>NC_056437.1:58935267-59261933 GCF_018296145.1 Oncorhynchus tshawytscha | reverse complement strand
CATATGATTATTTACAGTGCATTCTGAAAGTTTTCAGGCCCCTTGACTTTTTCCACATTTTGTTACGTTACAGCCTTATTCTAAATAACCCATAATAACCCAAATGACAAAGAAAAAACAGTTTTTACTAAATGTTTGCATATTTGTTAAAAATAAAAAACCGAAATACCTTGTTTACATCAGTATTCAGACCCTTTGCTATGAGACTTGGAATTGAGCTCAGGTGCATCCTGTTTACATTGACCATCCTTGAGCTGTTTCTCCAACTTGAGTCCACCTGTGGTAAATTCAATTGATTGGACATGATTTGGAAAGGCACAGACCTGTCTATATAAGGTCCCACAGTTGACAGTGCGTGTCAGAGCAAAAGCCAGGACATGAGGTTGAAAGAATTGTCCGTAGAGCTCCAAGACAGGATTGTGTCAAGGCACAGATCTGGGGAAGGGTACCAAAAAATGTCAGCAGGGTTGAAGATCCCCAAGAACACAGTGGCCTCCATCATTCTTAAATGGAAGAAGTTTGGAACCACCAAGACTCTTCCTAGAGCCCGGCCAAACTGAGTCAATTGGGGAAGAAGGGCCTTGGTCAGGGAGGTGACCAAGAACCCGATGGCCACTCTGACAGAGCTCCAGAGTTCCTTTGTGGAGATGGGAGAACCTTCCAGAAGGACAACCATCTCTGCAGCACTCCACCAATCAGGTCTTTATGGTAGAGTGGGCAGACGGAAGACACTCCTCTATAAAAGGCACATGACAGCCCGCTTGGCACAACCTAAAGACTCTCAGACCATGAGAAACAAGATTCTCTGGTCTGATGAAACCAAGATTGAACTCTTTGGCCTGAATGCCAAGCATCACGTCTGGAGGAAACCTGGCACCATCCCTACAGTGAAGCATGGTGGTGGCAGCATCATGCTATGGGGGTGTTTTTCAGCGGCAGGGACTGGGAGACTAGTCAGGATCGAGGAGGGAAAGATGAATGGAGCAAAGTACAGAGAGATCCTTGAAGAAAACCCACTCCAGAGTGCTCAGGACCTCAGACTGGGGCGAAGGTTCACCTTCCAACAGGACAGTGACCCTAAGCACACAGCCTAGACAACGCAGCAGTGGCTTCGGGACAAGTCTCTGAATGTTCTTGAGTGGCCCAGCCAGAGCCTAGACTTGAACCCGATCGAACATCTCTGGAGAGACCTGAAAATAGCTGTGCAGCGACGCTCCCCATCCAACCTTACAGAACTTGTGAGGATCTGCAGAGAAGAATGGGAGAAACTCCCCAAATACAGGTGTGCCAAGATTGTTGCGTCATACCCAATATTACTTGAGGCTGTAATCGCTGCCAGGTTCTTCAACAGAGTACTGAGTAAATGGTCTGAATACTTATGTAAATGTGATATTTCAGTTTTTCATTTTGTATAAATTGGGTAAAAAACAGTTTTTGCTCTGTTGTTAAGGGTTATTGTGTGTATATTGATGAGGAGGGAAAAATATTTGATCCATCTTAGAATAAGGCTGTAACGCGACAAAATGTGGAAGAAATTAAGGGGTCTGAATACTTTCCGAATGCACTATACATGGGATATCATCACCCAGAATAACATTCTGTACCCCCTCATTCTCTGGATGGCACATCATCAGCCTATCAATTGATGCTGAATTATTCATGATTTGTAGAAGGTTATTCTCTAGGTTCAAGTCTCCATTCTCATGACCTTTGTATAGAAAGAGTCTGGCACTCTAATACGATGGGGCGACTTGTGTTAGTAAAAAATCTCAATTCAATTGTGTTATCCGTGTGTGTGTGTCCAACCTGTGTGTGTGTGTACTCTGAGTCTCTTGTCTCTCGACGTGTATGTCTCTCTGCCTGTGTCCAACCCCAGGGCTATCTGATAGCGAACCACCTCCCCAAGGAGGACCTGCTTGACGTCTCTCTCTACTGCCAGCACTACTGTCTCCTCTCCCTGGCCTCAGAGCAGCGCGTGGGCCAGCTGGTTGTCTGGAGGGAGGTGTTCCCTCACCACCGCTCACAGATCCACCAGACCAAGACCATTAGCAACCACTGTACCATGCCTGGCTACT
Source organism: Oncorhynchus tshawytscha (assembly GCF_018296145.1). Taxonomy (NCBI): domain Eukaryota; kingdom Metazoa; phylum Chordata; class Actinopteri; order Salmoniformes; family Salmonidae; genus Oncorhynchus; species Oncorhynchus tshawytscha. The sequence continues at coordinate 59,259,858 of NC_056437.1, read as the reverse complement.
GCCAGCCCCAGGGACGCTACTTCCTACTCATAGTGGGACTGGTAAGACCATAGATACATACAGTACCAGTCAAACTTTTGGACCCACTTACTCATTCCAGGGTTTGTCTTTTTATTTTGAATATTTTTCGATATTGTAGAGTAATAGCGAAGACATCGACACGATGAAGTGACACATATGGAATCATGTAGTAATAACCACAAAAAGTGTTAAAACAAAATCTAAATATATTTTATATTTGTGCTTCGTCAAAGTAGCCACCCTTTGCCTTGATGACAGGTTTGCACGTTCCACAATGTAGAAAATAGTACTAATAACGAAACACCCTTGAATGAGTAGGTGTGTCCAAACGTTTGACTGGTACTGTACATATAAAATGACATATAGGGTCTTCATTGAAAATGCAGGATTCTATGTTCCGTCAGTTACTCTAATGAGTGTCACCTTTTTGTTTTTGTGTCATTTTTTGCTCTTTTTCTCTACCTTTATTTCTCTCCTCTTTCTCTTTCCCCTCTAGCTGTCCCTCAGACAGACATCCAACATTTGACTCTAGTTTTGTGTTCCAGGATACCAACTACACACAGACATCTGTTATCCCATACATTCTCTCTCTCTCTCTCTCTCTCTCTCTCTCCTTCTCTCTTTCTACCGCTCCCTCTCCCCCAGAGGCACTTCATGCAGTGTGTGCTGCTGGAGGCGAGTGGCTGTGCGGCCCCTGCCACGGGGGCCCCAGGGCCCGACTGTGTGTACGTGGACCAGGTCAAGGCTACCCTCCTACAGCTGGAGGAGCTGGACTTAGGGATGGAGGAACGCCTGGCCGCCCCGCCTGCCCCCTGCCTCTCCTGTGCTGACTGGTTCCTCCCCTCGTTCGTCCGTGACAGGTTGTTTTTAGTTTGACAATTTTAAAAACAAAAAATTCAACGTGTAGAAGTCAAATAAGTGTGTATAAATAAGTGCATAGATAAAATTGAGGATGACACAAAAGGTTTCCATTGTGGTTCTCAGGTTAGACACCCTGGCTGCCTCGTCTCCTGTCCTCAGCAAGCTGGCCGGGGGCGTGAAGCCGCCCTCCTCGGACCAGGGAGGAGGAAAGGTGGTGGGCCGGAGCCTGTTTGGACGAGGCGCTCGGAGACCTAGCTCCAAGAGGAGTCAGTCCGACAGCGGGAGCGAGGGACAGTCGGACGGGGGTGTAGGAAGGCCGACCGGACTCAGTCCGCACTCCACCCCGGACTCGGCCCGGAAGCTGGTCGGCCAGAGAGACTCGCTGGGTTCTGGAGGATCTGATGGGAGTCGAGGCAGTGGGAGCATTTTCAAGGTAGGGTCTTAACCTTCCTTCCATTGCGTCTCTCATCCTTATATCTATAAAATGTTATGTTCCACGGCACACTTTATTAAATTACAGACAGACATACAGACAGTAAAGTGCAGACACACACTGCTAGGAGAGCACGATATTTAGTGATACACTGGGTTTTGTCAAATACCAATGTTGTTGTCCCCCCTTAGATTAACCCATTCTACCTGGGCACCCTGAAGAAGAGTCTGACTGAGAGAGAGACAGGGGAGAAGTACAACACTATGAAGTGAGTGAAACAGGCCAGCAGTGTTAGAAGTTAGTTTATCCTTCCCCGTTGTAATAATGCCCTAAATCTCCTCTCTGCTGTGGTCCTATCCTTTCATTCCATCCTATTCTATTCCATATCACACTATTCTCATTTTATTCCATCTCATTCTATTCCACCCCATTCTCTTCTATTCTATTCTGTTCCATGCCATCCCGTTCCATTCCAATCTCTCTCTGTTCTGTGTTGGCCAGGTTGACGTCTGGGGCAGAGAACACTCTGTTCCACTATGTGCTGATGGAGAAGGTGCAGGGTATCTTCATCGCTCCTACACACAGGGAACTGGCCCAGCTCAGCGGCTCCATCCACCCTCAGCTCATTCGCAACTTCCACCACTGCTGCCTCTCCATACGGGCTGCCTTCCAGCGGAGTCTGCCGCCCAGGGTAAGATACAGAACGGAACACACACACAGACAGACTCTCTCCTCACACACACCGTGGCGATTTTAGCATGTGCATCTTGGTGGGGCAAACCTACCCATTTTTTATTTTTTTTTGCATGCCAGCAAAGCCACTACACAACATTAAACAATATGTTAATTGCACTATAACGGTGACAAACGGTGCCCACAAACTGTTAGGACCTACATAAAGCTGTCCCAACAGCAGAGCTTTCCTTTCAGCACCATGGCTCTCAGCGGAGACTCGTCTGGCAGCGAAACTGTTCATTCAGCCTCGTTTACTGCCTTTTTAAAAACCCTAGCTGATATAGCTGACTTGCTTAAATAAATATGGTTTCTACTGACTCCTTGTGGATTTGTGTAACTGGATAAGAACCGCGTTCTCCTTCAATAATAACGAATGTCGACATGAGTTTAGACTTTTGAACCATACACCAACATTATTACATTCATGTTCAGTAAATTCATCATGTTTGTTCTTATGTTATGAACACTTAGCTGTAAGTATAAGCACGTGCAAGGGAACGAGCTGCGACGAGGTAGGCCTATTCATTCAGCACTTTCAAAATGGACAGCGACAGAAGTTCAGATGAATGTTTGTTCAGATAAGGCCTCAACATCTTGCTGAATTTAACTTTACTCTTCTTTAAGTCACCACACACACAGAGATGGAGCGAGCGAGCAAGCGAGAGAGAGAGAGACGGTTAGCTTACCATTTGAAGTATTTTATTAGGCCTATGTGGTCTTAAAGGGAAGGAAAATACAATCACGATGATCCACTTTATAGACAATATACAGACGCACAGGCGGCGCAATGCGCAAACAAGACAACCCTCTCAATATCAACTGGATTTACATCGGTCTATTACTGAACTTTTTTATTGAAAACCAATATTTGAATGAGAAGAGACTGTCACTGGCAAACATGGTTACAGACCCAACAACATTATATAGTGTGCCCTCCCACTTGACGAAAAGCACATGAGCTAGTTACAATACACAAAGTAAGCAAAACAATGAAATCATTCCAACATTTCCTACAATGGCGAATAAGATACAAATGGAATAGACCTATATAAGCAATATAGCAATGGAGATGTACAAACTATGGCATAAGGGAGCGATGAGCGGATAAGAGGCAAGCCGTAATTTCAATTAAGACATTAACCTATAAAAGTTTAAGCCGTTGGAGGGGGGGGTACTAAGCTAATATATGGAATTGTTTTAAGATGGTAATAAACTCAGCAAAAAAAGAAACGTCTCTTTTTCAGGACCCTGTCTTTCAAAAATCCAAATAACAGTTAATGAACATGCACCTGTGGAACGGTCGTTAAGACACTAACAGCTTACAGGTAGGCAATTAAGGTCACAGTTATGAAAACTTAGGACACTAAAGAGGCCTTTCTACTGACTCTGAAAAATACCAAAAGAAAGATGCCCCAGGGTCCCTGCTCATCTGCGTGAACGTGCCTTAGGCGTGCTGCAAGGAGGCATGAGGACTGCAAATGTGGCCAGGGCAATAAATTGCAATCTCCGTACTGTGAGACGCCTAAGACATCGCTACAGGGAGACAGGACGGACAACTGATCGTCCTCGCAGTAACAACACCTGCACAGGATTGCATCCAAACATCACACTTGCGGGACAGGTACAGGATGGCAACAACAACTGCCCGAGTTACACCAGGAACGCACAATCCCTCCATCAGTGCTCAGACTGTCCGCAATAGGCTGAGAGAGGCTGGACTGAGGGCTTGAACGCCTGTTGTAAGGCAGGTCCTCACCAGACATCACCGGCAACAATGTCGCCTATGGGCACAATCCCACCGTCTCTCGACCAGACAGGACTGGCAAAAATTGCTCTTCACTGACAAGTGGCGGTTTTGTCTCACCAGGGGTGATGTCGGATTCGCTTGAAGGAATGAGCGTTACACCGAGGCCTGTTCTCTGGAGCGGGATCGATTTGGAGGTGGAGGGTCCATCATGGTCTGTGGGCGGTGTGTCACAGCATCACCAGACTGAGCTTGTTGTCATTGCAGGCAATCTCAACGCTGTGCGTTACAGGGAAGACATCCTCCTCTTTCATATGGTACCCTTCCTGCAGGCTCATCCTGACATGACCCTCCAGCATGGCAATGCCACCAGCCATAGTGCTCATTCTGTGCGTGATTTCCTGCAAGACAGGAATGTCAGTGTTCTGCCATGGCCAGTGAAGAGCCCAGATCTCAATCCCATTGAGCACGTCTGGGACCTGTTGGATCAGAGGGTGAGGGCTAGAGCCATTTCCCCCCCCAGAAAAGTTTGGGAACTTGCAGGTGCCTTGGTGGAAGAGTGGGGTAACATCTCACAGCAAGAACTGGCAAATCTGGTGCCGCCCATGAGGAGGAGATGTACTGCATGACTTAATGCAGCTGGTGCTACTCCAAATACTGACTCTTACATTTGATTTGGACCCTAGTCACATGTCTGTGGAACTTGTTCAGTTTATGTCTCAGTTGCTGAATCCTATGTTCATACAAATATTTACACATGTTAAGTTTGCTGAAGATTAACACCATTGACAGTGGAGAGGATGTTTATTTCTTTTAAATAATGTATCATTTAGCTATTGGATTTTGAATTTTAGGACCCCTTTAGGTATCCCCCCCAAAATATTTTTAAATTATTTGATAAATGTCATTTGGCATTTACTACTATAGCCCATAGAAATGCCTTGAATAACATTCAGAAATGTAAAAATAGATAGTAAAAACTGATTTGCATACGTGGATGCGGTGGATAGAGACGCAGCCCACACACAAAAAATGACATCTCCTGCTTAAACTGACAGATTTTTATGGAGATTTTTGAATTATGTTACTTACATATAGGTGTGTCAATAGACTCTTCAGGATTAATGAGCGAGCTAAGATGGACATAGTCGATATAACTATTTGTTCAGTACGTGTGAAATGTACAGCTACAGAATTCAGAACATGGGCCGTTCGTTCAGTATTCTTCCTGTACACAAGTCAGAACCGTAGGATAAATAACGGGGGCATATAAGCAGACAATGAAAGCTCTTACAATATTCGATAATGACAATTCTCTAAAACAGGCTCAAAACTACATGTACACCACTAAGTCAGAACAGTAGGCTAAGTTATGAGGGGGAGAGAGACCAAATTCTATAGATCTATAAATTCTCTTCATTTGACAAGGATTTGCCAGTAGATTGTCGACGTGATTCATGCTGATGGCTGCTTGTCTAACTTTCTAGCAAAGTTTTTGAAAGTGTGATGTTGACATGATCAGCCCAATCAAAGCTATGGTAGATATAACGCAATTTGACGTCATTTTTATCTGTGGCCAAATGACCTTGAGCCTTCTTGAATGGGCACTTCTAATATATATCTATGGCAGCACCCGAGGGGGCTTGAACTGCCTAGCTCTCCCGTAGATTCTGCAGTGACATAATGTCCCCATGAGTGACAGAACGCTGAGCAAATCTTGGCGCAATTAGGTAAGATTACCAATGCCTACACTCTGTATTTTTGCTGGCTACCCCTCCACCACAGAAAACACAGAGCTAGGCTGAAACACCTACATTTTGGAGCTGCCTTACTTGAAGAAAGATACCATGTTTGTCTGCGGCTTTATTAATTTTATTTCCGCCCATCAAACATGGGACCAACATGTGATGGGTCGCTACTGCAAACACACTATATCCCTGTATGTAAGAATGTCTGTGTTGTAATAAAAAAAGGTGCCGTGTGTTTCTGTTTAATCTCTTAGACCTCTCTTTGTGTGAGTAGGGCAGGCCAGGTACAGACAGACCCCAGGGGACCCATGGGCTGGGCCCAGTGAAGGAACACGGAGTTCTGTTCCAGTGTAAACCTGAGAACTGGACCGACCAGAGGAAGCCAGCCCCCACCATGACCTACTGGGTTATAGGGTACGTGACAGAACAAAATACTAAATGCTACCCTGTTCCTTTTGTAGTGCACTATTTAGAACTCTGGATAATAATATAGTGCACTTATATGGGGATTAGGGTACGTCAGAGGACACCGTGTTTCAGTGTGAATCTCAAATGGCACACTATTCTCTATATAGTGCACTATTTAGTGCTCTGGTCAATGTACTATGGAGAGTAGGGTGCCGTTTGAGACATAACCAAGTCAACTATGTCTGTGCTTGCCTTACATAGTGTGAGCGCCACTGTACATGATTGAGTGTCCTAAGAATGATATTTATCTTGCCTCTGTTGCTATATAGGGTCAGTGTTATGAATTCTATATTGTGTTTTCTTTGGGGGGGATTGACTGTAGGGTAGGGATGGTGGCTGTCCTTGTAGTAATGACTGATGGCACTTTGGGATGTCTCGACTGTTGCTTTTGGACATGCTTCTGCGTTTCAGAGGTGTGTGTGCCCTCAGTGAGAGAGAGGTCTGTCTGGGTGGTAAAGTAAAGAAATGTGAAGTAAACCAGTTAACTTTGAGTGAGAGGCTGAGAATAGCAGACCAACATGTAACAGTTGGGCTCTGGCTTACAGTGAATTTCAGACATAGATATACTGGGCATAGAGATGTCCATTTATCAAGGTGCTGCTGCGGTATTGTCTACTCTCTGGACATCTAGTGCTTTTTGTTTTGATTGAGTTTTTTTATACGTCCTGCCTATACTCCAGCTTGAAACACACTGCCATTTCCCTCTGTTTGTGTTCCAGCCGGATGCTTCTCGAACCCATCCCTCAGGAATTCTACGTGTGTTTCCATGACTCTGTGGCAGAGGTTCCTGTGGAGATGGCCTTCCGCCTGTCTTTCGGCCTGGCCTTGTGACGAGCCGTCTGCCAACAGTCTCTTATGAACTCTGGTAACACTACTACCTATCGGCAGACAGACAACCCCAGAGCACAAACCCTGTTCATTAGGCACCAAACGGAAGAAAACAGACAGATGGGGGAGTACATAAACTCCAATAAGAAAATGCTTGTTCATGTTTTCTATCACAAAATATTTTGCTACGGTTTTCCCTAATGAACACAACCCTGGTCTTAAAGGTTTCCCAGTTGACGTCACCGCCTGCTTGCAGTCGGTCGGAGATATTCTGGGATCTAAGACTCCCTCTTGTGCCTTGATCACCTGACGGCAGGTAACAGGAAACCTCACAGACCAAGGTTGTTCTCTGTTAGCCTTGGATCAGCTCCAGTGGAACAGCAGGACTGCATCCAGATAGAAATATGTTTTGTGGAACAAACATGAGGTAAAAAGAAGCACGTCAGCTCTATTCATGACATTTCTATCTGTAACATCCCACTACGCTTGCCTACTAAACAAGTTTTGGGGGCGGCAGGTAGCCTAGTGGTTAGAGCGTTGGGCCAGTAACCGAAAGGTTGCTGGATTGAATCCCCGAGCTGACAAGGTAAAAATCTGTCGTTCTGCCCCTGAACAAGGCAGTTAACCCACTGTTCCCCTGGTAGGCTGTCATTGTAAATAATAATTTGTTCTTAACTGACTTGCCTAGTTAATTAAAAAATAAAAATATACCCTGGGTTTATCAGATGCTATGTTGTGTCCAAAATGGCCCCCTATGTAATGAATAGACTAACTAAAAACGGAGTAATAATACCTCCGAAAACATGCTGGATTTTATTTTTTGAAAGGGTAGATGTGAGTTTGCAGGGAAAGCATTGTTCTGCTGTTCTGGCCATAGCAAGTCTCATTCTAGTTCTGTGGTTCTGACATTCCTGTTAGCTAAAGTGTGCCAGACCAAATAATATGGGAAAAGTCTAAACAGCATTCTTGGGACATACCAACTCTTACGTCATGCCATTGCGGGTGAAATGTAAAACGGTAAGGGTTAAGGTTCGGAACGTCCCAAGGATCCCAAACAGCACTGACCAAATAATATGACTGTTCTTGCCTGCTATCCTTTCCACATTGGCATGGCAACACAGCCTTAGGTAGAGTTCTATTCATGTTGCTGTTTTGGAGGAAGATAAGTGTTATGATATTTTATTTAAGATGTACAGTATTTTGTATGGAAATGTAATAATTTGTGATACAAATGCACATTTGTGACAATTAAAAGAAAAACATTTTGGTTTCCTCTGGGTCATTTTCTCAATTTATCAAACATGTTACTGCTGTTATGCGTTACGGCTTCTGCTTGCCAAAATTAATAAGAAATCATTCATATATTTATACAAATGAAAGTCCTTCATGATCATCAGGTAAACAGCGCTCTGTTATTTCAGTCCTGTTACAAAAATAAGCTTGCCTTCTTAAATTCTTATTCAATCTACATTATGTGGACATCCACAAACTAAGGATCTAGAAATAAATACTTGCTGTCTGATAGGGCCTGGTGTGGCTGTAGCCTACATTATGTCATCCTAGTATCAGGACTAAATTGACTGACTGATGCATTGGTTTGAACGCTTTTGATAGTATACATCATTCTAAAATGACCACTTATGACAACACACAAAGAGAAGAAAAACTGAAAAATGCCTTTTCATAATCTCTCAAAATACAAAAAAATTACACATTGTCCATTTAGCCCAAGAGTCTAAACTGCCAGCAAGCCAAAACATTTGAAAATGGTCAAATTTAAGCAGCACTCTCCACAACAAGGACCAGATTCTTCTTGTAGCAGTCCAGACTACAGAGAGGGATCCCAGTCTTGGAGCACGAGTACCTCTTCAGATTACTGCACCCGTTTATCCCACAGCCTACCGGTGCCAGGGGAGGGGGGCACAGGGAAGCAGGGGTCGGGGCAAGCACCCCTGTTGGGAACGAAATCCCCATTCCCTGGGCTGAGTCACAGTAGCGGACCATGGGACACTGGGCCTGCTTGGACTTACGCTCCCTCATACTCTTGATCTTGGCCGTGGAGGTCTTGGTGAGCCTCTCGATGGTCTGGTTCTTGTCCTCCTCTGCCTTCTTGGCCGCCTGCAGGCGCCTCTTGCGGGCACTCTCCTCTCTCTTCTGCATCATCTCGGTGGTCATCTCCTTCTCCTTGTAGCCCATGGGCAGCTCCAGGAGAGGCTGGTTCTGCTGCTTGTGCAGGAGGGCTTTCTGTAAGGCAGACGCACACACAACCATTCAGGGTCAGTAGGATGTAGACCTAAAGCTTTACATAAATATTTCAAGGTTTTCTGTAATCTTTTAATCTTTAAAGTTTTTAAAGGAAAACGCCACACGAAAACTTTGGGTATTTGTTTCATTAGTCCATTGTTGATATAGTCCCTAAATGTTTTGCATGTCAGCAATCAAGTTAAGATACATAACTTTCAAAATACAGAAATATCTTAACGTGATTGCTGCCATGCAAAACATTTAGGGACTATATCAACAATGGACTAATGAAACAAATACCAAAAGAACGTTTTTGGCTGGAATTTTCCTTTACCTCATAGCTGTTTCTCAGATCATATTGTGACCTGGCCTGGCAAAATTCCCTGAGTCAAGCCACGTGGTCAAGTGAAAGTCATCCCTACTTTGATATGACAGACTGGTCTGGGGCCTGCTCTCTTGTTACATTACCTGTCTGGCTGTGAGCAGGGACTCATCGATCTCCTTCTTCAACTCTCCATTGTCGTCCAGCTCTCCTTTCTCCAGGGCGTCCAGCCACTTCTCCTCCTCGTCCACCGGCTTACCCAGAGAGTCTGAGTCCATGTCTGGCAGAGGAGACGGGTCCAGGTTACTGTCCTCATCTAGAGGCAGGGAACAGAAAGAAAACAAGTGCATGGTTATGATATTAAAAAGACATGGCTATGATCCAAAATGGCACCCTATTTTGTATATAGTGCACTACCAGGGTCAAAAGTAGTGCACTATATAGGGATTAGCATGCCATTTCATTCAAACACTTGATGTTTGGCAAAGACAGAAACAGGCTCACTGAAATTACATTAAACATTTGCCTTGTGCAGTGAACTTATTTATTCAGTGCCTTCAGAAAGTATTCATACCCCTTGACTTATTCCACATTTTGTTGCAATATAGCCTAAATTCAAAATTGATTTGTTTCCCACCCATCTACACACAATACCCCATAATGACAAAGTGAAAACATGTTTTTTTAGAAATGTATTGCAAATAAACACAGATCAAATGAAATTGGATGCACCTGAGCTCAAATTGGAGTGTCATAGCAAAGGGATGTGAATACATACACTACCGTTCAAAAGTTTGGTGTCACTAAGAAAAGCACATTTTTTTGTCCATTAAAATAACATAAAATTGATCAGAAATACAGTATAGACATTGTTAATGTTGTAAATTACTATTGTAGCTGGAAATGGCAGATTTTTTTTTATCAGCAACCATCACTCCTGTGTTCCAATGGCACATTGTGTTAGCTAACCCAAGTTTATCAGTTTAAAAGGCAAATTGATCATTAGAAACCCCTTATGTTAGCACAGCTGAAGACTGTTGTTCTAATTAAAAAAGCAATAAAACTGGCCTTCTTTAGACTAGTTGAGTATATGGAGCTTAAGTATTTGTGGGTTCGATTACAGGCTCAAAATGGCCAGAAACAAAGAACTTTCTTCTGAAACTAGTCAATCTATTCTTTTTCTGAGAAATGAAGGCTATTCCATGCGAGAAACTGCCAAGAAATGTAAGATCTTGTACAACGCTGTGTACTAATCCATTCACAGAACAGAGCAAACTGGCTCTAACCAGAGTAGAAGGAGGAGTGGGAGGCCCCGGTGCACAACTGAGCAAGAGGACAGGTACATTAAGAGTGTCTAGTTTGAGAAAGACGCCTCACAATTCCTCAACTGGTAGCTTCATTAAATAGTACCCACAAAACACCAGTCTCAATGCCAACAGTGAAGAGGCGACTCCGGGATGCTGGTCTTCTAGGCAGAGTTCCTCTGCCCAGTGTCTATGTTCTTTTGCCCATCTTAATCTTTTATTTTTATTAGCCAGTCTGAGATATTGCTTTTTCTTTGCAACTCTGCCTAGAAGGCCAGCATCGCAGAGTCGCCTCTTCACTGTTGACGTTGATACTGGTGTTTTGCGGGTACTATTTAATGAAGCTCCCAGTTGAGGACTTGTGAGGCTTCTATTTCTCAAACTACGCATATACTTGGGGAAGGGTATTAAACAATTTCTAGAGTTGAAAGTTTCACAGTGGTCTCCGTCATTGTGAAATGTAAAAAATGTGGAGCCACCAAGACTTCCTAGAGCTGGCCGCCCGGCCAAACTGAGCAATCGGGGGAGAAGGGCCTTGGTCAGGGAGGTGACCAAGAACCCAATTGTCACTCTGACAGAGCTCCACAGTTCCTCTGTGGATATGGGAGAACCTTCCAGAAGGACAACCGTCTCTGCAGCACTCCACTAAGCAGGCCTTTATGGTAGAGTGGCCAGACAGAAGCCACTCCTTAGTAAAAGGAACATGACAGCCGGCTTGGAGTTTGCCAAAAGGCAACTAAAGACTCTCAGACCATGAGAAACAAGATTCTCTGGTCTGATGAAACCAAGATTGAACTCTTTGGCCTGAATGCCAAACATCACATCTGGAGGAAACCTGGCACCATCTCTACGGTGAAGCATGGTGGTGGCAGCATCATGCTGTGGGGATGTTTTTCAATGGCAGGGACTGGGAGACTAGTCAGGATCGAGGAAAAGCTGAACGGAGCAAAGTACAGAGAGATTCTTGATAAAAACCTGCCCCAGAGCACTCAGGACCTCCGACTGGGGTGAAGGTTCACCTTCCAACAGGACAACAACCCTAAGCACACAGCCAAGACAACGCAGGAGTGGCTTCAGGACAAGTCTCTGAATGTCCTTGAGTGGCCCAGCCAGAGCCCGGACTTGAACCCGATCGAACATCTCTGGAGAGACCTGAAAATAGCTGTGCCGCGAAGCTCCCCATCCAACCTGACAGAGCATGAGAGGATCTGCAAAGAAGAATGGGAGAAACTCCTCAAATATAGGTGTGCCAAGCTTGTAGCGTTATACCCAAGAAGACTCGAGGCTGTAATCACTGCCAAAGCTGCTTCAAAGTTCTGAGTTAAGGGTCTGAATACTTACGTAAATGTCATATTTCAGTTTTATTTTTGATGAATTTGCAAACATTTCTAAAAACCTGTTTTTAGCTTTGTCATTATGGGGTATTGTGTGTAGATTGAGGGGGTAAAAAAAGATTGAATCCATTTTAGAATAAGGCTGTAACATAAAATGTGGAGAAAGTTAAGGGGTCCGACTACTTTCCGAATGCCCTGTAAATGGAGTGTATATATAGTAAATAAATCACATTAAGCACATCATTACTTTTATATTGAACATGAGTGGATATGATGAGTGTAAGAGACAGACCTTTGCACTCACCAAGCCAGGCCCGATATTGCTCAAGTGGAACACCCTCAGAAGGTTTATCATCATCAGAGTCATCATCGTCGTCCACGATCATCAGAGGACACTGGGAATGGGCTACACCAGGGACCACAGTGAACGTTGGCACACTGGTTCATGAGAAAAGAAGGAGAGAGAGAACAACAAACCATACATTTAAAAGGGACCCCCCCAGATGAAGTTGCTGCCACTATTTTGACGTAATTTCCTGTCATACAGAAGAAATGCATGTTTAGGTTTCACCTCTGAAGAATGACGGTACTGTACTGTACATAGTCACGAATTGGGAATTTCCATGTGGAGTTGATAAACATCAACAATTAGGACAGCTAGCTAGCTAGCTAGCTATCTTACAAACCTAATCTAGCTAGCTAATGTTGTTGCTGTTTAAATTTTGTTTTGTAACTCCACCGTATTCAAAAGATTAGCCAGCTGGATTTAGGGAAAACTTCACCACAGATGGAAACCACTCGAGACTAACAAAAAATTTAAAATGGACTAATTATCCAATGGATTATGTTACTTTTCTGCTAAGATGTAAAAAGTGGTGGTGAAAAAAACAAATGTACACCCCCTATGGTTGTTTGCTCCATGGCTAAAGAGACAAGGCTGTTTGGCTGATTTCAGTCATGAAGAGGAAGAACTTTGCAGCTGTTTCTGATTAATAAACAATGCCATGCTAATGGGTGGTATCATTCAAATAAAACCCAGCCCTGAAATAAAACGTAGGCTGAAAATAATTTGTATGTCATATCAAAGGAAAAGACAACGCATTCATGCGGATTTGCACAAAGCGGGCAATTCGGATTTGTCACTTCAAGGCCAAATATTATATCATACATTAACTAAAACAATGACTTATTGACTTAAATTGTTGTGCAAAAAAAAAAAGTCTGTCAAGGGAGACTATTAAAATGGCAACGAGGTCTCACCTTTTTGTCCCAAGTGTTTGGCCTCCCAGTTTGATCTTGAGTCTGAGCTGTGTGGGGGGCTTGAACACAATCCTGGAGTCTGACTCTAGGGCCTCGGAGTAGGAGCTGTGTCCGTTGTCACGGTGATGCTTCTTCTTGTGTTTTTTGTGTTTCCTCCTACGCAGGCTTTGTAAGCCCACATGGCCCCCATCACCTGTAGTAACAGACAACAAATAGAGATGTAGACAAGATATATAAACAAACTCAGGCCTATTTGGTAGTGTATAGTGTTGTTATGGTCTCAGTTGGTTGAGTATGGCGCTTGGTTCCCGCTGGGACCATCAATTTATTTATTTAACTAGGCAAGTGAGTTAAGAACAAATTCTTATTTAGATTCACGGCCTACCGGAGTACAGTGGGTTAACAGCCTTGTTTAAGGGCAGAACGACAGATTTTTACCTTGTCAGCTCGGGGATTCGACCCAGCAACCTTTCAGTTACTGTCCCAACGCTCTAACTAGGCTACCTGCCGTCCCAACCTGCATGCATGGCTGACTGTTAGCCGCTTTGGATAAAAGTGTCTGCTAAATGGCATGTATTATTATTATCATTATGTTGCCATGTATGTTTCAGAAGAATGGCTAACGTTAGTGGCTTCTGGACACTTCATAATATGTTATATGTCTGGTAGTCAATATGATGGTGTGAAATGTTCCAATTCAAAACCATGCTTGAGACATGGGCGCATAACATCAACAGTAAACAAACAACTCACCTAAAATAATCCTTGAGTGGATCATGTCTTTCCTTTTCCCCATTGAAACGAATGTATATATCAATTAAAACCAGAAAACGGGTTCTGCTAGTCTACATCCTAGCAAGTTGGCCTTGCTCGATCTACGGAAGAGTCGTCAGCAACTGTTCGCTAGGTAAACACAATGTTTACTGTAACTATCAAGCTACTCAATGCCATCACGGGACGACCAAACCTACTCGAGAGTTGTCATGCGCTTTGATAGCGTGATAAGTAGTAAAGTCTACTTTGATGAATCATTTGCAAGTCCAACATGTGTTGTCGCTTGACAAAATACAACTGACTAAAGTTAGCTGGCTGCCTTTCAGATAAATTAACGCTAGTTGCTCACGAATCAAGGTAAGGATGAAGCTGCTTTCCCTCAGCGCATTTCCCCGTTGTTTGTATAAACATGACAGTAATGCACAGTCATTTGAAAATACACAAGACAATGAAATCAAAACTAACAGTTAGCTAGGTAGTTACGCTAGCAGCAACGTAGACGTTTCCTTGCTGCTTCGAATACGATTATGAATGTGGATTCGGATACGCTGCTGCCATGAAAGTACTGTCTAGACTCGGCTTCTCGACTGTTCCACTGATTCGATTCATTTCTAAATTGTCTAAAATCGTTTGTTACGATTTTATTATTGGGGACAATTATGCATGTTTATAATTATGTAGATAGTTAATTTACACAATTATGGTACAGTAATCTCAAAATTATAGACTATTTTGACACCTGGGTAATGTAGTCCACACACCGGTTACTTGTGTGGACTATTGCTAGTGGAAAAATACATTATCCAGCGGCGGCCACTGTACGATTAAACACAAGATACGCAAGGTCAGTTATGAAACAAACGTGGTTGTAAATATTACTCAGATGTTGATCTTCTGAAGTTTATTCCTGTGTTAAGATTTTTGTGCAATGTATTTCAGTCTAACTCCGTGCATATGTTGCTACTTGTTCCTATATTTGTTCCGCCTTTAGTGCACGATAATCCACTCCAGTGCTGCCATACGGCAGAAGCAAAACAACATAGTAGCTAGCCCAAAGGTTTGGCAGAGGGCGCCATTATTCCTGACGTCTTTAAATCAAACGACGTATAGAATAATAGCGTCCTCTGGTGGACCTTGGGGCTGCATAGTAAGTGCCAACGATATCACACTCAAACTTACCATTGTGTAATGAATGCATCCCATCATTATATCATGATAAAACAAGTAAATTGACATTATTTCCATGTTTTGTAACTTGACCCAACAATCAACATTGCATTAGTATTTAGTAGGCAAGTGAACACAACTGAATCCATGTGTCATCATCATATGCACTGTCACATTGTAGATCTATATTCCCCAGGAGGTGCGGTTGACACACCACAGGCAAGCTTGCTCTGTCAGTGCTGATTGTTAGAAGGTGATTTTACAGGAGCCATGAACTACGCTCGGTTTTTGACAGCTGTCAGTGCAGCTCGGAAGCCCTCACCTATCCGAATGTTAAGTAAGTCGTCATGGTTGTAGAGCTCTATTCCATGTTTCTATATTCCGTGTTTCTATATTCCGTGTTTCTATATTCCATGTTTCTATATTCTGTGTTTTGCCATGTAGAATTTCTCTTGAGTATTTTTTTTCTTTGTCAGTTTTCAGATATTTTTTATTTCATTGGTACCTTTGTAACCTATCTGTCTTGCCCCCCTCCATCCCAAAGCTGAAATCCAGCAAAGGTCACCCCCATCCATGATCTCCTTGGCCGCAGGGGCTCCCAACCCCAACACCTTCCCCTTCCATTCCTGCTCCATCCAGGTGAAGAACGGGGATATGCTCACCTTCGACGAGACCATGATGAAGAGGGCTCTGCAGTACTCTGCCTCCAGCGGGTGAGTCAGTGACCGAGAAGACATTGGGTCTGTCCAAAATGACACCCTATTTTGTATATACAGTGCGTTCTGGAAAGTTCAAGACCCCTTGACCTTTTCCACATTTTGTTACATTACAGCCTTATTCTAAAATGGATTAAATCGTTTTTCCCCTTCATCAATCTATAAACAATACCCCATAACGACAAAGCAAAAACAGTTTTGACATTTTTGCAAATGTACTAAAAATAAAAAGGGAAATATCACATTTACATAAGTATTCAGACCCTTTACTCAGTACTTTGTTGAAGCACCTTTGGCAGTGATTACAGCCTCGAGTCCTCTTGGGTATGACATTACTAGCTTGACACACCTGTATTTGGGGAGTTTCTCCCATTCATCTCTGCAGATCCTCTCTGTCAGGTTGAATGAGGAGCGTCGCTGCACAGCTATTTTCAGGTCTCCAGAGATGTTTGATTAGGTTCAATTCCGGGCTCTGGCTGGGCCACTCAAGGACGTTCAGAGACTTGTCCCGAAGCCACTCCTTCCTTGTCTTAGCTGTGTGCTTAGTCTTTGTTCTGTTGGAAGGTGAACTTTCGCCCCAGCCTGAGGTCCTGAGCACTCTGGAGCAAGATTTCATCAAGGATTTCTCTGTACTTTGCTCCGTTCATTTTTCCCTCAATCTTTACTAGTCTCCCAGTCCCTGCCGCTGAAAAACATCCCCACAGCATGATGCTGCCACCACCATTCTTCACCGTAGGGATGGTGCCAGGTTTCCTTCAGACGTGACGCTTGCCATTCAAGCCAAAGAGTTCAATCTTGGTTTCATCAGACCAGAGAATCTTGTTTCTCATGGTTTGAGAGTCTTTAGGTGCCTTATGGCAAACTCCAAACCAGCTGTCATGTGCCTTTTACTGAGGAGTGGCTTCCGTCTGGCCACTCTACTATAAACGCGTGATTGGTAGAGTGCTGCAGAGATGGTTGTCCTTCTGGAAGGTTCTTCCATCTCCACAGAGGAACACTGGAGCTCTGTAAAAGAGACCATCGGGTTTTTGGTCACCTCCCTGACTTAGGCCCTTCTCCCCCGTTTGGTCGGTCGGCCAGCTCTAGGAAGAGTCTTGGTGGTGCCAAACTTCTTCCATTTAAGAATGATGGAGGCCCAGATCTCTGCCTCGACACAATCCTGTTTTGGAGCTCTATGGATAATTCCTTTGACCCCATTGCTTGGTTTTTTCTCTGACTGTGGGACCTTATATAGACTGGTGTGCACCTTTCCAAATCATGTCCAATCAATTGAATGTACCACAGGTGAACTCCAATCAAGTTGTAGAAACAGCTCAATGATGATCAATGGAAACAGGATGCATCTGAGGGTCTGAATACTTATGTAAATATGGTAGCTTTTTTAAAATTTATTTTTATTAAATTAGCAAAAATGTCTAAAACCCTGTTTTATTGATTAATGAAGAAACCGTTTTTTAAATTCATTTTAAAATAATGCTGTAACATAACAAAATGTGGAAAAGGTCAAGGGGTCTGAATACTTTCCGAATGCACTGTACATGCACTGAGTGTACAGAACACTTTCCTAATATTGAGTTGATCCCCCCTTTGCCCTCGGAACAGCCTTAATTCTTCAGGGCATGGACTCTACAAGGTGTTGAAAGTGTTCCACAGCGATGCTGGCCCATATTGACTCCAATGCTTCCCACAGTTGTGTCAAGGTGGCTGGGTGTCCTTTGGATGGTGGACCATTCTTGATACACACGGGAAACTGTTGCGCGTGAAAAACACAGCAGCGTTGCAGTTCTTGACACACTCAAACCAGTGCGCCTGGCAGCTACTACCATACACTGTTCAAAGGCACTTAACTATTTTGTCTTGCCCACTCATCCTCTGAATGGCGTACATACACAACCCATGGCTCAAGGCTTACAAATCCGTCTTTAACCTGTCTCCTCCCCTTCATCTGCACTGATTTGAAGTCGATTTAACAAGTGACCATAGACAGACCAGGTGAAAGCTATGTCATGGAAAGATGTTTTGTACACTCAGTGTAGTGCACTACTTTTTATAGGGAATCGGTGCGATCTTGGACACACCCGTTGTGTATTGTTAAGTAGCATCTCTTAGCCCACAGAAATCTTTCAAAAGTCTGTGGAAGCTTCTTCAGAGCGCAATAGGAAAGAGTCAACAAGGACATAGCCTTTGAAAGCGCTCCAACACCAACGGAGTAATGTACATGACTAGCTCTACGCACGGTCAGGAGTTTAGCCTGTAGAATCCTGCGGACATGAATGGTTTGAAACGAGTTTTATTACGCGTTTGAACTGGTCAACGCTGTTCCTTGAAACGGTTAGGACAGCATGACGCCTATGCTAGTTAATGGCGGTGGCAGAAGGTTATCTCTTAACAGCTTCTTATCTACCTTTACAACAGTCTAAATAGTAAATAGTGACTCATATTGGTCTGTAGAGCTCTCAACCTGTGTGCGTGCGTGTGCTCTCAACCGCTGCTTTGCTTTGCTTTCCACAGCGTTGGTTTAATCACTTCTGATAAGAGTGAACGGGACGATAAAGCCAAGGCTGCTTCCTAAAAAGCACCCTAATCATGCACACTAGAATTAACGTTTCCCTGGATGACAAAACCGAACATTTTATTACGACATACCCTGGCTGCTATTCAAGTTTTATTATTATTGATTAGGTCTATTTCTTGCTTTAAAAAAAATAAAAAATTTCCAAGGAAATACGATGAGGTTAAGGTGAGATAACGTAGGGTTAAGATAAGGTGACTTGTAACTGCAGGTTATTCATGATGAGGCGAATCTGAATTTCCACCGAAGTCAATATGTTCACTTAGTCTCACATGGACATCAGTTTGAAAGTTCAACTAAAGTTAGGATTCGACCTCTATGAATGGTAGGTTTTTTAATTTAGGCCTCTGTCTACCACATATAGAATCCCGGAGCTGTTGACTTGGATGAAGGCCCTTCAGAAGAACCTTCACAACCCTCCTACAGCCAACTACAGCGCTGAGAAGGGCAAGATGGACATGTGTGTTACTACAGGCAGCCAAGAGGGTCTCTGCAAGGTATTACATTTCCATTTTAGTCATATAGCAGACACTTATCAAGAAGGACTTACTGTTGGTGTATTCATCTTAAAATAGTTCGCTCCGACAAGCGCATATCACAGTCGCAGTAAGTAAAAGGTTCCTTAATAAAGCAGAAAAGAAAAGTGCAAGTAAGGTAAGTTAGGTGTGACGGCCACTAATGATCCGGCGATTCCATGAGCCTGTCCTATTCTTGCCCTCCCCTCTACTACTTTTCTCTGTGTTTTTTTGGCAGGTGTTTGAAATGCTTGTAAATCCCGGAGATAACGTTCTCCTGGACGCGCCCACGTATTCTGGAACTCTCGCTGCAGTAAGAACCTCTACTCACAACCACAGATACACACACACATAATCACTTTCTCTCTCTGTCGCGCACTCACTCACTCAGACAAGCGTTATTAGCACGAATGGCAAGGCCACTGTTGATAAATCAAAATGTGACGGATAATGATATCAACAACAACAACATAATGTTAATAATAATAGTTATAAAAACTCACTCTCACATTTACTCTCACACGCACGCACTGTGTTTGCCATCCCAAGCTCCAGCCATTGGGATGTAACCTGATCAATGTGCCCAGTGATCAGCACGGTATGATCCCGGGTGGGCTGAAGGAGGTGCTGTCCCGCTGGGACCCGGCAGATGTCCACAAGCCACACAGCACCGTACCCAGGGTCCTCTACACAATCCCCAATGGAGGAAACCCCACCGGGGCCTCCATGACCACCCAGAGGAAGAGGGATGTCTACGAGGTACAGTAGAGTCTGCAGACCCATAGGCCCTATTCAAATTGTTCAGAAATGCATCCTTCCTTCCTACTTTCCTTGAAGTAGTCTCAGATCTGAATTAGTTGAATCAGTTAAAGTAACAGGTTGTTAACCTTGCTTTCACCTCTCAAAATTCTTTTAGATCAGTGCTTACCTCATGGAAACCTCAAGGAAGTATTCAAACAGATCCCCATTAGCTACTGCACATGCAGCAGCTACTCTTCCTGGGGTCCACATAAAACGTACAAATACATGACAAAGTACAGAACAGATATAGACAAGAACAACATAAGATATTATATTACATTTGAAATTATATTACATTCAAAATAAACATAGGAGTTATATATTGGAAAGACACCAAGAGATGACAACAATACTATGTACACATTATTCATATATACAGTACATCTTCATATTCTTATGTACAGTTCAATTAGATCTTTAGAAAGAGGAGAGGCATTCTGATACAATCATTTTTTAAAAGCTTTTTTGTTGTTGTTGCGTGGTGGCAGAGCATTCCATGAGGACATGGCTCTACACATAACTGAGCGGCATATTAAATCTTTTTTTTTTTTTTATTGGTTACCGTGAAGAAACACATAGTGGTATGGCTGGTGGGGTATGTATGCCTGTTTGAAGTGTATGCAAATAGATTAGACAAGTGGTTAGGCATTTTCAACAGACAAATGTTTCTTAAAAAGACTAGAAGAGAAGTAGTCCATTTCTCCTCAACCCTCAGCCATGAAAGACTATGATGCATTTTGTTGATGCCAGTTCTGTGTGTGCAGTTAAGGGCAAGGTGTGCTGCTTGGTTTTGAGCCAGTTGCAGCTTAGCTAGGTATGTATTTTCTGCACCTGAACACATTACTGGACAGGTATCAAGATGGGACAAGATCAGAGCCTAAACAACTAGTATAGTTGATCTTTTTGTCAAAAACGCATAACATGTTTATATAACAGACATGCCTCTCCCCATCTTCACAACAACTTTGTCAATGTGACTTGACCATGATAACTGACCATCCAATGTTCCTCCTAGGAGTTCAGCTTCTTCAACTTGTTCTATGGTCACACCCTTTATGCACAACTCCAGTTGAGGTTAAGGTCTAAGAGAATGCTTTGAACCAAATACAATGCTTTTGGTTTTAGATGTATTTAAGTATTTAAGAACAGTTGATTGTTTTTTTTACCCATTCTGACACTGACTGTAACTCCTTGCTGAGAGACTGAGTGAGCTCCCTGGCTGTAGGTGCTAATGTGTTTAATGTGCAATTATCAGCATATATAGTCATTTTAGCTTCTTGTAAGACAAGTGGCAAATCATATGTAAAAATAGAGAAGAGTAACGGCCCAAGGCAACTGCCCTGAGGGATACCGCAATGTACATATCTGATGTTAGAGATGCTACTATTGAACAATATTCTCTTGAGTTCTATTGGATAGGAAGGGAAAGGGAAGGAAAGGGAGGCAACCAATTTGAATAGAATACAGACTGCAGAGTACAAAGCCATAGTGTATATTGCAGCCACAATGACACATAGTGTATATAGCCTGAACCATAGTGTCTATAGCCTTGTCCCAGATTTGTTTGTGCTGTCCTGTGTGCTGTCTCTGAGTTAGCAAGACAGCACAAACAGATCTGGGACCAGGCCAACTGACATTCGGGAAGGAAATTGGGAGGGACCCAATCTGAATCCATTGTTCTAGTTCTTATTAATGATTTCCTTAACAGTCTTTTTCAAATAGGGCCAGAGTTTGACATGGTCCTGGTCAGGTCACTGACTCATGCATATGGGAGCGAAGGGAAAGGGAGGGTTTCTTTCTGAAATGATTGTGCTAGTTCAATTCAGGCCTCTGTAAAATATTGATTTCCCTAAAGGTCTACTTCACAGAATGAATCAAGATTTTGTTGTCGTTTTGACAGCTTGCCAGGCAGTATGACCTCCTTATTATTGAGGACGACCCCTATTACTTCCTACAGTTTGACAAGGTAAAACTAGTTTAATTGTTTAATGTGTTATGACTTTGTATGTTTTATTGGGACACATTGCACTGGCATCACCCCTACTGTATATAATAGAACAGGCTGCTCATGCGTCTTTCTCTCTCTCTGCAGCCTTGGGCTCCCACGTTTCTCTCCATGGACGTTGACGGGAGAGTCATCAGGACAGACTCCTTCTCAAAGATCCTGTCGTCAGGGTGAGGCAGACTATCAGATCGCCACGGCAACTATGTGGGTTTTGAGGTCAGAGGTCAGGGAGGAAGAAGGAAGTACAGTCACTGTAGTAATTTACCTTTTTATTTAGGCAGGTTTGTCTAATTGAGAACCATCTCTTTGCCAAGAGAGACCTGTTCAGTAGCCTAGGGTGGTCTAGCAGTCTAAGCCGCTGTCTCTGGAGCACATGTACGATGTACCACTGCCAGCATGGGTTCGAATCCGGCCCACTACTCTTTCAGCAGTCTCTGACCTACCTTTCACCTCTATATCCAATAAACATACAAAGACTTAAAAAAATATAGTTTAAAAAAAAGACCTGTTCAGTTTGTTGTTACACTATTACCAGCTAATTTAGTGTGATTTTGTAGTCTGTCTCTCTATGTGGTTGTCAGAACTTGTTTACCAAGAGACTGTCAGAAGCTGTGTGCTCAGTGGGTTATTGAGTCCTTGTTTTTCCAGTTCATGTGGACAATTGAATTACCTTGTGCTATTCCCAGTAGGTATTACACACACACACACACACACACACACACAGTGTTGTACAGCCAACCTTGTGGGGACACACAATTCAGTCCCTTTCAAAATCCTATTTTCCCAAACCCCTAACCCATACTCTTACCCTAACCTTCACCCAAAAACCTAACCTTAACCCTGAAACTAATTCTAGCTCCTAACTCTAAACCCTAATGTAATTCTAACCTTAACTCTAAACCCCCTAGAAATAGCATTTGCCCTTGTGGGGAGTAACAAAAAGTCCCCAGTTAGTCAAATGTTTGTTTGTTTGTTTACTATTCTTGTGGGGACCTCTGGTCCACACACACACAGGATGCAACACTGCTGTGCCTAGAAAGACAGAGGACACACTGCTCGTTGTTGTTGTTGTGATGTTCCTTCACCAGTGAAATGGCCCCTGTCTGCCTTTCCCGTGTGTGTGTGTGTGTCTCTGCAGGTATGACCCTCTGTGTCTATCTTTGCAGGCTGAGGATAGGCTTTGTGACTGGGCCCAAGCCGCTGGTGGACAGAGTGGTACTACACATCCAGGCTTCTACAATGCATACCAGCACCTTCACACAGGTGAATGAACCTCTCCTTCTAACCCCATCACCCCCTTCAAAATTGCATCACCTTCCCCTTTAAAATGTAGACCTAGTAGTAAACTACCCCACCATTCGCTTTGAAACACATGTAAATAAGTAATATAGCATGCATGTCTTAGTAAACTGCCTTACCATCCCCTTTAAAATGAATGGTACGTAGTAATAAATATGTTCAGGCATATTTACTTTCATGTGATGTTTGGTTGTATTTTCTACTTTGCCTCTAGTCTCTATAGTCATTGTTTAAATCCCATATGAGGCTTCTTTCCTGTGACTGTAATCACAGCAAAACATGAAACTGCGTTTTTAGTAGTGCACGAAGTAGCAACACGTTCTCCAACAGAAAGCGAAAAAAGATTCCAAGGTAAAACAAGGTAGTTAACATTTCAGGTAGTCCCTCCACGTTTTGGCCTGCCTTCTTCCCATTTGGTTGCTTGTGAATACGACCTTGATTATTATTATTATTTTTTTTTTTTTGTTATTTTGCCGGAAGAGACAGTTGGCAGCATTTTTAATGTGAGTAGTTACCACAGCAACAAGAAGACAAATGCAGCCATCGAGAGAGATATTACTATATTGTGTTCTATTTAATTATGTGAATGTACTGTACCATTCTCAGTATAGATTAGTGGCATAATTGTCTGTGTTCTCCCATAGAGATGAGAGTAGACAGAAAGCGTTAGTGGTTTAATCCGTGTCATCACAGAGGTTAATGAAAAAATCCACTCAAAAACAATATTTTGGTATTTTTTTCATTAGTCCATGGTTGATGCAGTCCCAACAGTTTTTTCATTAGTCCATGGTTGATGCAGTCCCAACAGTTTTTTCATTAGTCCATGGTTGATGCAGTCCCAACATTGTTTTTTCATTAGTCCATGGTTGATGCAGTCCCAACATTGTTTTTTCCCATCATTTTTTTCAGTCCATGGTTGATGCGGTCCCAACATTAGTTTTTGCGGTCCCATCATAGTTTTTTCATTAGTCCATGGTTGATGCATTAGTCCATGGTTGATGCAGTCCCAACATAGTTTTTGCGGTCCCAACATAGTTTTTTCATTAGTCCATGGTTGATGCAGTCCCAACAGTTTTTTCATTAGTCCATGGTTGATGCAGTCCCAACAGTTTTTTCATTAGTCCATGGTTGATGCAGTCCCAACATTGTTTTTTCATTAGTCCATGGTTGATGCAGTCCCAACATTGTTTTTTTGCATGACAGCGGGCAAGTTTTCAAGATAATTGGACTTTCAAGAAGCAAAGTGTACCCGGCCACATCAACATGATGCTGGATTTTTCCTTTTAATGCAACACTAAATCACTTTTCTTGAGGTGGCAGAACGAGACAGTCACGCCCACTTGCTGCCTGATCTTTGTTGATGAATATCATGTTATCGTAACATCTGTGGATTATTTTCACGCATACGGAAGGATGTTAGGATTAGGTATATATAACATATGGAATGTTCTAGACAATATGGAATTCAGAAAGCGTTAACTTCCATTTGCAACACAATGCACTGGAACATGCAACAGATGCAGTGTTGACTACTCCACCTTCTCTCCATTTCTCCTTCTCTCCTTCTCTCAATCTCTCCCTCTCCAGCTCATGGTGTCCCAGCTGCTGCATGGCTGGGGTCAAGAAGGCTTCCTCAACCACGTAGATGGGTAGGTCAAAGGTCGTACCACTGGTAGCTGTATAAACAACACGCATATATGGTGTCAATATAGCTAGAGATATGAGTTGTTTGTGTTATGTGTTGTTGTGCAATTATTCTTATTTTTTGGGGGGGGGGGTGTATTGATTACAATATGAGCGGTTCAGCACTCTACAGTATGATGGACAAACCTTATCTCTTTCAGAGTGATTGAGTTTTACAGAACACAGAGAGATGCCATGCTCTCCTCTGCAGACAAGTGTCTCAAAGGTTTGTGTTTCACTCACATTCGCATGGTTGTGTCCGTTGAAGCCTAACATTAAAAAAACACTCATGAAGCCAGCACCTCACACAGTGCTAGTGCCTTGTTAAAATCACAAAGCATCAGAGGAAGTAGTGCTTTGCCAAAGGGGTAATAAGAAAGAAAATCCCTGTTCCTGCACCAAACAATACCTAGACCTAACCCTTCTGTTTCCCTCTTCTGTGTGTGTGTGTAGATGTGGCAGAGTGGCACGCCCCAGCTGCAGGCATGTTCCTGTGGATCAAGGTGAAGGGCGTCGCAGACACCCAGAAGCTGATCATGGAGAAGGCTATGGAGAAGGAGGTAGGTACACAAACACACACAGTCTAAACTCTACCCTACAGGCCCACCTGATCTCTGGGCTCCACCACAGCTCACACATACACTGACTAAACTAATACAACCTGTTTGACTAAATGAAATTATGTTTGGTGTTTTTAAAATAGTCCACTTATATTGAAGTCCTGAATCTCTGGGAGGTTCCTGTCATTTATAATATCTCTATATTTTTGATACTTCAAAGAAGAAGTTTACTTTATTTGAACCAAACCTCTATTTTCGATGTCAATGGTATGTTATAGAAGGGCCCAGACACTTTTTTTGTGATCTCACTTGTTTTAGAGAAACTTACCACACCAGCAATATACTTATGTTTTATCTGCAGTTGTAGGGGCACAGGAAAAACATGAACAAAGGCTCCAAGAACACTCAAATACCTCCTTTTCGAAAACCGCGATGCTCTCAGTATAGTGATGCAGGTCTTTTAGATGTTGTACACGTGAAATTGTGTCATTCCGAACGTTATTCATGATGTTATATTCCATTTGAGGCGTTTCCTCTATCCAGCAGTGCTGCATCTCCATGTAGAGCACACGGAAAAGTATTGTGGGCTACATCGAGAAGTATCACTCGAGTCGCACAACGTGGAATACAACGTTGCGGATGAAGTTCGGCGCGACACATTTTCGTGTGTACAACAGTGAAGGATCTGCATACTGAGAGCGTCGGTGTGGTTTTGGAGCTTTTGCTCAGGTTTTTCTGTGCCCCTACATCTGCAGAACAAGCATAAGGAAGTATATTACTGGTGGGGTAAGTTTCTCGAAAAGCGAGTGAGATCCACCAAAAAAGTGTTTATTGGCACTTCTATACCATGCCATTTACAATGAAAATAGAGATTTGGTTCAAATTAAGTGAACTTCTCCTTTAACAACAATTCGGCTACAGGTAACCCTACTGTTTTGTTGTCTGGCGTTAATGTCCTACTCATGCATACAGGATGAGCAGCAAGAGATTTTCACTAAGGGCCCAGGCTAGTGCTTGTCAGAAATAGGATGTTGGATAGTATGTGAAGCTGCCATTATCCAAGAAGGCAAATGGATTTAAAATCCCACGGTTTCCCCCGCCCACATAAGAACACTCCAAATCCATGCTGATTGGCCTGCTTCTATGTGGAAAGAACAGGAAACACAATCGGGGCTTTTTAAAATCTAACATTTGGGTATTTTCTTCACACTGCACCAAACAATTGAAGCCAATTGCAGTAGATTATAGAAGGCTGGTTATGTACATAGTGGGTCTGGGAAATGGTAAAAGTAATAGCTAATTTAATATCAGCACACAGAATCTACTGTACAACCAGCAGTTTTATGATACATAATTCAGAGCTTCAAGGTGTGTGTGTGTGTGTGTGTGTGTGTGTGTGAGAGAGAGAGAGAGGGAGTGAGCAAATTAATTATGACAGAAGCTCATAGGGTCTACAGCCACCAACCGCAGCAGTACAGTTTTCTCCCCTTTTGTCTTAGTGTCCATATTTGGTTGTAGGTGCTGGTTGGTTAAACATTTTCTATTGTCCTACTGTAGGTGCTGCTTGTCCCTGGAGGTGTATTCATGATCAACAGCTCAGACCCGTGTCCTTATGTCAGAGCGGCCTTCTCCCTCTCCACACCGGAACAGATCGACGAGGTAAAGAAACACACACACATGCAAATGCAGCCACACACACACACAAACACACTTCAAGGCAATAAATGTACCTTCTCTTTCTTTCTCCACAGGCTTTCAAGAGGCTCTCTGCACTCATCAAGGAATCTTTGTGAGGAGCACATCAGATACCAAATGGACAACAAACTATTTTCATTGGCAGAGATCTTTAAAAAAATTTTTTTTTACAAATTCGCTAGCTTTTATTAGTCGCATGTACGGGATACACCGCCCGACGAAATGCTTACTTGCAGGGTCCTTCTCGACAATGCAACAACAATAAGAAATAATAAAATATAAAGAATACGAACATTAATGGCTCGGTAGAATAGAAGAAACGTTTTAGCATAAGTTTAATACAGGAAGGCACAATTTATAGTCTATAGTATTTACCAATCATAATAAGACTTTGGTATCAGCAGTTGTGGTGTGTGTGTGTGTGTGCTCCGATACCGTCTGCTGTGGGCCTTCCTCCGGCACTACTTTGAGTAGATGCCCTGGATGGGTGGGAGCACAGTGCCAGTGATGTACTGGGCCGTCTTCACCGCCTGCTGGAGGGCCTTGCGGTTGTGGACAGAGCAATTCCCGTACCAGGCCGTGATGCAACCAGTCAGGGCGCTCTCAGTGGTGCAGCGATAGTATTTGGAGAGGACCCAGGTCTCATGCAGAATTTCTTCAGCCGCCTTAGGAAGTAGCGACGCTGTTGCTTCCTCTTGACAAGAGTGGTGGTGGTGTTGGTCCACGTCAAGTCCACAGTGATGTGGACGCTGAGGAACTTAAAACCAGCTGACTCTACTGCAGTCCCGTTGATGTGGATCGGGGCATGTTCCCTCTGCTTCCTGAAGTCAGCAATCAATGCCACAAACTTGAATCACCTGCAATCACAAAGATACAAATTTACGTCAGACAAGGTACGCATGTTGCCTTGGAGATGACTGTGAATGTAATCACCGTTTTGCAGTCCTTGGTCTAGCGTGGTAGCTAACACTGTGTCACACTATTTACAACTCTACAACTAAATCAGCATTACTTGAGCCGAGCATTTCTGAACACCAAAACGTTCATAGTTTTTAACTGAAATGTTAGACAGTATGTACGCTGAACAAAAATATAAATGCAACATGCAACAAATTCAAAGATTTTAGTGAGTTACAATTCATATAAGGAAATCAGTCAATTTAAATAAATTCATTAGGCCCTAATCTATGGATTTCACATGACTGGGAATTGTCCCTCTCCTCTTCAATGGCTGTGCAAAGTTTCTGGATGCTGGCGGGAACTGAAACACACTGTCGTACATATCGATCCAGAGCATCCCAAACATGCTCAATGGGTGGGTGACATGTCTGGTTAGTATGCAGTCCATGGAAGAACTGGGACATTTTCAGCTTCTAGGAATTGTGTACAGATCCTTGTGTCATGGGGCCGTGAATTATCATGAAACATGAGGTGATGGTGGCGGATGAATGGCATGAGAATGGGCCTCAGGATCTTGTTACGATATATCTGTGCATTCAAATTGCCATCGATAAAATGCAATTGTGTTCATTGTCCGTAGCTTATGCCTGCCCATACCATAACCCCACCGCCACCATGGGGCACTCTGTTCACAACGTTGACATCACCAAACCGCTCATCCACACAACGCCATACACGTGGTCTGCGGTTGTGAGGCCGATTGAACGCACTGCCAAATTCTCTAAAAAGACGTTGAAGGCGGCTTATGGCAGAGAAATTAACATTCAATTCTCTAGCAACAGCTCTGGTTGACATTTCCGCAGTCAGCATGCCAATTGCACGCTCCCTCAAAACTTGAAACATCTGTAGAATTGTGTTGGGTCACAAAACTGCACATTCTAAGGTGCACCTGTGTAATGATCATGCTGTTTAATCAGCTTCTTGATATGCAACACCTGTCAGGTAGATGGATTATCTTGATAAAAGACAAATGCTCACTAACGGGGATATAAACACATTTGTGTACAAAATTTGAGAAAAATACGTTTTTTGTGCGAACGGAACATTTCTGGGATCTTTTATTTCAGCTCATGAAACATGGTACTAACACTTTACATGTTACGTTTATATTTTTGTTCAGTATACATTTGTAAAGATTAGAGAAAATGTAACAGTTGATTGATCCATGCACTGTTATATTGTCATGATTTTTGTTGAGGGAAAGTAAATTAAAAGATTTTCTTACAGTGTGTGTGCTCGCGTGTTACCATTTTCTACCACCAGGGCGTTACAACGGTTAGGACTGTTGTTTGTTGGGATTCCTTTAAAATTGTGACTTCAGGTGACTTAGAACGTTTTCACTGCTCCAGTATGTAGCGGCTTTACGAGCTGTGGAGGCCAGACACACAAGGCCACTGTGTGTACGGTGCTTAGGAGGAGTGTTTGTGTACAGTTTTAAACCCCCTGTCTCACTCCTGCTTCGAACTGAACTTCCAGTTCCTTGAAACTCTGCTGTGTTGTGTTCCGGATATCTATTGGGTCAATGACACACTTTCCTCAATATCAACACTTGCCAATGTGAGATAGCTAGTATTATTGATGAATGGATCAATGGATTGAGTCTTTTAATAGCCTGTGTCCATTTCAGAGTTTGTCACTGCTTTAAAAGCACAAATCAATGTCGGTCAATAATCTACTCCGGAAGGCAAAATTGACAAACTTGGGTTAAGCAAAACAGTTTTTTTTCTCTTCTCCTGAACTTGATGCATTCTTTTGACCACAACAGTATGGCTGTTTGTCTGTCTGTTTGTGTGGGGAGAGTGTGGAGAGCGAGTGGAGTAGTTACTAATTGTCTTGATTTAATGTTTGTAAACTAGTTATTTTCTGATTAATACTCATCTCATCGGTCATTTTTATATACAAAGTGAAGTCAAAGGATTCAATAGAACCACAAAATTAAGTGCCCTGGCATTTGGGGCTCTTCATGAGTCTTAAGTGCTGTAGTTCTGTCTGTCAGATCGAACAATGCAGTGGTTGATGATGGCAAACGGCCTGGATCTGAGACAGAGTGAGACACTGGCCTCTGTTAAGGGCTTGAAGAACTGTAGTCTAAGACTCAATAGAAAGGGCAGACAAAGCAGAACGTCCTAAAAGTAGTCTATGCAGCCCAGTGCATGAATGGACTTCATTCATGTAAAATAGTTTTTTGGAACAATAAGCGATGTTTTCATTAATTGCAAATATATATATATTCTTTTTTGGGGGGGTGGATGAAATATGGCCTACATTTCTATCTACATCTAATTCCACTGATGACACAGTCATGATTACCATTCACGTAGGATACTGTACTGTACTATTCTAGTTAATCCAATCATGTTTCTTTGGGCATGTGGATCCATTTTAATACGATCACATAAAGTTGTTGCGTGGCCAATGACTGACCTAGTTTTTTCTTGCTGCCTGTTGGTAATTTGACTCGGGTAGGGATTCTAGGGAAGCCGAATGCTGCAGCGACCCGAATGTTGTGTCACGCGGCCAGCTGAGCAAGAGAGAACCGAAGAGCGATGAGGACGTCGAAGACATAGCGGAATGCAGCAAAGGCCGAAAGACACACGGTGATCTCTCCTTCTTTACGATTTAACGCCTGTAAGCTAAATGAAATTGTAAGTATGCTATCAGATGTTATTGGAAAACGTTATTCGGCAAGATAAGGTTATTGCGAGTGAACTAGCGAGCGAGCTATGATTGCTTACATTAGTGGACTAATCTTAGTTTTTTTTCTCTCTGTTAGCCAACCTTACATGGAGCTAACTATATTATGTGAGCTACTTCACCGTTTATATAGTGTCGTCTATAAATTATATCAGATAAGCTAGCTAGCTAGTTTACAACCCGTTAGCCTTAGTTTTATAGCTAAACCCCGCGATTTTGCCTCCAGTTACGTTAGCTGCTAGTGTGTAAAAACATCCCAAATAGCTAGACTTGTTAGCTAACTAGGTTAGCTACTATGTTGCATGTAAATTGTCAACTAACTAGCAGTGGTACTTATCAATACTTCAATTGATGTATACGAAGTAATATTGTTATCAAACTCGTAACTGATTTTAGACAACAATACTACTAACGTAGCTAGGGCCTAATAAAAATACAGGCATGTCATGTCTGTTAAGTTACATTGCAGCTCTAGTTATGTTGTAACAAAATGCACTGTTCCAGCAGCACTAGTATAGTCTGCTGTATCAACAATGTCAGTGTCACATTGTTAGCTTGGTAGTTGGTGTTTTTTGTTGTTGTCAGAGTCATCGACTATTTGGTCGAGGGGGTTAATTATAAACCAGAAATGTCAAAGACATTGGGTCACTGGTCTTAATAGGTGATCTCTCTGCTGAACCAAAATGATGTTTAATAAACAAACGGACTGTTCACAATGTTCATGGTTGCTTTGTCTTTTCTCTTTTCAGTGGAATGGTTCAAGATTTGGAGCAGAATACCAAATAGCCATTCATTACCACCACCAGGAGATTGTCAGTTTATTGAGCATAAAGATGCGAGTGGCATGACAAACTCTTATCTGGTGAAGGCGACCGTCACAGGAAGACAAAAAAAAAAATGCATCGGGCAAGCAGCTACGCTTTTGGCTTCTTTCTACTGACCGTTATTAGCCTCCACGCCACCGCGGCCTTATCGGCGGTTTCAGATGGAAACAGCACGGAAAACGGTACGGTGGCAGATGGTGGATTTGTCCCCCTCGTGTTCTCGAAAGTAAACCAGATTATCGCCCGTGAGGGCAACTGCGCGCTGATTGATTGCAACGTCACTGGAGACCCTGACCCGAGTGTACAGTGGTTCAACTCGCACGGAGACCTGCTAGACACCGAGACAAGTAAGTCAAGTTTGTATAATTATAAAGAATGCCCTGATGTTGCTCTGGCCTCACAATCAGCAGCTGTTCTACAGACATTTTTCTCAAACCAACTTGAACTGTCAGGCTAAAGGCTATTTTAAGTCCAACTGTGGACAACAGAGAGAGGGTGGGACAGGGAGAGAGAGGGACAGAAAGAGGGGGTGATAGGAAGGTAACATTTTACTAGTGACATTATGACGATGAATGGGATTATTGTAGTGAGGATGCAATGCCAACCCTGCAGAGGGGGGAAATAACAGTCATTCATCAATGTCATGATTATTATATGACAACAAATCAAACAAGCTGGCCAGTTGGCTTTTTTTCCAAAACGTTGGAGTTCAAAAGTCACGGCCACCGCTTAACTGTAGATACCTGATACATTACACGGTAATGGCTTTTAATATGATGTTGTTGTCGTGGTTCTCTCATTCAGTTGTAGTCTATCTACTCTAGCCTATATGGATGCAGATTGGTGGTCACGGCCACTACTTAGGCTGTCTGTAGATACTTGATACTTTGTTCGAAACAATATTGTGACGCAATGTGCAACCCATGAATAGGAGTCGCTTCTTCCCTGTTCAACATGACTTTGCTTTCACGGCTTTTGCCGCTGTTTGTTAGCTCTTGATTCCACACACGCGTCGAAGTGAGCCTGGGAACACTTTACACGGGGGTATACATTTAGAAGTCCTTCTCATTGAAATGTATGTCCGGTGTCTGAATACATTTCCTGTACCCATTCAGGTTTTCTAGAGACACAACAGACCGGCTGGAGGATTGATGGATTAAGTGTGTGTGTGTGCACTGCGCTATTCATTCTCCGTCTCAAGCCCAACACTATTCAGGCTCGTGTGTGTGTGTGTGTGTGTGTGTGTGTGTGTGTGTGTGTGTGTGTGTGTGTGTGTGTGTGTGTGTGTGTGTGTGTGTGTGTGTGTGTGTGTGTGTGTGTGTGTGTGTGTGTGTGTGTGTGTGTGTGTGTGTGTGTGTGTGTGCAACCCACTCAGGATGAGCTTTCAAAAATATGGAGGACCATGAAATCATCCATCCAGCCACAGTCTAATAACATGCCTACGTAGTTGTTGTAATGGTAGATACACTTCATGCGATGATAGGAGAATAGTGGCCAATGTAGACCCATGGTGAAATAAAGCCTGGATGACATTTATTTTGCCCCGATATAACAGAGCTTCTTAATACATTGGATAT
Source organism: Oncorhynchus tshawytscha (assembly GCF_018296145.1). Taxonomy (NCBI): domain Eukaryota; kingdom Metazoa; phylum Chordata; class Actinopteri; order Salmoniformes; family Salmonidae; genus Oncorhynchus; species Oncorhynchus tshawytscha. The sequence continues at coordinate 59,226,714 of NC_056437.1, read as the reverse complement.
ACCAAGATTAGTTTAGTGAGAAGTTCACACATCAATGTAGTAGTAGACAAAGAAGAACCAATTTCAATAGTCAACAGATGTTGTAACATGATTTAATGTTTGGCTGGCTACTTGCTTGTGGTTCCACATTTACATGACGACTTGTTTGTTTCCCTGTTGTTAACCAACAAGCACCACGTGGTATTTTTCCAGACGGATTCCATTGTCCCTCAGCCCCACCCTCTATTTAAATATTGAACAAATGGGTTGTGTCCCAAATGGCTCCCTATTTAGTGCACTAATTTTGATCAGGGCCCACTACTTTTGATCAGAGCCCCTTTGGGACCTGATCAGATGTAGTGCACTGCCATTTGGGACCCAGCCATGGAATAAACAAGTTAGTGGCACCTCTCTGCCCGCCTATTCATTCAGCTCGAACTCATCAAGAAAATAATATCAGTAATTAGAGGAAGGTCATAAACACTGGTCCACTGCAGGGGGTTCCAGGATAAAATATGGATTTCAAGTGCAAAATAGCTGGTTCCTGGATTGCGGCCTCAAGGACAGTCCTGCAGGAAGAAATAATATTGATTCAATAGGAATCATATTATGACTCAAAATGAAAACCACAATGGATTAATGAATTGCAGTTTGTTACAGTTAATTGACTGAGCAAGTATTTTATAGGCCTAGATTGCTTGAAATATTGAATGAATTGAGCTCTGTGCCAAAAACAACAAGGCCTGCAGTTAGTCCATTAGTAGCCTCAGTGGCGGTTGTAGCTTGTATGGCTTGTCAATATGCACAATTTATCAAACTTTCAGAATCTGAACCAAATGAACAATACAATCGCCATGGCTAATTCTAGGCATAAGACACCCCAAAAGACTAAATACACTGCTCAAAAAAATAAAGGGAACACTAAAATAACACATCCTACATCTGAATGAATGAAATATTCTTCTTAAATACTTTTTTCTTTACATAGTTGAATGTGCTGACAAAATCACACACAAATTATCAATTGATATCAAATTTATCAACCCATGGAGGTCTGGATTTGGAGTCTCACTCAAAATTAAATTGGAAAACCACACTACAGGCTGATCCAACTTTGATGTAATGTCCTTAAAACAAGTCAAAATGAGGCTCAGTAGTGTGTGTGGCCTCCACGTGCCTGTATGACCTCCCTACAACGCCTGGGCATGCTCCTGATGAGCTGGCGGATGGTCTCCTGAGGGATCTCCTCCCAGACCTGGACTAAAGCATCCGCCAACTCCTGGACAGTCTGTGGTGCATGGAGCGAGACATGATATCCCAGATGTGCTCAATTGGATTCAGGTCTGGGGAACGGGCGGGCCAGTCCGTAGCATCAATGCCTTCCTCTTGCAGGAACTGCTGACACACTCCAGCCATATGAGGTCTAGCATTGTCTTGCATTAGGAGGAACCCAGGGCCAACCGCACCAGCATATGGTCTCACAAGGGGTCTGAGGATCTCATCTCGGTACCTAATGGCAGTCGGGCTACCTCTGGCGAGCACATGGAGGGCTGTGCGGCCCCCCCCCCCAAAGAAATGCCACCCCACACCTTGACTGACCCACCGCCAAACCGGTCATGCTGGAGGATGTTGCAGGCAGCAGAATGTTCTCCACGGCGTCTCCAGACTGTCACATGTGCTCAGTGTGTACCTGCTTTCATCTGTGAAGAGCACAGGGCGCCAGTGGCGAATTTGCCAATCTTGGTGTTCTCTGGCAAATGCCAAACGTCCTGCACGGTGTTGGGCTGTAAGCACAACCCCCACCTGTGGACATTTAAACATGTTAACCCTAGCAAGGCTGCAGGCCCAGACGGCATCCCCAGCCGCGTCCTCAGAGCATGCGCAGACCAGCTGGCTGGTGTGTTTACGGACATATTCAATCAATCCTTATCCCAGTCTGCTGTTCCCACATGCTTCAAGAGGGCCATTGTTCCTGTTCCCAAGAAAGCTAAGGTAACTGAGCTAAACGACTACCGCCCGTAGCACTCACTTCCGTCATCATGAAGTGCTTTGAGAGACTAGTCAAGGACCATATCACCTCCACCCTACCTGACACCCTAGACCCACTACAATTTGCTTACCGCCCCAATAGGTCCACAGACGACGCAATCGCAACCACACTCTACACTGCCCTAACGCATCTGGACAAGAGGAATACCTATGTGAGAATGCTGTTCATCGACTACAGCTCAGCATTTAACACCATTAGTACCCTCCAAACTCGTCATCAAGCTCGAGACCCTGGGTCTCGACCCCGCCCTGTGCAACTGGGTACTGGACTTCCTGACGGGCCGCCCCCCAGGTGGTGAGGGTAGGTAACAACATCTCCACCCCGCTGATCCTCAACACTGGGGCCCCACAAGGGTGCGTACTCAGCCCCCTCCTGTGTACTCCCTGTTCACCCATGACTGCGTGGCCATGCACGCCTCCAACACGATCATTAAGTTTGCAGACAACACTACAGTGGTAGGCTTGATTACCAACAACAACAACGAGACAGCCTACAGGGAGGAGGTGAGGGCCCTCGGAGTGTGGTGTCAGGAAAATAACCTCCCACTCATGTCAACAAAACAAAGGAGATGATCGTGGGCTTCAGGAAACAGCAGAGGGAGCACCCCCCTATCCACATCGACGGGACCGCAGTGGAGAGGGTAGTAAGTTTTAAGTTCCTCGGCGTACACATCACGGACAAACTGAATTGGTCCACCGACACAGACAGCGTTGTGAAGAAGGTGCAGCAGCGCCTCTTCAACCTCAGGAGGCTGAAGAAATTCGGCTTGTCACCAAAAGCACTCACAAACTTCTACAGATGCACAATCGAGAGCATCCTGTCGGGCTGTATCACCGCCTGGAACGGCAACTGCTCCGCCCACAACCGTAAGGCTTTCCAGAAGGTAGTGAGGTCTGCACAACGCATCACCGGGGGCAAACTACCTGCCCTCCAGGACACCTACACCACCCAATGTCACAGGAAGGCCATAAAGATCATCAAGGACAACAACCACCCGAGCCACTGCCTGTTCACCCCGCTATCATCCAGAAGGCGAGGTCAGTACAGGTGCATCAAAGCAGGGGCAGAGAGACTGAAAAACAGCTTCTATCTCAAGGCCATTAGACTGTTAAACAGCCACCACTAACATTGAGTGGCTGCTGCCAACATACTGACTCAACTCCAGCTCACTTTAATAATGGAAATTGATGTAAAAAAGTGTATCACTAGCCACTTTAAACAATGCCACTTAATATAATGTTTACATACCCTACATGACTCATCTCGTATATGTATATAATGTACTGTATACCATCTACTGCATCTTGCCATCTTTATGTAATACATGTATCAATAGCTACTTTAAACTATGCCACTTTTATGTTTACATACCCTACAATTCTCATATGTATATACTGTACTCGATATCTTCTACTGCATCTTGCCTATGCCGTTCTGTACCATCACTCATTCATATATCTTTATGTACATATTCTTTATCCCTTTACACTTGTGTATAAGGTAGTAGTTGTGGAATTGTTAGATTACTCGTTGGTTATTACTGCATTGTCGGAACTAGAAGCACAAGCATTTCGCTACACTTGCATTAACATCTGCTCACCATGTGTATGTGACAAATAAAAATAGATATGATTTTAAGTTAGCCCACAGCATTGGAAATGTCCCTAACTGAGCTCAGGACCTAGTCAATACAATCCCAGATAACCTTTATGTCACCTCAATGAAAGTTAACCAAATCAATTATGTGCTAGTTAAGTTGTAGTCGTTTTGCAGCAGGCTACACACATTATCATGATGAAACTGTGACATGATATCCAATGTTATGTAAGCTAGTTGGGCAGAAAATTGAATATTGTCGCCCTAGGTGTAATAGCATAGCAAGCAACAGGCTAACAAGTGTTAGACTAGCCTATTTCATTACATGCTTAATATTATACTCACAAAGAGATGACGCAGCTGCATACCTTTTATCTTTTGCATGTTTCTCTTTCCTCTTTTTCCTGAACTGGGCACCTGATGGCTTAGACCTTTTCTTATCCATTTGTGTTGATTTGGCACTCGAGCATCAATACATTACCCATCCCCCAACACTGTCAACCAAGAGTCAGGACTAAACCAATTCACCTTGGTGGTGTGCAGACTGGTTTTATATTATTCTTAACGATTTTGCACAAACCAGAAAAAGAATGCAACAATATGTCTGTGAAACTATATAGCCAGTGTTATGAATGAATTGTGGTTTATTTGGTAGCATTTCGTAGTGTGACTGATTTGACTAATTGCATTAGTACTGTACAAAGTTAGAGGTGCACTATTTGATTCCCCCGCTCCCCCTACCTCGGGTTTCCAGTGGGGAGACCTGAGGTCAACCTACCCCCGCCCCATCGCATACTTCTGAGAGGGAGACCTTCCCAGGCAGTAGCCTGCCTGCCTAGCTCACAAACTAGAATCAGGGCTGCCCACTCCGACAAGGTTAACTGACCCACAAGGTGACATGATATCATTGATGTGACGTGCAAAAGAGTGATAGAAAACCGATCGCGCAAATGTCACCCTTACAACAACAACATTGTGCGGGCACCCCATGTCGCCCATACCTAAATCCGCCAAGGTCTAGCCTGATTCCAGAGGTAAGGTGAGGGAGCTATAAAGTGGTTTCTGGCCCCAGAACTAGGCCTACAGTGGAAGAATAGAAATGGAATGATCAGAATGGGGGGGGGGTAGGTTGCCATAAATGGGAATTACCAATCCAGTCTATACAGTGGGGCATAAGTATTTAGTCAGCCACCAATTTTGCAAGTTCTCCCACTTAAAAAGATGAGAGAGGCCTGTAATTTTCATCATAGGTACACTTCAACTATGACAGACAAAATGAGAAAAAAAAATCCAGAATATCACATTTTGTAGGATTTTTTTAAATGAATTTATTTGCAAATTATGGTGGAAAATAAGTATTTGGTCACCTACAAACAAGCAAGATTTCTGGCTCTCACAGACCTGTAACTTCTTCTTTAAGAGGCTCCTCTGTCCTCCACTCTTTACCTGTATTAATGGCACCTGTTTGAACTTGTTATCAGTACAAAAGACACCTGTCCACAACCTCAAACAGTCACACTCCAAACTCCACTATGGCCAAGACCAAAGAGCTGTCAAAGGACACCAGAAACAAAATTGTAGACCTGCACCAGGCTGGAAAGACTGAATCTGCAATAGGTAAGCAGCTTGGTTTGAAGAAATCAGCTGTGGGAGCAATTATTAGGAAATGGAAGACATACAAGACCACTGATAATCTCCCTTGATCTGGGGCTCCACGCAAGATCTCACCCCGTGGGGTCAAAATGATCACAAGTGTCTTTTATACTGATAACAAGTTCAAACAGGTGCCATTAATACAGGTAAAGAGTGGAGGACAGAGGAGCCTCTTAAAGAAGAAGTTACAGGTCTGTGAGAGCCAGAAATCTTGCTTGTTTGTAGGTGACCAAATACTTATTTTCCACCATAATTTGCAAATAAATTCATTTAAAAATCCTACAATGTGATTTTCTAGATTTTTCTTTTCTCATTTTGTCTGTCATAGTTGAGGTGTAGCTATGATGAAAATTACAGGCCTCATCTTTTTAAGTGGGAGAACCTGCACAATTGGTGGCTGACTAAATACTTTTTTGCCCCACTGTATATGCAGTGTAAAATGCAAGGCCTTCGCAGAAAGGATGGCCTGGGCTTCTAGCTATAAAAAGCTCTTACCCGTGACTGTCATGACAAACTGTAGCAGATACCTTCCCCTTAGCCTCGCTACTGCTGTCTCTGCAACCTGGAAATGCATGTGAAGGAACCACAAACAGTTCGTAAATGGAAATGGCCCCCCGTTTCTATGGTGAAATGTTTTTATTTTTTGTTGCAATGTTCCATAATATTTTCGGGTTAGGTCTATCCTTTACCATTGTTCATGACCTGTAGATTATTACGATAACTTGTGTCAGGAGTTGTCCATTTACTACCTGACTGGACTACTGGCCCTGAGTAGGAAATATGAGGCTGGCATGATATGGAAAAGTTGGTTTCAGCGACGCGCTCTCTCTCGTTCTCAGGTGGCAAGTGGCTGCTGACAGACGATGGCATCCTCAACATCACCGACATCAGGTTCGCCGACCGGGGCAAGTACACGTGCATGGCGTCCAACGTGCACGGCAGCGCCAACTGCACGGTGACCATGCGGGTGGTCCTCCACAACGGGGACCTGGGGGCCTACTACGTGGTTGTGTGCCTCGTCACCTTCACCATCATCATGATCCTCAACATCACGCGCCTCTGCATGATGAGCAGCCACCTGAAGAAGACCGAGAAGGCCATTAACGACTTCTTCCGCACAGAAGGCGCCGAGAAGGTTTGTGTCGTGTCTTACTGTACTTGTGAGGACCTTACGCACATATAGTGCCTTTGGGGTGTGTGTTTGTAACTGGGGCATGTGATGTTTTTAATAATTCTTGAATGGTGAAATATTTTCCATCCTATATGTAAATGTCCAATGTGGTTATATTCCATATTCTCTTCCACTCTAAAGCTCCAGAAGGCGTTTGAGATCGCCAAGCGCATCCCCATCATCACGTCAGCCAAGACCCTGGAGCTGGCCAAGGTGACCCAGTTCAAAACCATGGAGTTTGCCCGTTACATCGAGGAGCTGGCCCGCAGCATCCCGCTGCCCCCCCTCATCATGAACTGCCGCACCTTCATGGAGGATATCCTGGAGGTGGTGGGGGTTGAGGAGATGAGGCACACGTTCCTCCGACAGGCCCCAGAGGGGCACCACCTGGATGGGGCATCGGGATGCCGGGCGGCCCTGGTGCAGGGGGCCCTGGTCGGGGTGGGGCCCGGCGATGTCTTCACCGTCCTCCGGGAGAGAGAGAGGGAGCGTTCCGGATCCCCTGCAGCGGATTCCGACGATGCGTCGTTGCACGAGCAGCCTCAGCACATCGCCATCCAGGTGTCCATCCACCCCCCGCTGCCCATGGAGGCCCCGGCTCTGGCTGAGGCCACGCCCACTCCCTTGTCTCCTCCGCCGTTGGCTCCCCTTCACCTGGAGGAGGAGCAGCAGCAAGAGGAGCAGGGTTCTGAGCAGGAGCCAGTAGAGGAGGTGGGGTTGGAGGCAGAGGTTACTACTAAGCTACAGCCTGGTCAGGTGATCTATGAAAGCCATGTGTAAACAGGAGAGAAAAAACAAACGCTCCCGAGGAGGGATGAGTGATCCTGTCCTATGCATTACCGAACCCCACCCTCAAAAACATAGAATATGTCAAGAAAAGGTCATTTTATTTCACTTTTCAACGGAACTAGCTTAAAACTCGAACCTAGCTACGTATGTAGGTCTGTCTCTTGATTGTATTATAATAACCTAGTCTGGATTACAATAAATCTACTTGATAAGACATTGCGTATCATCCCTCATGCTTATGGATCTACATGTTGAATGTATTGTGGGAGAGGAGAGGATAATCAATATTTGATATATGTAAGTATAAAGCAATGTATAGGGCCATTTCATTTGTTTCGTATTAGTGAGCAGAGGGGAAAAAAGAGCTGTTTGTTATTCGATTCAAGCATTCTCGAAAATTGTTTTTCCGGAAAGTGACTTGACGATTATGCTTTAATTTTGTTGCAGTATTCTGTTTCATGATCAATTCATAAATTAGCTCCAAGCTGACGTCGTGCGATCACTGTTACTAAGCAGACCACAAAGGCTTCTTTTTTTTCAACTTCAAAATATTGCACATTATCCTACCACTGTTACAACCAACCTGGACCTGCAATTTCAGTATCATGTTAAGTTCATGACTAATATTTGTGGATGATTGAAGACTAGTTGTTTCAGGCCTTCTGGTCTGCGATCCTTTTAAGTAATAATCACATGACCACTATAGCCTTTCTAGTAAGTGGTTCATTGAAACATTTCTGAAACATTGCATTAGACATTGTTATAATTATTGTTATTATGACCCACCGTGGTGTTTGGATCATGCACAACTTCCTACATGCTAGACGTTTGACCATTTTGCCTTTATGGTCCCCATTGTTTCCTAGTATGCAATACCCCCCCCCATATTTTCTTTTTTGAATGTTTTGAATGGGTCTCAAACCCCAACCCTCTTCCGTACATGCTTTAATAACAGAGGCTACACGTGAAATGAAAGCGATGTATTTGGGTTAGTCTTTAACCGGACTAAAAATTCTTTCCTTCTGCTTAATAGTCGGGGGAGGGAGGGGGGTTCGATGTTGCTCTGCTTTAAAATGATGCTCTTGGTGGCTTTTTTTTTTTTTTTTTTTTTTTTGTAGTGAAAATAAAATCTATCTGCTGTGTTACCATGGTTTCCTACAGTTTGTTTTAATCATGCAATAACAAAGCTTTGTGCCTTCCTACTGTAGGTCTCTCTCCCTCTCTGAAAGGACCATGACACTTCATCACCTGATGCATTCCTCCTATCAGCCTCACTCACTCCCAATATACATGAGAAAAGGCAGCCATCTTGTTTTTGTAACCATAGTTACAGCGGTCATTATAGATGAGTAGCGCGCAAGTGAACACTTGTTTAAGCTCACTATTCTTCGCCGGAAGGAGCGTTCAGTGGAAGCAAAGCATTAACCTAAGCATGCATAATGTGACGCATACAGGCAGCGATTGTGTACACACACACACACACTAGAAGCCAACTTCTATGAAGTCTGCACACAGCTCTCCCATAGAAATAGCCTAGTGGATTTTAACCGGTACAAAAGGCATGCAGAGCTGCATGTGAATGGGAAGCCAGGCCAGATCCCTGTACTGTATCAGGAGACTTCGGTGTGAGAGAAACTGACTTTGTGCGAGCACTGAAAGCAAACGGACTTTGTGCGAGCACTGAAAGCAAACAGACTTTGTGCGAGCACTGAAAGCAAACTGACTTTGTGCGAGCACTGAAAGCAAACGGACTTTGTGCGAGCACTGAAAGCAAACAGACTTTGTGCGAGCACTGAAAGCAAACTGACTTTGTGCGAGCACTGAAAGCAAACGGACTTTGTGCGAGCACTGAAAGCAAACGGACTGGCATTAGAAGCTGTCTTTCTTCCGTCTTTCTTTGACCCAGTGTTCCTCCTCCTCATTCCTCTACACCAGTGTTCCTCCTCCTCATTCCTCTACACCAGTGTTCCTCCTCCTCATTCCTCTACACCAGTGTTCCTCCTCCTCATTCCTCTACACCAGTGTTCCTCCTCCTCATTCCTCTACACCAGTGTTCCTCCTCCTCATTCCTCTACACCAGTGTCGTCCTCCTCATTCCTCTACACCAGTGTTCCTCCTCCTCATTCCTCTACACCAGTGTCCTCCTCCTCATTCCTCTACACTAGTGTTCCTCCTCCCACTTCTCTACACCATCACGTCTTTTCTTTACACCAGTGCTCCTCCTCCGTGGCCACAGAGCAGCTTCTGATCTGAGGGGATTCTATCAGCGTTATTGTGCTTTGCATGGGTGGAGTTTAGTGTACTGTACCACCAAATTCATCTTCACTGAGAAAAGCGTCACATGAGTTGTGCTGTATAGTAGAATACCATACAAATAGTTGGATTGACAGTAACTTGGTGTGTTCATCCTTTTACCTCAATACTATTAGAATCCTGTTTAATGTCTAAAATAGAATTAAGAACCCACTCAGACACTTTTGCAATTTTCTAATTTTAATTTAAAACAATTAACTTTTACACATTGTTTTAAATGTACAATCAAACCATCAATGTAATCATACAATTAATGTACAACTATCTACCATAAATAAAAGTCAGTCTGAAGTTATGAAAAGAACAGTGTTTGGTGACACCACATGGGTTAACAAGGACGATGCGCTCGTCAACCAACAGCAGGGTTGAATCCATCAGGGCAATGTTTCCCAAACTCGGTCCGGAGGCCCACCCTGGGTGCACATTTAGTTTTTGCCCTCGCTCTACACAGGTGATTAAAAATAATCAAAGCTTGATGAGTTGGTTATTTGAGACAGCTGTGTAGTGCTAGGGCAAAAAAACTAAATGTGGACCCAGGAAACCCTGCATTAGGGCACGCAATGGAAAACGTTTGAAAAACATTTGGCAATGGAAAATATCCGTTTCTTATTGGACAAGTCCCTCCCTGTTTGTTTTATTATGTTTGGTGCCCAATGAATATGACCTAAAACTATCAATGTAATAGAGAGAAACATGAAGTCACCACCTGCCTCCACACGCTTTAATGTGTGCCTCAAATGGCACCCTTTTCCCTAAAAAGTGCACTATATAGAGGAAGGGTGCCATTTGGGACACAACCCATAGCCTTCACTCAGCAGCTAAGGTGCTACTCTATGCACCTTGTCATTGAAACAAAGCCAGAGAGAGAGAGAACTCCTTTGACTGGCGCACGCATCGATGTCACTGCTTCCTGTGGTGAACCACACATTAAAGGGTGAACCAGATATACGATCCTCTATTATTTTTTTCATGAGTCCAGGTTGACACATGGAGGGTTCAAAACTATTTCCTTTTGTGTACTGTGTGCTTCTACATATCCCCAAGTCAAAAATATACAAGAGACTTTATTGAAGTTTAAAAGGAGTTACTGGCACACCTCCCAAAAAACGTGTTGTGAAATGCACCTCCTATTTCAGTCCTTTCAATTCATGATTTTAAATCTACAAATACGAAGAAGATTTCATGTTGAATTGTTGTACTTGACGACGAGGCAGAGGAGGAGAGATGCAAGAAAAGATTCAGCTCCAGTGGAAAATACAAGACACATTTCTCACAGCATGAGGCAGCTTAATTAAAGCAAAGTAAAAGATCTAAGACATGGTTACTGTGCAGTATTACCATCAACATCCTCATAATCATCCATTTATTTTGTTCACTTGAAAAAAAAAGTGGTTTTCCAGTCTTGACTTTTTCATTACAAGCCGTAAAAAGTTACTTGATTATGTATATATCAATACTCTAAAAGTAGTTGCATTAGTAATAGTTTGAAAAGAAAAAGGGATTTTTTTTTTCTTCTCCTCCAGTAACAGAACTTCACCTTGAGTTAGTGTTCCTATTTATTTTGATATACACACTGCCCACCTTCACTGTCGGAGAAACGGACAAGTCTTTTCTCATCTGATACTTATGCGCGTGCACACACCTCTATGGCATATTGCCTACCTGGCTCAGATCAAAAGGTAATTGCACGCGCACACACACACACACACACACACACACACACACACACACACACACACACACACACACAGTTTTTCACCCTTCAACAGGGGGTATGTAACCGATGAGTATCGGACTCTTCTGTACAGAATGTTTTCACATACATCAGAAAGAGACATTTTGTTCTTGAACTACAACACTCAGACATTAACTAACTACTCCAGTACATCCTGCTTGTACCCTTGATCTTCCTTCCTCTCTCTCACACACACACACACACACACACACACACACACACACACACACACACTCACTCACTCTCTCTCACCCACGCGTACACCTTGGAGCAACGCCCAGTCTAATATCAGGAAGATGCCTTTAGGGGGGAGGGTGGGAGTTTGTAGTTTCGGGTTACTATGACAACCTGATTGGAACGTGGAGGTGAAACGCACACATGCATTCTCTCGCTCAAAGAGAGTTCACAGGTAAACAATGCTTTCGAGGACGGACGGGGTGTGGGGAGGGAGGGACACAGTGGGGGTGGAGCCTGGCAGGGCTGACAGCCAATCAGCAGTCGAGGTGTCTGAAGGTCGCTCCTCGCGTCCTAGCGGATCATTCTGACCTCTTACCTCGGTAGCCAGGCTTCAGGCTCACAGCAATGTCCGCCAGCGTGAACCAATAGAAACAGGACAAGGACGAAGGAGCATGAAGAGTGTGTTTGAAGGAGGTGCCATTCGGCTAGTGGCATGCTTGTGTGGCATCTGTGTATGAGTGAGTCTGATCTCATGTATGTATGTATGTATGTATGTATGTATGTATGTATGTATGTATGTATGTATGTATGTATGTATGTTTCTGCATGTAAATGGAGGTGTGTGTTTATATTGCATTCCTTGTGTATATATGCCCCAGCCTGTAGTAGCTGCTACCTAGGGGCCAAAACGTCCCTCACAGCAGCCATTTTTAAAGTCCTTTTAGAGTCTGTTCGTCTCTTCCTTCCTGTGGCCTCTAGAGGGCTCTGGTTTAGTATTGAGGTGGATTTGGGGTGGTGTGTCCCAGGGGTGGGGGGGGGTTGGGCTGTGCGTCATAGGGTGGAGCCGCGGCCGTCCAGTAGGTTTACCACCTCCTCCTCGCTTTCCTCCTCGTCAGCTTGACGACCCGGGAAGGCGGTGACTAGTTGAACATTATGTTGTCGGGGTCTTGGTTGGCCATCTGGGCCATATGACGAAGGATATCTTTTTTTGTGATAATACCAAGGAGACGCCTGCAGGGGGAGAGAGAGTGTGTGAGAGAGTGTGTGTGTGAGAGACAGAATGAGTGAGAGAGATCGGGGGGAGTGAGAAAGATTGAGAGGGATTGAGAGAGAGAAAAAAAGAGAGTTAGTCAGTGATGAGCTGGCAGGGAGCACAGTCTGGTTGGCGTGGGAGAGAATTGTATCGTGTTTTTGTTGGCTAGTGCGGTTGGTTGGCCGGTCGGTGGTGGTTTTGGCCGGGGATACAAAGGTGGAATCAATCGAGAGAGAATGATAATATTATTTATTTGGTTAGATCATATTATCTAACCAAAATAATGGGCTCTGTTAACTGACAAAATTGTGGCAATTCGGTTGGGGCCTTCGTTTGGGGATTTATATTATTTTGGGACTTAATGATAAGTTGCTTTATATCAAAAATATTTAAAAAAGACTAAATAATAATGATGAATTCTACAGTCTAGAGAAGCAAATGCTCCATTTCTTCCAAACTGTATCTGCATTTTAGCCCAAGGGAATACAGTAACAGGGAATACAGTAACAGGGAATACAGTAACCACTCAGTCAACCGTGACAGTCAGTGTCACTGCAACCATGCCAACAAAAACACGAGTCCCACTGGTGCCAAGGAAGGATACGAGGTGGAGAGGAGGAGGTGAGTAACCAAGGGAGAATGGTGAGTGAGTGATTCTCGTTAGAAGCCTGGAGGGAGGAAATGAACTGAACACACTAGGAAGAGCAAGACTGAACACCTTGCCTTACCAAACAACCAAACCTTCATAGTCCTCAGGGATAAACATTCTGGAACATCCAGTCAAGCGTCTTCAGGCTCATTGCTACCGGCTCCCTTTAAAAAGGTTACTCCTTTCTGAGAGCCAGGTCGCAATTGGTTGAAATGTAATATAAAACACAGAGGGTCAATTACCGTTTGCAACCATTGTGCAAACGGATAATAATTAGATGTCCATTAGGACATCCTGATTCCTAGAATTGCCTTTTTGTTGTTGTTATAACTACAAACACTTGTGCTCTTGAACTGAGATTTCGTGAGAAACATCTGCAGACACTGGAGAGCGAGAGAGACAGACGTTGAGCTGAGAGAGTGATGAGGCTGTCTTTCAAAGCGTCATAGAGTAGGAGTGCTAATCTAGGATCAGTTTAGCCTTTAAGATCCTATCGAATATGATTATAAGGACTGATCCTAGATCAGCACTCCTACTCTTTGACGCTTCATGAATACGGTCCCTGATCTACAGAACAGGCCTGTTGAAGGCGGGGCACATGTAGGAAGTGGAGGGGACCAGATCTGAAGTGAGGGAGGTTGAGGTGGGAGGCAGCGGGTGAGGCACGGGGGTTGAGTTCAGGTGAGAGGGGGTTGAATGAGGGGTGGGTACTGTTTAGGATCAGGGTGGGTGTTGGATGTGTGTTGCTTGTCTTAGCTGGCTACCTATACTATAGGTATTAGCTACCACAACACGGCTACTACCACCATCACTTCACCACCATAGAGTTCACTCTCTCAGGAGGAGGGTTCTACTAGGCCTACGGCAGGGACACTAGATGCTAAATCTCCCCCTCCCAGAAAAACCAACGGTCCGCTCCCACGTAGCGGCCGGTTACTCGCCAATCGGTTAAGGGGACGCCGGTGGAGCTACGAGCTGTCGGGTCAGATGTCGTCGATCTGTTGGTCCGCCAGACAGACGGACGGAAGGTGACCCAGTTGGGGGGGGGGGGAGCGAGAGGGAGAGGTAAAAAGAAAGACAAAAAAAAAGAAAACAAAACAGGAAGAAGCAGTAATTAATTGGAGTCAAACTGTACTACGTCCAAAATGGCACCCTACTCCCTTCATAGTGCACTGCTTTTGAACGAGAAGTGCATTACACAGGATATAGGGTGCCATTTGGGATGCTTTTAAAGTGAAATTATGTAATGTTTGCGTGTGAAGGTTTTTGATGGGCCGAGTGATACACACACAAAAAATAGGCATGGCTACATGGCTGTACGCAAGTTATTGGGACAGGGACGGGGGGGACGAGATCAATATACAATCAGTATATTCATGCTTCTATCTATATTCTATAATAACTTCTTATAGCAGATGAAGCAGCCCCTACTACTGATGAAGGGACTAATAGCTAGTGGCATGTCGTTGATGGAAATGGCAGTGGAGCAATAGTACGTGACGAGGATCTAACTAATCAAGCTTCAAATGACAGTTCCCATCAAAGTCCAACATTAAAAGGACCCATAACAACACCACTCATTTAGAGTAGATCTTTAAAAAAAATATACATCTTACTAACTGTTGTTAATGACTAGTAGTGAATGAATAGGGAGACCAGAGAGTGACAGAGTGGCACTTGTGTTTGTGAATGATAGGGTATCCAGTGAGGAGAAAGTGGATGCGCAGCCCCCCCCCCCACAAAAAAAAAGAGTGCATTTGTGAGTGAGTTGAAAATATGACACAGTAAGACGAGTGGGTTGCTATTGGAAAGGGGAACTGTCAGTTACACTTTCATGCGTCGCGCCTAGGTAGGTGGGCAGAAATGGGGAAGGGGGAGAGGTCAGTGGAATGGGAGGGGACAGGGGGCGGGGCTAGTCACCAGGGGCTCCGTGTGTTCCTTGAGCTCCTCCAGATGCGCTAATATATTCTTCTTAGTGATGATGCCCAATACAATCCTGTACAAACACACACCTGTTACTCAGGAGACTGCCCGTCGCTCAAACACAGAGAAAGACAGAGAGAGAGAGACAGCAGCACAAAGCATACAAAACACAAAATAACTTATAGAAACATAAATAAACATAACTTAAATGATATAACAGTGTCAAATCATAACATAAAGTACCAAACAAATCCTAATAGTGTTGCTTTAAAAAGAATGGTCAATAAATATACTACTCCTACAGATGGTGATTTTATATCAGCATGTGTCAACTGGATGCCAACTAGTGTTATTCGTGCATATGATTCATCTTTGTGTCGGTTTCAATAACTTCCTTGTTCACTTGTAATGGATTCTAACCTTGTGAGTAGTAACGGAATCAAGTATTGTAGATAAATAACCTAGGATATAGTATGTCTGATGTTTCTACGTTTAGCCTAAATGTATAGCTACTGAATGATACATTCATTGAGACCAAAGGTGGCATCAAACAATAGAAAATGAAACAATTATGACAAAAAGAAAAATGTATAAAAACAAAAGGACTGCCGTCATCTGTAATCTCAGTCACTCTGCCTCTCCTGACTGTGTCTAAACATCCATCTTTAAACATATACTTAGACTATGACTGCCGGGTAATAATGCACAGAACGAGGCTTTCTACACTTCTCTGGAAACAGCTCTGGCGGACATTCCTGCAGTCAGCGTGCCAATTGCACACTCCCTCACATCTGTAGCATTGTGTTGTGCAAAACGGCACATTTTAAAGTGGCCTTTTATTGTCCCCAGCACAAGGTGCACCTGTGTAATGATCATGCTGCTTAATCAGCTTCTTGATATGCCACACCTGTCAGGTGGAATGGATTATCTTGGCAAAGGTGAAATGCTCACTAACAGGGATATAAACAAATCTGTGCACAAAATATGAGAGAAATAAGCTTTTTGTGCAACTAAAATTTCAGGGATTTTTATTTCAGTTCATGAAACATGGGACCAACACCTTACATGTTGCGTTTATATTTTTGTTCATACATCATTGGATGCACACTGTCTGTCCTGTAATTCCTATTTTAACCACCAGATGTCCCTTCAGAGTCATATTCAACGAGTGAGCTTGTACAGTACAATTGAAGGCCACCAACTTCTAAAACAAGACACACGAGTCCCTCCAAAGGAAACTGGATAACAACTATTTTCTGTCTCGGGCTTGCCTAACGGGAATTTTTCAAATCTGTGATTTACACTTACTATTTTTCAATGAACACACTGCATTCCTTAAGAGCTTCTTAGTCAAGCTACTGAATAAAGCTAGATAGGTTTCCTCTCTGTATGATACCTGTTCTACAGTAATGGTGGTAGTATATTGGTGAGTGTCTCCTGTCTGGTATTTGTTAAGTGGTATTTCAGTAGTTATATTGGTAAGAGTAGCGCAGCTAGCATTTAGCTGAAAGGCCATGCAGGTTACAGCCTAGAGGTTATAACAGGTTATAACACCACGGCTCCCAGTGTCCATGCATCGCTCTACAGTGAGGCGATGCATGGCTAGTACGTCCCATTATCCAGACTAGCATATCACTTCAAATGCATGATGTCCAATTCCAGTAGTGTGTGTATATTGGAACAGACCTTGAGAGTGTGTTGTCTGGTTTGTGTTGAGGGAACTCGGTGCTGCCTGTTGAGGTGTTAGTTCAGGTTGCCAACACGGCTGAGGTAAGGAGGACTTAGGAAGACTCTTTCCCCCAGTGTTCCCTCCTTGTCTTTCACCCCCCCCCATTTTGAAGCTGTGATTCCCTCATCCCTTTTCCATTCCCCCAATTTCTTCTCCCCCTCCCCTGCCCTATTTCCCATGCCACCCTAGCAACTACCCCTCCCCCACCACACACACACACACACCCCCATCCTCTCGTTTCACTCTTTATGCATCACCAGACATTGTCAGAGGCCCAGCTTGGACAAACTCCCAACCCTCCGATCCCCCCCAGCCATCACCCCTTCCCATGCCACCCTACCCCTCATCTCATCTCACCCGTTGTGTGTCACCAGACACTGGCGGAGGCCCAGCTTGCGGAAGATGTCCACCACGATCTCCATGGGCGTGTGGTCGGTCACGGTGAAGGGGCTCATGTCCAGGATGGAGCGCAGCTTGAGGGGCCGCGGGCTGTCGGCGGGCAGCGTAGGGGCGTGCTGCGTGAAGTAGACCCGCGAAGTCAGCAGGATACCCTCCTGCTTCCGCCGTGCGTTCTCTGTTGACAGTTGGGAGGGAGAGAGGGAGTGGGTGGGTGGAGAACGAGAAATGAGATTTGGTTCGTTTCTAAGTCGGGGGGTACCCGAGCCATACCCATGCGATGTTTAGGTCCCAATTTTTGTGCCAAATGTAAAATGTAAGGCCCGGCCCTGCCTGAAACCCAAAATAACTTTCTCTGTTAGTATATCCATTAGGTGCTCCTCTCAGTCTGTCACTCACTTCCTGCCCGCCGCTCGCTCTGCATGTGCTCTGGGAGTATCCATAGCAACGGCTCTGCTTGGGCTGACCCGATGCATAATGTAGGGGCCTGTCGGGCTTGGGTCGGGTAGCAGAGCTCTAATGCCAGATAGGGAGGGTTTACACTTTTGGCACAATTCCATTGGTTTCATTGGCGCTAGGCAAGCTCAATAAATTAAGTGCAGCTAAAGTATTTGAAAGGGAATAAAATACTAGTTTAACTTAGGGTCTGGTTGAATCAGACCCCCCCCCCCACACACCCTGCAATCTCTCCTCACCTATAGCGATGGTGATGTCCCTGCGCAGAGCGAAGCCAACCAGTCTCTGGGATTCCTTGGAGACGATGACAGGGAATCCATTGTAGCTGGTCTCGTTGATGATCCCCTGTAGTTCCTCCACTGTCAGGTCGTCCTGCGTCAGCACCGCTAACGGCGGATCACTACGCCGCGGCCGCATCACCTGAA
Source organism: Oncorhynchus tshawytscha (assembly GCF_018296145.1). Classification (NCBI taxonomy): domain Eukaryota; kingdom Metazoa; phylum Chordata; class Actinopteri; order Salmoniformes; family Salmonidae; genus Oncorhynchus; species Oncorhynchus tshawytscha. The sequence continues at coordinate 59,208,640 of NC_056437.1, read as the reverse complement.
GTCACACAGGAATGGAAAAACATCATGTATCTACTTGTGAATCATTTTTGTGAAGTTTGTTTGTTTTGATTACTGTGTGTGTGTGTGTGTGTGTGTGTGTGTGGATATAATCACCTCCCGCGCCAGCGTGGTGTGTGTGAACTCCTCCTTGGCGTCGAGGAAGGGGTACCCGTTCAGGCGGATGTGTGACTCGTAGATGCCCTCGCGCCCGAAGGCGTCGCCCACCCACTTGCTGGTCATGACGGCGGCCATGAGGGGCACGATGTACTCCAGGCCGCCCGTCAGCTCAAACACGATGACCACGAGAGACACGGTCATCCGCGTTACACCACCTGGAGCGCAACACAATGATTCACGTATTATTCACCAGGTAAGTTGACTGAGAAGTGAGAGCACCATCTTTTACAGCAACAACCCAGAGACAAGGGAAGAGTTGCATGGGAGAGGACCAAAGCCTCTACAGCAAGATAGATTACATTTGAAAAATCGACCAACACAGTCCATATAGCAATGTATCACAAGGGGAAACTGACACCGAGTAAGAACAACAGACAGAACCATAAAAACACAGACAGACCCACAGCGAGTGAAGTCCTTCAGTGTAATCAAGGACCTCAGCCATCCAAACCATGGTCTGTTCACCCTGCTACCATCTCGCAGACGGAAACAGCACAGGTGCATCAAAGCCGGGACCGAGAAACTGATAAACAGCTTCTATCTCCAGGCCATCAGACTGCTGAACAGCCATCATTAACCGGTACTCTGCCAGGCACCTTAGAGACTGGTGCTCCCATGTATATTAAGGCATTGAAAACAGGTCACTTTAATAATGTTTACATACCGTTTGACCCACTTTATACATATATACTGTATTCTAAGCATGGCTCATCCTATATAACTACTGCTGTACACACCTTTTCATATACTGTCTATACACACCATTTATATTTATATTCCGGACTCTGACATTGCTCTTTCTGATAACGCTAGACTGGCACAATTACCGTATAACCATGTAACCAACGTTTATGGATGAAGGCCATCATGGAAATAAAATACAATTCATTTACTGTATAACGAATGCCCCAATATAAGAAAAATATTGATTCCTTTAATATGAATCGATTCTTTTGAATTATTATTTTTCACAAATTGAATGATTCGCTTCGCCATTGTAGCAGTTGGGGTTCGGTTCAATCGCGGTAAATGGAATCACAGGAATCAAAATAACAATTTGTGAATCTTGAACAGTTAAAAAGGAAAAAAATTAGCTGTATCCTTCCAAAACTCATTTTGTAGATACTTTAAGTTGGTTTGATGCTAGTAGTCAGCCTGAAGTAAACACTTAAGGTAAGATACAGTATATTGCGCCCTATAAAATCTGCGATGAAGCATGCTGAAACAGTAATTTCGAAAGTTATTTTCAGAAAAACATTAACAATTAAAATGTTGACTGCAAAGTAGGCCTACCTGACATGATGATTTGTACCAATCAGGTGCACATTTTATTTTCCAAACTCTGCAATCACACGTGCAGTACAGAAAGCTGACAGAAACACAGCTTGCCCCAACGCTCTCTTGCTATGCAGTTGAATTAAAGGGGAACTACACCCTCCAAAAATATTTTTCCCAGACCTCAAAGGGGTTCTCCTGAACAGTTGAATGATAGGTGGGAATCAAAAGTTTACCCTAAATAGACATACCCAAACTTAATTATTTTTCATGGAGATGGCCATAAACTGGTCAAGTTGGATAGTTCTCTAAAGGTCTTGAACTCACCCTTCTGGTAAAAATAGTAATAAATTGCTGAATTGTACTCACTTTTGAAGACAGAAGCTCAAATACATTAGTACAAATATTGTTAAAAATCATATGATTTTTTTCACTATTCAACAGAGGTGGGGAAAGAGATCTTGAAATGATTGAAATGCTTTCGAAATATAATAACAATCCAACTATAAACGACTTGCTATAAGATTTAAAATGTCTTATAACTGCAAAATAAATATGATCATACTTAATGACAGTACAATATTGGCACTATTTCATATAACTGCCGACAGAGAATTTCCTTCTAAACGTCCACTGAGTGGCGCAGAGACACCATTCAAATGTGTTCATACTCATCAGCTTTAAGGACGAAGTGATTTTGTCCATCTAGGACCAAGAGAAAGTGGTATAGTTTAAATTCTATGAAATGCAGTATTTATTCACGTTGAGAGCTCTAAATCCGTTTGAGAATATCACAGCAAGATTCAACTACACAGGCTGGATCCGATAAGACTGTCACCGTTTGTTCATATGCCGTCTCACAGGCTGGGATGACTCGCTCAGGGGAAGAGTAAATCAATTCTTTGTCTGGATAGGCCAGAAAATGTGACACGTCAATCCCTACGCAAATGTAGGTGTGAAACCTGACACTTCCAAGTCAGCTCCGCTGAGAAAGTGGTAGCGGAGAGCAGACAGATTTCTGGCATTATAAGGCACGGGACCCTAAGGAGTTCACAGAGCGCTTTGTACACCAAAATGGCAGTCGGAACCGGTCAAAAAAACGCTTAAATTTCCCGAAATGGGGGACTTAACATAGCAGTGTTGTGGACTTAGAACATACAATTGTGATGTTATTGTAATTTTTTTTAGTGAAAACCTGAATAAAAATAAATAAAATCACAAACCAAGAAACCAAGATAACAAAACTTAATTTGGGCGGGAAAAAAAGGGGGATTTCATAGGGCCCTATAAACAACACACACAAATAAAATGCTATTCGAACGGTATTACGGAGACGGTAGTCATTTGGCTGGCCAATAACCATCATCCAAAATTCCATGATCATCACAGCCCAAGATATTGCCCATTCTTTACTTGTTTTATACTTTTTGGATTATGTGTGTATTTTTATTGTGTTGCTAGATATTACTGCACTGTTGGAGCTATAAACATAAGAATTTCGCTGCACCTGCAATAAAATCTGCAGATCTTTGTATGCGACTGATGAACGTAGATTTTTTTAACTCACCCAGACATGCGGCGGCCCCCACCATGGCATAGAGTCCCGGGGTGATGCAGTCGGTGCCTACCTCGCACCACTCCCTGAACACTAACCAGTCGTGGTGGTAGTACGCCAGCTGCTCCACGGCGATGCCAACGATACGCCCGGCAATCGCCCCGATGGCCATGCTGGGGATGAACAGGCCAGCAGGAACCTGGGGATATTAACCACAACTCAAAGAACCACTCCAACTATTTCTGAACATTTCCTGTTGAAAAAACATCCTGAACTAAAATCCCAATTCCAATTTTGCTCAATGCCTTTCAACCCCAAACCTGATCAGCATTACTTGGGAGTGTTGACTACAATCGAAGATCTGCATTAGGCCACGATCTGATCATTTCCCCAATACAACCACATTAACTAGACAGCACTCCACCTGCCCCCCCGCCGTTCCTCACCTTAAGTCCGAAGGTGAAGATGGTCATGATGATCTTGAAGATGAGCGCCAGGCACAGCTGCCAAATGGCTGCGTACACCCCGGGTCCAGCCGGCTTGTTGGGAGACGCGTCCACAAACGCCTTGCTCCCGTTCATCTGACTCCTGTACTGGCACAGCTGGGACGACTCCAAGGGTCCGCAGTCGGTAAACAACTCTTTAATCAGCTCGCTGGTGTTCTGCCGCGTGTACGGGTTGGGGAACGCCACGACCGCGGTAATGGCCGCCACGAAGATCACCTCCAGGATGGGGTACTTCCCGAAGCGGGTGGACTTCCTCCTTCGGCACCAGGCGATGTTGGCCTTGATGAAGAAGGCTCCCCAGAGGCCTCCAAACACCCCCAGCAGGATGAAGGGGATAAGCTCAAACAGGTACCAGGGGGTGTGGTACTCCACGTAGAATAGGACCAGACGGCTGTTGCCAAACGGGTTGATGGAGCGGAGGACGAAGGCTGCCACCAATGCAGCGAAGAAGGAGCGCCACAGGGTCTTCAGAGGGAAGTAGTAGCTCACCTGGGGGGGGGACAAGGAAATTATAGCGTGTGATTCAATGTACAGACACACAGTCAGGCACATGCACACACATTCAGTATAAAACGTACCTCCTCCAAGCTGAAGAGTACTCCTCCTATGGGAGCACCGAAAGCCACGGACACCCCGGCCGCTGACGCTGCAGATAGGACCTGCGGAGAGAAGACAAAAACAAAAGAAACACAGGCCGAGTCAGCGGAAACACCGACAGGAATTGACCTAAAACACAGTCGTATATCCTACTATGTGGTGACACAGAAAAGGTCTGAAGACAAAACTCCACACGTTCATGTAATACAACAGATACAAACACAAACCATATCCGCTCTCTCCTTAGGCTCGTTCTTTGACGTACTTGGACAATAAAAGTTGTATGGTACTGTATTTGACCGCGCCTAACAGAACCGTAGATCACATAATCGCACGCACCTCTCGCTTCTTGGCCTCGTTCTTGCTGTACTTGGGGAAGAGGTACGAGAAAATGTTTCCGCAGCAGCAGGCCACGTGGACCAAGGGTCCCTCCTTCCCCAGGCTCAGCCCAGACGCTACAGCCAGCACCAGGGTCACAGTTTTGATCAGCAGGGTCCACTTCCCCAGGTAACCCCGGATGATGAACCCACTCAGAATGGTCTTTATCTAGGGAGACAGAGACGTGGGGGGAGGAAAGAAATAAGATATGCGTTTCCCATTAATATCTCCCTCCTCCTGAAGTGTGCCATCGTTCACTACTTCCCACAAACCTAAAAGCATTGGATTGGTAGAGGCATGGGCTAGTGGGAGTTTCCACCATATTTCTTCTACCGGTAATTTCCTTACAAATCAGTGAAGGGAAGTGAACAAGTGCACACTTTGTGAGGAAGGAGAGATAATTGAGACATGGCCAATGTAAATGTCCTTTGTTCTCTGGGAGAGAGAAGGGAGAGGAGGGGAGGTGTTCGTAGAGTCTATTGAAAACGTTAAGGACGCATTAAGCTCACCGGTGTGCTGGAGTTTCCTTTTAATTAAATGTCTAAGGGAAATATCTGTAAGTTGAAGAAACTATCCCTTTAAATTCAACAAAATAAACTAAAAGGTAAATGTCCAAACATATCCCAAACGGCTTCAGACTAAGAATTTACAAGACGAACAAAACATTTCCAACTGCTCCCCGTGGCTAATCCTCATCTCTCGCTCTTCCTGAATCACAATATATACTGTATATATAGTGTGTGTGTGTGTGTGTGTGTGTGTGTGTGTGCATCCATGTGTACGTGTACGTGTGTGTGTACGACTTCACCTCAGGTATACCCGAGCCACAGGCGTAAGGGGCGAACACCTTGACCAGTAACACAGCCAGGAAGGCGAAGGACAAAGCCCAGTAGATGTACATGAAGTAGTTCATGATGTAGGAACCAGGGCCCTGGGACAGAGGAGGAGGAGGAGGAGGAGGAGCATATTATTAACTGTCAATACACTGACACAGGGTATACGGACATTTGTTCTGAGATTAGATTCAGAAATGTGTCTGCATCAGGAGAACACATATAGAACGACCAAATCAACTCCTGGTGTCATCTATAACAACATGGAGTCAGTCTAAACAGTGGTGAAGACACTTTATACCTCTCTCACCTCTGCCTGACTTGTCCCTCTCTACTCTGGTAACCGCTAGCTTATAACACCGATAAGTTGCTATATTACAGCACATAAGGTGCTTATAACAGCTATTTGAAACCTGTAACACCTACGTCAATGAAATCCTTCTCACCTCTTCCTGGCCCAGGATGAGCCCCGCCCAGCTCTTCCACTGAGGACACTTGTCCCGCTCAGCGAACGTGGTCTCGTTGGAGCCCCAGCAGCACTGCTCATGGTTGAACCACATGGCATTCAGACACACCCCCTCCTTGATGTCATTCAGCCAATCAGCAGCGATGTCGATTAGACCAGCCAGAGCACCTGATTGGACAAGGAGGAAGGGGAGGAAGAGAGGATGAAGGGGAGGAAGAGAGTATGAGGAAGAGGACAGGGAAGAGAAGAAGGAAACGATAGTTTAAGCCTGTGCCACGCTGACTTTCATCAAAAGCAAGACGAAAAACATACATGTTGTCGATGATGAGCCTACATTTACTGTAATTACCCGTAACTGGCTATTAGTACAGGTGAGCTCAGGTGACTGCGTGTGTGTGTTACCTGAGGCCAGCCCTGTCAGTGTCACCACCAGCCACCCAGACCAGGCATCATACAGGCTCTTGGTAAACTCCCAAGCTGATTCCTTCTTCTTAGCATTGATCTGCGAGCACACACACAGAGAGAGAGAGCAGGTTTAGAAACACACACACACACACACACACACACACAGTTCTCCCCCTTTTTAGAGTAACTATTAACAAAATATTGATAATTTATTACCACTCATAATGAGTGGCATAACTACCCATAAACTTGTGCTGCTACTGCAAAATCTAACAATTAAAAATGTCAAAACCTTACTCATTTGAATTTTCTGATGTTATGACATTGCTAGGAACCACTCAGATATAGCAAAAGACTAAATGGTTTCCTTGTGGTGTTTACAAGCCATGCACACAGAGCCACCACAGAGAAAGTAGGGAACACTTCTGTCTAGGCTAGGGCACCATTTAAGGGGCCCAGCACAGAGCCATGGGGGACACCCTTGTGATTGTTTAACCTACCTTAGTTGAATACACCATTATGCTAAATGACTAAAATGTTATCCATCTATAAAATGCATTGCATCAGAGCCACAGGTTCTGCAGCCTTTCTTTTCTTAAAGAAGCCTAGTTTCTTAAATGTAAATGTTGTCCTCACCTTGCGGTGGCGTTCCCGGTCCTTGCACTTCTCCCGGACCCAGTCGATGGTGTGGAAGTCATCATAGGTGCCGACCCCCGGGATGGGCTCCTCCAGGAAGTCCAGCAGGTGGGTGGTGCTACTCATCACCCCGCCCCCGTTAGACATGACGTAGTTAGATCCTACAGGAGAGAGAGCGAGCGCAAGTCAGTGAGAAAGTTCCTGTGAAAGACTGGCAAACGGTGGAGTACTAGCTCGCTGACAGATTGCTAGGAGTCTGGATGGGACAAATGCTGCTACGAAGAAGCCATCTGGGTCAGACAGCGATGTAACAATCTTCCCGGTCAATTTGCACTGAGAAACCCAGGTGGAAAAAAAAAGAGGGAACAGTAACAGCGTCAGAGAAAACCTCCCAATCTTTGACTAATGCAGTCACATCAGACAAGGGAGATGATTCCCCCCGCCCTCTGAACGAAGACCAACCGCAGTCAAAACGCTGCTACCGTACATCGAAACCTACCAGCAGAGGACTGAACAGTGTGTGGTGTTGTCGTCTTTTCTCCTTTCTTCTCACATGATAGTCATCCCTTAAATCAAATTACGCCAAACCCCAGCTCCATCTTAATTTTTTTTTTTTTAACACTGTGCGTCAGCCCGGAAGCACTAACTATCTGCTCCATAATCGGACCCATTAGGAAGACACTGCGAAGCACGGCACACGCCACTGGCTTACGAAAACTAATGAGAATGAACATTGGGTGGAAACCCCGTCCATCCATCTGTTGGCTGCTGCATCTCAAAACCAGAGCCAGACATGGTGGAGAGAGACTAACTGCTGTACACACACACACACACCTCCTGTTATAATCAGATATCCTAATCAGTTACTCCCTCACCCCCAGGCACTCTGGAGCCAAATGGAGGTGCAGTTGCAGACTTGATGGCAGATTGAACACAGAAGGTAGAAACCGAGGCTTAGCCAGGTCTCTTGAGTTCCTTTCAACTAATCACTCACTGGTCATGGAGGTTAGACTCAAAACAGTAGTTCATTCAGGTTCTAAAAGATGTCCTTCCAAAAAGGGCCGTTCTGGTTTAAACTGTGAAGGAGAATGTTTACTTCCAAGTCTGTGAGGTTCTCTTCCTCGAAACTCGTTTCACAATCTCAGATAACGGTTCCCCATAAAAATAGGCGCAAGGACACGCGGGTCTTCCTACGGTCACATGGTTCTGTGTACACTACAGGTTGTGTCGTAGTAAAACTGTGACAGGGGAAACAGAGGCACAGTAGTGGTGTGACTGTGAAGTGAGCGCTGGCCAAGGATTACAACACTGACTGCAGTGCACCAGTCTGCCATTTTTGTGTGTCTTGGATGCAGGCATTATAGGTTGTAGGTCCTACGCGGATAGACGTCAGACACTGTGCATCAAGTAGACTACGCCACACCTAGAGTATAACACAGTATAGTCTGCCGCCAACTGTGCTCTTTCAGTAAATGTTTAACAGATTTCCAGTTCACCAAAATAAGGGATTGGACCACACAACTTTGGTCACCCTTTAAGCGTGATCAGTTGATCTTTACAAAAGCACAGAACACGTAGCAATATTGCATTCGAATACAAAAATTGGCAAACTATGTTTCAACTGCCAAAGATGACTGAAAAAACGGTTATGTATAAAAACAAATGTAATTTTTTATTTTTTATTTTTTTTAAAATCACATTTCATGATTACATTAATTCATCCAGATCGTAACAATAATCAAGAACGATCATTGCCCGATGATCATTGCTAATGCCGGATGTCCGAAATCCAGTCAGGTCAGGCTGTGCTGGTTAGAAGCAGCGCCTGCACAGCATCTAAAAGGGACAGTTAAATAGCTTCTACTAGCTGGCTGACTCGCGCACACGTCACAGACAGACAGAAGCAGAGATTGAGAAGAGCCCTTAGGCCACCCCTGCTCCATCTCCATTCATCCGCTACAGCACTAACTCAAATGGGCAGCCAACCGCCATTTTGAAAAAGGTCATCTCTGCTGTGGATGTGATGTGAGGGAAATAAACAATGACACCGTTAAAATACATAGTCGGCGACGTAGCACTGAAAAACAGCGCACAGTTGTCAAGAAGATGGGTCTTTAAAAAGTACGTGCTTTATCGAACATTGCTTCACAGTATTCTCAGAGTGACAGGAATTACACAGAGACAGGTCTACATTCATGTAATCTTTCCACACAACTCTGCCAAACAAAAGGGGGAAAAAAAGAGGGAAATCTCATGTAATGAAACTCTGACAACTGTACAAGGGTGTGGGAATTCTCCCAAGAAAAAACAAAGTCACTATTGTGTCCAAAAACAAAGTAAAAAAGAATGCTTTTGTCTCAAGTATGTGGTAAATCATTTGGGGGCATGCATGAAATTAGAGCCATTCTTTGTTGTGAAAATTCTTCTATTCTGCTCAGATACACAGTACAGTGTATTGTGTATTTTTCCAGGGTGATATTTGCCTGAGAAAGAGAAATGCAAACATTTCTCTCCACCCTATGGCAAAATGTGTAGAATTACAGGAAATTAGCTGGAAAACTGGAAAAGTCTCTCTCCACCCCATGGCAAAATGAGTTAGAATTGCATGAAATTAGTTATAAAATTGAATAATCTTCTCTCCGCTTTAACAACGGCAACATTTTCTCTATGCCCCATGTCAAAATGTTTAAAATTGCAGGAAATGAAATCTAAACTGTCAATGTTTTCTCTGCGCTGTCAAGAGGTATGCCCCTAAAATGTTATGATCGCAAGGTGGGGGGCAACAAAATTTCACTTAGGGACACTAAAAAACCTAGGGACAGCTCTGACTGCAAGCGTTGGTATGGATGTGACCAGAAAGCCACAGCAGCCAATCATGTTGAGTTCAGATTTTTTGTGGCCCCCACCACCATCAAAGTTGCCCATCACTGGCTTATAGTGTAGTAGAAAGTTCATTGTCCAATAGAAAGTACTACTACATAGATAACAAAACTAACATATTAAATGTTTTATTTAACTAGGCAAGTCAATTAAGAACACATTCTTATTTACAATGACGGCCTAGGAATGGTGGGTTAACTGCCTTGTTCAGGGGCAGAACGACTCGGGGATTCGATCTAACAACCTTTACTGGTCCAACGCTCTAACCACTAGGCTACATGCCGCCCCAAGGCAGGTAAATACATAACCATATTTAGAGAAAAGAAGAAGAAAAATCAGCAGAAGGTAGAGGCTAAGCTAGTTCAGTTATGATGATCCATGGTTTGGTGACCCTCATAACCGTTCTCCATTTGGCATGCGGTCAGGGACACACCGCTTGTGTGTATTTGCTGAACTTGCCAGCAATGTGTGATATCGTGCTGGGGTCTGTTAGTGAGGATGGCATCTACCCACAAGGACTGTTTCACACAACCATGTTATGACCATGTTATCCAGGGGCTAACCGTGTGTGGCTTGGCACAGTTGGCAGAATGACAGGATGCAATTAAGCTGTTTTTAATGAAGCCTAGGGTTAGCCTATAACAATACCTAGGAGAGCCAGTTGGTGCTAACTGCTACGCCAACTAAGGATATCATTACAAAAGCTAGGAGACAAGGTGCTAACTACTAAGCTAACATGAAATTAGGAACCTGGGACTGATTTTTAGGAACCTGGGACTGACTGGTGTGATCTGTGGGAAGTGGGAACGTGATCAAAGCTCAAACACTGGGGTATGATTAGTCACATCTGATGTGGCTCTAGGGGGAAGGGAGGACACAGGGATGAGCAAACAAGTAAGTGAACTAATAGGCTAGCAGGTAACATACAGTTGAAGTCGGAAGTTTACACACACTTAGGTTATTAAAACTTGCTTTCCATAAACTTAGGTCATTAAAACTTTTTTTTTTGGTTTTTCAACCACTCCACAAATTTCTTGTTAACAAACTATAGTTTTGGAAAGTCGGGTAAGGACATCTACTTTGTGCATGACAAGTCATTTTGCCAACAAATGTTTACAGACAGATTATTTCACTGTATCACAATTCCAGTGGGTTAGAAGTTTACATACACTAAGTTGACTGTGACTTTAGAAGTTTCTGATAGACTAATTGACATCATTTGAGTCAATTGGAGATGTACCTGTGGATGTATTTCAAGGCCTACCTTCAAACTCAGTGCCTCTTTGCTTGACATCATGGGGAAATCAAAAGAAATCAGCCAAGACCTCAGAAACAAAATGGTAGACCTCCACAAATCTGGTTCATACTTGGGAGCAATTTCCAAACGCCTGAAGGTACCATGTTCTTCTGTACAAACAATATTACGCAAGTATAAACACCATGGGACCATATAGCCGTCATACCACTCAGGAAGGAGACGTGTTCTGTCTCCTAGAGATGAAAGTACTTTGTTGCGAAAAGTGCAAATCAATCCCAGAACAGCAGCAAAGAACTTTGTGAAGATGCTGGAGCAAACAGGTACAAAAGTATCTATATCCACAGTAAAACGAGTCCTATATTGACATAACCTGAAAGGCCGCTCAGCAAGGAAGAAGCCACCGCTCCAAAACCGCCATAAAAAAGCCAGACTATGGTTTGCAACTGCACATGGGGACAGAGATCGTACTTTTTGGAGAAATGTCCTCTGGTCTGATGAAACAAAAATAGAACTGTTTGGCCATAATGACCATCGTTATGTTTGGAGGAAAAGGGGGAGGCTTGCAAGCCGAAAAGAACACCATCCCAACCGTGAAGCACGGGGGTGGCAGCATCATGTTGTGGGGGCTGCTTTGCTGCAGGAGGGACTGGTGCACTTCACAAAATAGATGGCTTCATGAGGAAGGAACATTATGTGGATATATTGAAGCAACGTCTCAAGACATCAGTCAGGAAGTTAAAGCTTGGCCGCAAATGGGTCTTCCAAATGGACAATGACCCCAAGCATACTTCCAAAGTTGTGGCAAAATGGTTTGTGGACAACAAAGTCAAGGTATTGGAGTGGCCTTCACAAAGCCCTGACCTCAATTCTATAGAAAAGTTGTGGGCAGAACTGAAAAAGCATGTGCGAGCAAGGAGGCCTACAAACCTGACTCAGTTACACCAGCTCTGTCAGGAGGAATGGGCCAAAATTCCCCCAACTTATTGTGGGAAGCTTGTGGAAGGCTACCCGAAACATTTGACCCAAGTTAAATAATTTAAAGGAAATGCTACCAAATACTAATTGAGTGTATAATAAACCTCTGACCCACTGTGAATGTGATGAAAGAAATAAAAGCTGAAATAAATCACTCTACTATTATTCTGACATTTCACATTCTTAAAATAAAGTGGTGATCCTAACTGACCTAAGACAGGGAATTTTACTATGATTAAATGTCAGGAATTGTGAAAAACTGAGTTTAAATGTATTTGGCTAATGTGTATGTAAACTTCTGACTTCAACTGTACATATAGACATAAGCCTAACCAATTTTTATTTTCCCTACACAGGGGTAGAAAGATTTGTGAGGAATCTTAGACACCTCCGTAACCGGTTAAAACTCAGACACCGGTAGGATTGTCAAATGTTTGCCTGCCGACAGTACTTAGTACCTCTGAATAGAGTGTCGGCAGTCTCTCGTGTTCACACAGAAAAGACCTTGGAAGTCATCAGCCACTCAGCCTTGTTAAAATACTCCAAACCAGACGGTGGCAGTAGCGTTGTTTGGCAATGCATCTCAGTGCATATTTCTTATGGTCTAGATTCCAAGCGATCTGTGCTAATGTTGTTATTTTGTGAAAGCCCTTGTCGATACTAACCAGATGGCCACAGCTAGATAACTATCTAGCAAGATGAAGAAAGTAGGCTTAAGCGGAATACCGTATACCGGGGTATTTGAAAAAAGCCACAGGATGGGTTTTCAATACTGTCAAAGCTATTTCTTTGAAGTTTTTCAATACATTTGAATATTTGTAGCTACTTTGAGTTATTACCTGCAGTCAACTTGTGCAATACCTTAGGAGATAAAGCAGATTGCGTTCTTCATTTCACCTGTCACATTATTTTCAAATATTAAGCTTACCGTAGTTCCCCAGAACAGTTGAGCCAGTCAAGTGTTTGTTTGCAAATAGCACAAAGGGACAAAGCGAGCTGATGAGTCCATAGCGATCTATATCTAATCGACAAGTCTCTGTTGTGCAACACGCACGAGGTGAAGTTACACTTCATGAAATTCATTACTAAATGGTTACCATCAGACACACTATATATAGGCAAAAGTATGTGGACACGCCTTCAAATTAGTGGATTTTACCATTTCAGCCACACCCGTTGCTGACAGGTGTATAAAATCAAGCACAGAGCCATGCGATCTCCATAGACATTGGCAGTAGAATGGCCATACTCACTTTCAACGTGGCCACCGTCATAGGATGCACCTTTGCATCACTCACTACCGAGTTCAAAACTGCCTCTGGAAGCAACGTCAGCACAAGAACTGTTAGTCGGGAGCTTCATTAAAATGGGTTTCCATGGCCGAGCAACCCCACACAAGCCTAAGATCACCATGCGCAATGCCAAGCGTTGGCTGGAGTGGTGTAAAGCTTGCCGCCATTGGACTCTGTAGCAGTGGAAACGCGTTCTCTGGAGTGATTAATCATGCTTCACCATCTGGCAGTCCGATGGACGAATCTGGGATTGGCAGATGCCAGGAAAACGCTACCTGCCCGAATGCATAGCGCCAACTGTAAAGTTTGGTGGAGGAGGAATAATGGTCTGGGGCTGTGATTCATGGTTCGGGCTTGGCCCCTTAGTTCAAGTGAAGGGAAATCTTAACGCTACAGCATACAATGACATTCTAGACTATTCTGTGCTTCCAACTTTGTGGCAACAGTTTGGGGAAGGCCCTTTCCTGTTTCAGCATGACAATACGCCCGTGCACAAAGCGAGGTCCATACAGAAATGGTTTATCGAGATCGGTGTGGAAGAACTTGACTGGCCTGCACAGAGCCCTGACCTCAACCCCATCAAACACCATTGGGATGAATCGGAACGGCGACTGCGAGCCGGGCCTAATCGCCCAACATCAGTGACCAACCTCACTAATGCTCTCGTGGCTGAATGGAAGCTAGTCTCCACAGCAATGTTCCCACATCATCCCAGAAGAGTGGAGGCTGTTATAGAAGCAAAGGGGGATCAACTCCCTATTAATGCTCATGATTTTGGAATGAGATGTTCGACGAGCAGGTGTCCACATACTTTTGGTCATGTAGTGTATCTTATAATGGCTTTCTGCCAGAAGTCAAAGAGCTCTGGATGAGTTCTGTACCGCTGCCATTTTTTTCCTGTGCTTCCTACTAGTGTTTTTTCCCCTCCTCCATTCTTCTCCAATCTTTTTTTAAATTTAACTAGGCAAGTCAGTTTAGTTTTTTTCTCCCAGAATCGATTCGTGCTCTTCCTTCAGAAAAACATGCTTCACAACTTTGTTAATTTGCACTCACAGAAAATGGCATTCGGTAACTACTAGCTATGCTTGTTTAACTTTATGAGCTGGATTTGCCTGTCTTGAAATGAGTTTTGTTTTCACTCGTTAGCATTTAGTTAACAGCGTCTATGTGATTTCACTATTAGTTTGTTAGCATTCTGGTAATAGAGGCCCAATGGGCTTTTCTCTTCATATTTAAAGCCAACTTGTGTGCTATACCGGTAATACCGTCAATCCCGGTATGAGGAAAAAGTACGATATGACAATATGAAAACCTGGATACCGCTCAAGTCTAGAAGAAACTATTTAATTAATTCTCCTTAATCCCATACTGCCTGTGCCAGCCCATAGCCAAATGTTTAGCAATTTAGCTAATGTTAGCACATTACCTAGCTAGCACAACATGGCTATCTTGGTCACTGCACTAACTCAGTAGCTAATATAGGCAGCTGTTTCATGGACACTAGCTAATTCATTGTGATTTAATTAGTTGTTAGCTAGCTTGGAGGAAGTATTTACTGTTGTGTGCATTGCGTCTGTGCAAGTATCTAGCTAACGTTGCATAGATTACACTGCATATGAAGTGTGACTGACTTGTAGAGAGAAAATGCCCTCTTTTTAACAACAAAAATGTGTTGGTTCCTGCTCGCTGATTGGCTCATAGTCAAGATGTTGGCCACTGATAAGCATTGCAATTCCACAAGTACAAATCGGTAGGTTCGTCACTACCGGGTTGGCACGCAGCAGGTACCGCTTTTGTTCTAGCAAGAGAAGGAACGGCCTCCCCACTGTGATAAGTACATATCGGCAGACTATCAGCGATGAGATTCTCGGTGTGTTCCATGCTTTAAAGCCTTGTTTCAAAAGTCCCGAGCCAAGCCTTTGAAATATGAAAGCATTGGACTATATCAAGTCCTTTGATGTGGACCTATACGTGTAGGAGAGAAGTAGGTCTAGGCAGGCTCCCATTGAGCAGGGATAACTACAGTAGGTGAATGGCTTTCATCTGGCAGTGTTTCCCTTCCTGAGGAAGACCAATGGGAAATAATTTGTTCTTGTAGAGTCAGCTAAAAACGCAGCCCCAAACGCAACTCACAAATCAGGTTGGTTGGAAGGTGACAACATCGAACTGGCTGACTGCCAGTTGTGCTTTTTTCGCTTCTGGTTGGGTGAGACTGTGGTTGTATCCCAAATGGCACCCTACTTCCCTATATTACTGCACTATTTTTGACAGGGCTCTGGTCAAAAGTAGTGCAATGTTGTAGGGAATAGGGTGCACTGTTGTAGGGAATAGGGTGACATTTGGGACACATCCACAGTCTCACCCAGCCAGAAGCAGTAAGCCAGTTTGATATTGTAACCTTCCAACCAACCTGATTTGTGAGTGACCCACAGTCTGTGCTGGCAGGGGGAGAGGAGGCGGCGATGGAGGAGGGGGAACCGGGGAAGGAGGAGGAGAGGACCGAGCACGCCCACATTCTTATCGACGGGGCTGCAGTGGAGCAGGTTGAGAACTTCAAGTTCCTTGGTGTCCACATCACCAGCAAACTAAATTGGTCCAAGCACACCATGAGAGTCGTGAAGCGGGCACGACAAAACCTATTCCCCCTCAGGAGAAAAGATTTGGCATGGATCCTCAGATCCTCAAAAAGGTTTCACAGCTGCACCATCGAGCATCCTGACTGGTTGCATCACTGCCTGGTATGGCAACTGCTCGGTCTCCGACCGCAAGGTTCTTCAAGGGGTAGTGCGAACTAGTGGTTGACCGATTATGATTTTAACGCCGATACCGATAATTGGAGGACCATAAAAAGCCGATACCGTTTAACCTGACGATTTTTTTTTAACATAATAATGTAATAATAATGTAATAATGACAATTACAACAATACTGAATGAACACTTGTTTTAACTTAATATAATACATTAATAAAATAAATTTAGCCTCAAATAAATAATGAAACATGTTCAATTTGGTTTAAATAATGCAAAAACAGTGTTGGAGAAGAAAGTAAAAAGTTCAATATGTGCCATGTTAGCTTTTTTACGTTTAAGTTCCTTGCTCAGAACATGAGAACATATGAAAGCTGGTGGTTCCTTTTCACATGAGTCTTCAATATTCCCAGGTAAGAAGTTTTAGGTTGTAGTTATTATAGGACTATTTCTCTCTATACGATTTGTATTACATATACCTTTGACTATTCGATGTTCTTATAGGCACATTAGTATTGCCAGTGTAACAGTATAGCTTCCGTCCCTCTCCTTGCCCCTACCTGGGCTCAAACCAGCAACACATCGACAACAGCCACCCTCGAAGCAGCGTTACCCATGCGGAGCAAGGGGAACAACCACTTCAAGTCTCAGAGCGAGTGACATTTGAAACGCTATTAGCGCGCACCCCGCTAACTAGCTAGCCACTTCACATCGGTTACACCAGCCTAATCTCGGGAGTTGATAGGCTTGAAGTCATAAATAGTTCAATGCTTGAAGCATTGCGAAGAGCTGCTGTCAAACGCACGAAAGTGCTGTTTGAATGAATGTTTACGAGCCTGCTGGTGCCTAACATCGCTCAGTCAGACTGCTCTATCAAATCATAGACTTAGTTATAACATAATAACACACAGAAATACGAGCCTTAGGTCATTAATATGGTCGAATACGGAAACTATCATCTCAAAAACAAGACGTTTATTCTTTCAGTGAAATATGGAACCGTTCCGTATTTTATCTAACGGGTGGCATCCATATGTCTAAATATTCCTGTTACGTTGCACAACCTTCAATGTTATGTCATAACTAAGTAAAGTTCTGGCAAATTAGGCGGCCCAAACTGTTGCATATACACTGACTCTGCGTGCAATGAACGCAAGATAAGTGACACAATTTCACCTGCTAACCTGGATTTCTTTTAGCTAAATATGCAGGTTTAAAAAATATATACTTTTGTGTATTGATTTTAAGAAAGGCATTGATGTTTATGGTTAGGTACAGTCGTGCAACGATTGTGCTTTTTTCGCAAATGTTAAATCATCCCCCGTTTGGCGAAGTTGGCTGTCTTTGTTAGGAAGAAATAGTCTTCACACAGTTCGCAACGAGTCATGTTAGCGGGCAATATTAACTAAATATGCAGGTTTAAAAATATATACTTGTGTATTGATTTTAAGAAAGGCATTGATGTTTATGGTTAGGTACACATTGGAGCAACGACAGTCTTTTTTCGCGAATACGCACCGCATCGATTATATGCAACGCAGGACACGCTAGATAAACTAGTAATATCATCAACCATGTGTAGTTAACTAGTGACTATGATTGATTGATTGTTTTTTATAAGATAAGTTTAATGCTAGCTAGCAACTGACCTTGGCTTCTTACTGCATTCGCGTAACAGGCAGGCTCTTCGTGGAGTGCAACGTAAAGCAGGTGGTTAGATCGTTGGACTAGTTAACTGTAAGGTTGCAAGATTGAATCCCCTGACAAGGTAAAAATCTGTCGTTCTGCCCCTGAACAAGGCAGTTAACCCACCGTTCCTAGGCCGTCATTGAAAATAAGAATGTGTTCTTAACTGACTTGCCTAGTTAAATAAAAGGTTAAATAAAGGTGTAAAAACAATACAGATTTCCGATTGTTATGAAAACTTGAAATCTGCCCTTTGAAATCTGCCCTAATTAATCGATCATTCCGATTAATTGGTCGACCTCTAGTGCGAACGGCCCAGTAAGTACATCACTGGGGCCAAGCTTCCTGCCATCCAGGACCTCTATACCAGGCGGTGTCAGAGGAAGGCCCTGAAAATTATCAAAGACTCCAGCCACCCTAGTCATAGACTTCTCTCTGCTACCACACAGCAAACGGTACCGGAGCACCAAGTCTATGTCCAAGAGGCTTCTAAACAGCTTCTACCCCCAAGCCATAAAACTCCTGAACATCTAGTCAAATGGCTAGCCAGACTATTCACCCCCCCTCTCCACACCACTGCCACTCTGTTATCATCTATGCAGTCACTTTCACTCTATGTACATACTACCTCAACTAACCAGTGCCCCCACACATTGACTCTGTACCGGCACCCCCCTGTATATATTGTTATTTTTTACTGCTCCTCTTTAATTACTTGTTACTTTTCTCTTATTCTTCTCCGTATTTGTTGAAACTGCACTGTCGGTTAGGGGCTCGTAAGTAAGCATTTCACTCTAGGGTTGTATTCGGCACATGTGACTAATAAAATTTGATTTGATGATGAGTCAGAAATGATGACTGGACTCTATGTGGAGGTGGGGTTTCTAACCACAGTGCGTAGAGCTGGTACAGGGGTAGCCAGGTAGGTGCGTAGTGTGGGTGAGGTCTGAATTAGATAGAGGCGGACAGTGAATTGGTCTTTGGGACGTAATAACAGGTTGCTCCTCTTGATGGTAAGATTATAGACACAGACACACATAATGTATATCAATTGCTTCATTATGTGGAGGAGTGGATGGTTTGGAAGGTTTTACTGTAGATTGTCACACAGTAGGCTGACACACAGCATCCAGCTGAATGATGACACTGTGGAAACAGAAGCCTGCAGAGACTGATTCAACCACAACAT
Source organism: Oncorhynchus tshawytscha (assembly GCF_018296145.1). NCBI lineage: Eukaryota > Metazoa > Chordata > Actinopteri > Salmoniformes > Salmonidae > Oncorhynchus > Oncorhynchus tshawytscha. The sequence continues at coordinate 59,189,782 of NC_056437.1, read as the reverse complement.
GGATCAACGAGTTCACGACACACACATGCGCACACACCTTGTGTGTTCAGGTACTACATGCCAATAAAGTGTGACCATTCAGTGCAAGGGCTTAGTACACACAGGAGCTTCCTGTGCATTAATGCAGTATCAGGCTACTCCAGCACTACAGTCCTGCAAATCAGATCAAGGCGCTTGAGCTTAGCAACAGGACTGACTGGGGCTGGAGACCAGTAAGCCAACACTAACCCTGGCCGGCACCGGTGCTGCTAAGGGAATATCATGTGGCCGAAAGGCAGGTTGAGAGGGAGAGAGAGAAAAGTGAGAGAGCAAATAGAGAGTGCAGAGTGAGAATAGCAAGAGAGTAGAGAGAGAGCGAGAGAAGAGAGATAAAGGGGGAAAAAATACCAAGAATCAGAGCAGTCGACACTCCTTCAAATGAGGAAATACCATGGTTGAACATGGCCAGTGGTACAACTACCTGGGACAATACAAAAATGTGTCTCTGGTGGATTTGGTCTGGCAGTGAATGCACTACTCCATAAAAAGTAAATATTCCCATCCAAATATCGTGCAAAATATTAGTGTAATTTTACCACAAGATGGAAGCGAGGTTTGGGTTTCAACCTATAATTACGATTATAAGCATTGGGAGAAAAACCCAATAGAAAATAAATATACAGAATTCCGTAGAATTATCCTAAATATCCAAAAGAAAGTACCAAATAATGCATGCAGAGCGGAACTCGGACGATTCCCTTTAATTGTAAATATAAAGAAAAGGACAAACTTTTTGACATCATTTGAAATTATGCCCCAAAACATTCTTACAATTCAAAGCACTGGAAAACCAAGAGCTGAACCCTGAAAAGATTCCCATCAGCTGTTGAAAACACTAAACAACCTTATTATCCAAAACACACAGGGACATCAATTAAATTGTTACAGAAATTAAATCCTCATATAAAAATTAAAACTCTGAATAAACTAGATTGCTATTTGGCCCTCAGAGAATACAAATTGGCAGAATCTCTCTATTCTGTCAGGGATACAAAACAGAGACACATCCTGAACAAATACAGGCTCAGCGACCACCAATTGGCTATAGAAACAGGGAGAGACAAAAAGAGATGGCTACTCAAAGAGGAGCGTCTGTGTGGTCACTGCACGACAGAGGAAGTGGAGACAGAGATGCAATTTTCCTCTACTGTGAGAAATACTCCCAAATAAGAGAATATTTTTTTCAAGACAATATCTCAATCAATTCCCAAATTCTGTGCATTTAAAAATAACATAAAGCTGGGAATTATTCTGGGTGAGGGAGAAACTGTAAATATTACTGCCAGATATGTATAGGATTGCCATCCCATGACCATTAATTCCTGAAGTATTTACATTGTATATAACTGACTGTAATACAGTGTATTTATATTTATTAGCCATTCTTTCTTTTTTATAACCATATTTTTATTTAATTAAATGTATTGACCACAGATTACACAATACAACAGAAGAGAGCGAGCGAGAGGAGAGAGAGTAAGAGAGGAGAGGGCGAGAGAGAGAGCGAGAAGAGAGGGCGAGCGAGAGGAGAGGGTGAGCGAGCGGAGAGGGTGAGCGAGCGGAGAGGGTGAGCGAGCGGAGAGGGTGAGCGAGCGGAGAGGGTGAGCGAGCGGAGAGGGTGAGCGAGCGGAGAGGGAGAGCGAGCGGAGAGGGAGAGCGAGCGGAGAGGGTGAGCGAGCGGAGAGGGAGGGCGAGAGGAGAGGGAGAGCGAGAGGAGAGCAGAGCAGAGAGCGAGAGGAGAGCAAAGAGAGCGAGAGGAGAGCAGAGAGCGAGAGGAGAGCAAAGAGAGCGAGAGGAGAGCAGAGAGAGCGGAGAGCAGGGAGAGCGACAGGAGAGCAAGAAGAGAGCAGAGAGAGCGAGCAAGCACGAGAGGGGATCCTTTGGCAGTGTCTTTTGTGTCTGGTCATTTAACATGGGAATCTAATGAACAAGAGGAATATGCGCGCGCACACCATTATCTCAGATTTACAGACAGGGACGTACCCTAACTAACATACACACACCCTAAGAAACTCAAACTGAAAGTGGATGGAATAGGACTGATGTTAGAACGTTTTCTTGTCTTTTTAGCTGAATCAAATCAGTCAACCATGTGACGTGGTAGGTTATCTTAAAGGAAAGCATATTATTCAGTGCTGGGCCATGAATAGCTTAGGCCTTAGGGACGATTACACAACATATTAGCTAAATGTGAAAGAAGGACCCAGGATATAGCCACATAACACTGAATCCTGTTGAAAATGTATAGGTTTTGTACAGGTAATGAGGATAGCAGATGCTTTATAGATGTTATAGTTTGTGTGTTCATATGCATGTGTGACTGTGCAGAATGAGATGTATGGACTAGTGAGACATCACTACCGATCTGTCCAACAGGTCCTCCTCCCTGTCACCGAAACACTGTTGCATGTTAAATGGATCAGCACCACGCTGAGTAACATCTGGAAGCTGTTATAGTGGTGTTCCTACACACACACACACTTAACAGCTTATTCTAAGAGAATAAAGATGGAGGCAGTGGCACACATTGCTCCTCCTCGGCCATTTATTGATTCTACGAGCTCAGCTAAACCCAGAGAATACACATCCTGCTAATTCACCACGCAGATAAGACACACACACACAGACACACTGATAGTGGGTGCCAAGGTTAATCATCGACGAGCAGGTGAATGGTCGCAGAATGGCAGCCAGCTAGATAACATTGTCGTCCACGAACACACGTTCACCATGACAGTCCTCCCGTCTGACCTCAGTCATAAGCTCCAAACCATTTTAGTCTATTATAACAACAGCAGGGAGCTACAGCATTCGGGTTATCCAGTGCCATGACTGTAACTGTAGCCAGAAGGACAGACATAACCAAACTTCCAACCTCCATACAGAAGGAAAAAAATAAAGATAAGAAAGAGAGGGAAATGTACACACACGAAGGAGCTCAACCGCAAACTGAAAGTGGATGGAATAGGACTGATGTTTGGTCGTTTTCTTCTCTTTTGAGCTGAATCAAATCAGTCAACCATGTGACGTGGTAGGTTATCTTAAAGGAAAGCATATTATTCAATGTGGGGCCATGAATAGCTTAGGCCTTAGGGACGATTACACAACATATTAGCTAACTGTGAAAGAAGGACCCAGGATATAGCCACATAACACTGAATAAATAATTGAATCCCGTTGAAAATGTATAGGTTTTGTAAAGGCAATGAGAAGGATAGCAGATGCTTTTATAGATGTTAGTGTGTGTGCGTGCGTGCGTGACAGTGCAGAAGGAGGTGTACTGACTGGTGAGATCTGGCAGAGAACAACACAGATCAACCCAACAGGTCCTCCTCCCTGTCACTGAAACACTGTTGCATGTTAAATGGATCAGCACCACGCTGAGTAACATCTGGAAGCTGTTGTAGAGGTGTTCCTACGCACACGCGCGCACACACACACACACACACATCAAACAGCTTATTCTAAGAGAATAAAGATGGAGGCAGTACACATTGCTCCTCCTCGGCCATTTATTGATTCTACGAGCTCAGCTAAACCCGGAGAATACACACCCTGCTAATTAACCACGCAGATATGACACACACACAGAGAGAGACAGACACATTGATTGTGGGTGTCAAGGTTAATCATCGACGAGCAGGTGAATGGTCGCAGAATGGCAGCTAGCTAGATAACACGTTCACCATGACAGTCCTCCCGTCTGACCTAAGTCATCAACTCCACACCATTTTAGTCTATTATAACAACAGTAGGGCGCTACAGCATTAGATTATCCAGCGCCATGACTGTAACTCTAGCCAGACCGAACAGACCGAACCTCCAAACTCCATTCAAAGGAAGGGGAGGGGGATCATGGCGTACCTCTTTTAGGCAGCTCCTGCAGTGCGATGGCATCCCCTCCCCCGTCGTAGGGTAGATAGGGGTCGGCCTCGGTTGAGATATCATCCATGGTTGACTGACAGTCGGTCGCTAAACTAATTTAGCTGTCTCACCAAGTGTTAGCTCCTCGTCGCTAGGCTAACTGCTTATCCGGGAGCAGCCTCCGTGTTTCGAACAGCCTCAGAGAGACTTGCTGTGTGTGTGTGTGTGTGTGTGAGACAAGCTGAGCTCCCTCTGTCTTTTCTCCCCCCCTTCGTCTTTCTCCTCCCTCCCTAATTCCCTCTCTTTCTCGCTCTCTACCCCTCCCTCTCCACTGCAGCAGCTGACTGCTAAGGAGCCGGTGATGTCATCGCATGACGAATTGCAAGCCTGGTTGGTTGGTTGCTAGGGGAGACGATTGGGGGGGGGGGGCAGAGTTAGGAGCGATAATGCGTAAGAATGCAGAGTGATCAGGCCAGGCTGGCAGAGCCTGTTGAAAGGTGTGCCGGTCGGTCTGATGCATAATATTAGTACTCGGCCTAATATGTATTCATGAACGAAGAATAAAAGGCTGTGGTATACAGTAGCATATCAGTACTGTATTGCTACGCCAATATTGATCTGTATTGAACGCTATACAGTCAATGACTCTATTAATTTGCTGCTTACCATGCATAACTAATTAATATAGGTGTTAGTGCACAATCATCAACAAATGAGTTGAGGAAAACCCAATCTAGCATAGAAAAAGAACAGCGTTTGTACAGACATACACCACACTGAAGTACTACTAAAATCAAATGTTGTGAAAGCAAAAGCCACAGCACGGGAGAGAGAAAAAGCCAGAACATGGCATTAGCAACCACCATAAACATGTCAGTGAAACCAGTACTGAGACTGACTCTCTCTTCTTTCTCTTTCCACAAACACTTTCTCCCTCTTTCTCTCTCCCAGACAGGATATGAAACCATTTGTGAGATTTCATCTGAGGGTTCATAGCTATGTATCATGTAGCAGTACACCAGTGGAAGCTCCTCATAAAAATACAAATGGTAAAACATTGAAAAAATTGTCCTTTTTAGATAAAACTATACTAAATATATTCACGTCACCAAATAATTGATTAAAACACACTGTTTTGCAATGAAGGTCTACAGTAGTCTCAACAGCACTCTGGAGGGTAGCACCATGGTGTAGCCGGAGGACAGCTAGCTTCCGTCCTCCTCTTGGTACATTGATTTACATACAAAACCTAGGAGGCTCTTGGTTCTCACCCCGTTCCATAGACTTGCACAGTAATTATGCCAATTAATTATGGCAACTTCCAGAGGATGTCCTCCAAACTATCAGAGCTCTTGCAACATGTTGTCCACCCAATCAAAGGATCAGAGAATGAATCTAATACTGGATGCATAAGCTACAGCTAGCTAGCACTGCAGTGCATAAAATGTGATGAGTAGTTGACTCAAAAAGAGAAGGACAATTGTTAAACACAGTTTTTCAAAAATGAAGGAGAAGCAAGAGAGAGAGATTGTCATTTTTTTCACTTTCACTTACTTACATAACTAGCAAAATGCAGCTGGCTAGTTTAGTTACTCAAACAGAGTGATGCTATGTTAGCTAGCTGGCTATGACTATCCAACACAACACTGTAACTCTTCCAAGTCTAGGTAAGATTTAGGTTTTTATTCATTTACTGCCCCGGGTCCCACTGGTGTAACTGCCGGTGTAACTGACTATACACTGTAATGTTACTGCATGATTGTAGCGGGTTAACTAACGCATTAGTTCTATTAGCTATGTTGACTAGGAAGTTACGTTAGCTAATATGGGGACAACGATGTAGGCTGTGTGTAGCGGTTATGACATGGTTTGGGAAGTTTTTTTTGCCTTGTCACATACAGCTGATGTGTTGTTCATTGAAATCCACAAACAAAGGGAAAAGGTGAGAAGAGAAGAGTGCATAGACGAAAGAAGGAATAGAACGTGGCTGCTATGAAAGTGAACTGTGTTTATGTTGATCAGGGGTGTATTCAATCCGCCGACTCTGTTGACAAACTTTTCTTAAACAGAACCAAACGAAACGGGGTTAAAAATACCTGAATTTGTCCAATAGAAACTCTCATTTGCAACTGTTTGACTAATGATTATTCTCTAGATAAGTTAGATGCAGGCAAGAATGTGCAAGGCAGTATTGAATGTGTCACTGTCTGTCATCTCAAATTTTTATTTCGACCTAAACTTTCATTCATAGGCTAGGTTTATTAAGACTATCCTACCAATGGGACATTAAAAACTGCAATATCTTATGTTTCACCGAGACGTGGCTGAATGACGACACGGATAATATAGATCTGGCTGGCTTCTCGGTGCATCGGCAAGAAAGGGCAGCTACGTCTGGTAAGACGAGGGGCAGGGGTGTGTGTCTATTTGTCAATAACTGCTGATGTGCGATGTCTAATATCAAAGAAGTCTCGAGGTATTGCTCGCCTGAGGTAGAATACCTCATGATAAGCTGTAGACCACACTATCTCCCAAGAGAGTTCTCATCTATATTATTCATAGCCGTCAATTTTACACCACAAACCGATGCAGAATCCTACTACACCAGCTCTGATGCCCGTCGGATGTGGCAGGGCTTGACAAATATTACGGACTACAAAGGGAAACCCAGCTGCGAGCTGCCCAGTGACGCAAGCCTACCAGACAGGTCAATATTCACAAAGCCACAGGCCAAGACGGATTACCAGGACGTGTGCTCAAAGCATGCGCGGACCAACTGGCAAGTGTCTTCACTGACATTTTCAACCTCTCCCTGACCGAGTCTGTAATACCTACATGTTTCAGACCACCATAGTCCCTGTGCCCAAGAAAGCAAAGGTAACCTGCCTAAATGATTACCACCCTCACGCCGGTAGCCATGAAGCGCTTTGAAAGGCTGGTCATGGCTAACATCAACACCATCATGCCAGAAACCCTAGACCCACTCCAATTCACATACCGCTCCAAAGGATCCACAGATGACGCAATCTCAAACGCAATCCACACTGACCTTACCCACCTGGACAAAAGGAATACCTACAGTTGAAGTCAGAAGTTTACATACACCTTAGCCAAATACATTTCAACTCAGTTTTTCACAATTCCCGACATTTAATCCTAGTAAAAATTCCCTGTCTTAGGTCAGCTATGATCACCACGTTATTTTAAAAATGTGAAATGTCAGATTAATAGTTGAATGATTTATTTCAGCTTGTATTTCATTCATCACAATCCCTGTGGGTCAGAAGTTTACATACACTCAATTAGTATTTGGTAGCATTGCCTTTAAATTATTTAACTTGGGCCAAACATTTTGGGTAGCCTTCCACAAGCTTCCAACAATAAGTTGGGTGAATTTTGGCCCATTCCTCCTGACAGAGCTGATGTAACTGAGTCAGGTTTGTAGGCCTCCTTTCTCGCACACGCTTTTTCATTTCTGCCCACAAATGTTCCATGGGACTCAGGTCAAGGCTTTGTGATGGCCACTCCAATACCTAGACTTTGCTGTCCTTAAGCCATTTTGCCACAACTTTGGAAGAATGCTTGGGGTCATGGTCCATTTGGAAGACCCATTTGCGACCAAGCTTTAACTTCCTGACTGATGTCTTGAGACGTTGCTTCAATATGTCCACATAATTTTCCTTCCTCATGAAGCCATCTATTTTGTGAAGTGCACGAGTCCCTCCTGCAGCAAAGCACCCCAACAACATGATGCTACCACCCCGTGCTTCACGGATAGGATGGTGTTCTTCGGCTTGCAAGCGTCCCCCTTTTTCTTCCAAACATAACGATGGTCATTATGGCCAAACAGTTCTATTTCTGTTTCATCAGACCAGAGGACATTTCTCCAAAAAGTACGATCTCTGTCCCCATGTGCAGTTGCAAACCGTAGTCTGGCTTTTTCATGGCGGTTTTGGAGCAGTGGCTTCTCCTTGCTGAGCGGCCTTTCAGGTTATGTCGATATAGGACTCGTTTTTACTGTGGATATAGATACTTTTGTACCTGTTTGCTCCAGCATCTTCACAAGGTCCTTTGCTGTTGTTCTGGGATTGATTTGCACTTTTCACACCAAAGTACGATCATTTCTAGGAGACAGAACGCGTCTCCTTCCTGAGCGGTATGATGGCTACGTCGTCCCATGGTGTTTATACTTGCGTACTATTGTTTGTACAGATGATTGTGGTACCTTCAGGCGTTTGGAAATTGCTCCCAAGGGTGAACCATTTTTTTCTGAGGTCGTGGCTGATTTCTTTTGATTTTCCCATGATGTCAAGCAAAGAGGCACTGAGTTTGAAGGTAGGCCTTGAAATACATCCACAGTTACACCTCTAATTGACACAAATTATGTCAATTAGCCCATCAGAAGCTTCTAAAGCCATGACATCATTTTCTGAAAATTTCCAAGCTGTTTAAAGAAACAGTCAACTTAGTGTATGTAAATTTCTGACCCACTGGAATTGTGATACAGTGAATTACAAGTGAAATAATCTGTCTGTAAACAATTGTTGGAAAAATTACTTGTGTCATGCACAAAGTAGATGTCCTAACCGACTTGCCAAAACTATAGTTTGTTAACAAGAAATTTGTGGAGTGGTTGAAAAACGAGTTTTAATGACTCCACCCTAAGTGTATGTAAACTTCCGACTTCGTTATTGTTATCTAATTTTCTTGATACTTCATGATTTTATTTATTCATTTTCACAAATGTATTTCGTAAATATTTTCTTAACTCTATTTCTTGAACTGCATTGTTGGTTAAGGGCTTGTAAGTAAGCATTTCACTGTAAGGTGAGGACATTTCACTTTTTGTATTCGGCGCATGTGACAAATCAAATTTGATTTGATTTGAAGCAACCTCATGATGGGTATAGGGAAAATTCAAGTATCATGTTGTAGCCTAAACCATAAATGTTACATTGAACTGGGTGAATGCTGTAATAGAAATAAGGCCATGCTCATAAAAAAATCGTCCTCCCTCATCATAAACGACACTGACCGCCACTGGCGTACACGTGTGTGAAACTGTCACACTTCAATAATGCAACAATTGTATCAATTTGGTCACTAGAGCTCTGCACATGAAATGTGTATTCACACTATCACTTGTTATTTTTAAAGGGATACTTCGGGATCTTGGCAATGAGGCCCTTCATCTACTTCACTAGAGTCAGATGAACTCATGGATAGCATTTTTGTCTCTGCGTGCAGTTTGAAGGAAGATGCTAACTAGCATTAGCACAATGACTGGAAAATTATGAGTATCTGCTGCAATGCCTGGAATTCTATGGGTATCAGATACCCATAGTCTTCAAGCCATTGTGGTAGCATGCTAGCAGACACCCATACTTCCAGTCATTGCGCTAATGCTAACTAGCATTGGTTCACAAAACTACCTCCAACTTCCTTCATACTGCATACATACAAATGGTATCAATGAGTTCATCTGACTCTGGGGAAGATGATAAAGGGCCTCATTGCCAAAATCCCGAAGTATCCTTTGGTGTTGGCACCATCAAACCAACTAACGAAGCCCCTACCTGGCTTTCAGCACTGCTCCTGTTGCTAGGCGATGATGGCACAGGTGATGATGTCACCCATCTGGAGCTTGGAAGTAAATCCAGCAGACTGTTCAACAGAGTACCCAATTAACATAGCACCAGGGTTCTAGAAATCTAGAACTAGAACCAGTGATGCTTTAATTCCACAGTTTTTAATTCCAATATGTCCCAATCCTCTATTCTAAGTCTGGTTCAGGCAGTTCCATTCTGTGCCACTACAGAACATTCCCACAGCTGCCTGACATAGTACACCACCACCAGCCGCAAAGCACAGTGCATATAAATAGCACCAAGCAGACTAACGGACAGGCAGACAGACAGTCAGGCTAACATGCAAACACTGTGTACTGTAGTGTAAAGACAATCCTACGGGAGGGATACTGACAGATACAGGTATTTATTGGACACCAAGCTGCCAAACTGGTTCATGGGAATTTGTCCCTTCACTCAACTGGGCATGTCTTCGCCCAGTTCCTAATTAACATGTAGGCGTATGTATATGAATCACAGCGGAATGGGCTATTGCAAGTGTTTTCTGTCTGTCTGTACCGGTTCGTCTTGTTTGTCAAGTTTACCAGCGTTGGTCCTGTCAGCTCCTGTCTTTTCCCAGCCTCTCTTTTCTTGCCTGTCCTAACCCTGTACCCGCCCACCTGATCACTCTGCCTTCCCTGACCCAGAGCCTGCCTGCCGTCCTGTACCTTTGCTCCTACTCTGGATTATCGACCCCTGCCTGCCTTGACCTGTCGTTTGCCTGCCCCTGTTGTTACAATAAACATTGTTACTTCACACAGTCTACACTTGGGTCTTGCCTTGATACCTGATAGCACGAACTGGCCACGACTGACCCAGGAGACTTGGACCAGCTCCATAATGCCATCTCCTCCCAAGGAGCCACCATTGGTAGGCACAAGGATTTGCTTCGCGGTCTGATGGAAGGCATTGCGGGAGCAATTCCGGGGGTTGCCTACTAGGCAGCCTACCACGACGGTAACCTCCCGGCCCCTCTGTAACCCAGCTGGTAGCAGCACCATCACCCTGGTTTCCCGGGAACCCCCTTTACCTCCCCCGGAGCACTACGATGGAGATTCCAGAACCTGCCGGGCCTTTCTCTCCCAGCTCCCTCGTTTTCGAGCTGCAGCCTTCTTCATTCCCCTCGGACCGCTCGAAGATAGCGTACATTATTAAGCTGATGTCTGGGAGGGCACTCGCCTGGGCCACGGCAGTGTGGGAGCAACAATCCACCGTCTGCCTCAGTCTGGAGGTATTCGTGGCGGAGCTGGGAAGTTTGAGGCTCCGGTGTCCGGGAGAGGCTGCCCGGAAGTTACTCCAGCTTCGGCAGGACACTTTCAGTGTGGCAGACTATGCGGTGGATTTCCGCATGCTAGCAGCGGAGGATACCTGGAACACGGAAGCACTGTTTGACACATTCCTGCATGGATTATTGTAAGAGGTAAAGGATGAACTGGCAGCCCGAGAACTACCGACAGATCTTGACTCTCTCAACGCTTTAACCATCCGGATCGATGGTCGGCTACGGGAACGTGGGAGGGAGAAGAGGTCCGATTGCGGTCCCAATCGCTCACTCAGGGATCCCACCTTGCAGCTGATGAACTCCGTAAATCCCCGGTGTCCAAGTCCCCGAGACGATTCAAGCTTACCCGAGTCCCTCCAAGAGCCTCAGGAGACTGCCGAATCACCTCTTCCCGAGCCGATGCAGCTCGGGAAGAACACGTACGCAGACTTGAGATTCAGAATTGTCTGTATTGCGGTACTGCCAGTTATTTTGTGTCTACAGTATCTTCAAGAGACCTAGCTCATTCATTGGAGTGAGTACACTGGTGGGTCTTAAAGATAATTGTTCCCCTACTCGCCCCCCTCTCCATGCCACCCTGCTGTGGGGTGACCAGTCCAAGTCTCTCCAGGTACTTATCGACTCGGGGGCCGAAGTGAGTCTCATGGACGTTAACCTGGTGTCCAAGCTGGGCATCCCCACTCAACCCCTCTCCATTCCCATGGGTGTTAGAGCGCTGGACGGGCGCTCTATAGGCTGGGTCACCCACCAGACCACCACCGTCAACCTACGAGTGTCGGGGAACCACAGTGAGATGATCCAATTCCTGCTGGTTGCATCTCTGCAGCTTCCAGTGGTATTGGTATTCTCTTGGCTCCAGCGACACAATCCCTCCATTGACTGGGCTACTGGTGCCATCGTGGGCTGGAGCCCGTACTGCAACACTCATTGCCTGAAGTCAGCTCTGCCTGCACCGGGGCGTCTTCCTGGGGGCTTGGAAATTGCCCCGGACCCCTCCGCCAGCTCCGCAGAGTACCAGGACCACTGGGAGGGGTTCAGTAAGGCCCGTGCCACTTCGCTTCCGCAGTACCGACCGGTATCCAAGAAGGTCAAGCCTGAGGCTCTGGCACGCTGCTATTGTGCCGTGGCTACACACCGGGAAGCAGAGACCTTCACCCCCATTCCAAGATCATTAGGCTCCTTTGCCGTTCGCCCTCTGTTGCCCCGTACCCTTCGTATTTTTCCTACTTATTCTGTGTCTAGAGTCAAAACCATGTCTGACTGACCCTTCTCTGCTGTTTCTAGGCCCATCCCTCCACCCGTGCCCTCCATGGCCAGCCAGCGCACACGGTGAGACGCCTCCTGAGGGTTCGACCACGGTTCCCGCTAAAGACATCTTGGACCCGGCCCTCATTACCGGCACCCCTGACCCTGCCTGCTCCACCTCTGGACTATCGACCCCTGCCTGCCTAGACCTGTCGTTTGCTTGCCCCTGTTGTTACAATAAACATTGTTACTTCAAACAGTATGCACTTGAGCCTTACCTTGATCCTTGACAACGGGATGGTTTTTCAAAACCGCCAATACCGTTGAAACTATTTCTTTTAAAGTTTTTCAAAACATTTAAGTATATTTGTAGCTACTTTTTAAATAAATGTATGCAATGAACTCGTGCAATACGTTAGGAGAAAAAAAGATTGCATTCTTCATTTCACCTATCATATTATTTTATATTATGAAGCTTACAGTAGTTCCCCAGAACAGTTGAGCTAGTCACGTATTTGTTTGTAAATACACTTTATATACAAAAGTACATGGACACCCCTTCAAATTAGTGGATTCTGCTATTTCAGCCACACCTATTGCTGACAGGTGTATAAAATCGAGCACAGAGCCATACAATCTCCATAGACAAATACTGGCAGTAGAATGACCTTACTGAAGAGCTCAGTGACTTTCAATGTGGCACCGTTGTAGGATGCCACCTTTTCCAGTTATTTAGTCAAATTTCTGCCCTGCTAGAGCTGCCCCGGTCAATGTAAGTGCTGTTATTGTGAAGTGGAAATGTCTAGGAGAAACTACGGCTCAGCAACAAAGTGGTAGGCCACACAAGCTCACAGAGTGGGGCCGTAGTGTATGAACGTAGCTATGAACCTCAGTTATCATAGCCGGTTATATCGACTTTAAGACAGTCTGAATGGCATCAATAAAGCCTTTGGGTTGAGTAGAATATAATATAACCTAATTATGCCAAGGATGCCAGTCCATACACTACTGTTCAAAAGTTTGGGGTCACTTAGAAATGTCCTTGTTTTTGAAAGAAAAGCAAAAAAAATAGTCCATTAAAATAACATCAAATTGATCAGAAATACAGTGTAGACATTGTTAATGTTGTAAATGACTATTGTAGCTGGAAACGGCAGATTTTTAATGGAATATCTACATAGGCGTACAGAGGCCCATTATCAGTAACCATCACTCCTGTGTTCCGATGGCACGTTGTGTTAGCTCGTCCAAGTTTATCAGTTTAAAAGGCTAATTGATCATTAGAAAACCCTTTTGCAATTATGTTAGCACAGCTGAAAATTGGTGTCCTGATTAAAGAAGCACTAAAACTGGCCTTTAGACTAGTTGAGTATCTGGAGTGTCAGCATTTGTGGGTTTGATTACAGGCTCAAAATGGCCAGAAACAAATAACTTTCTTCTGAAATTTGTCAGTCTATTCTTGTTCTGAGAAATGAAGGCAATTCCATGCAAGAAATTGCCAAGAAACTGAAGATCTCATACAACGCTGTGTACTACTCCCTTCACAGAACACCGCAAACTGTCTCTAACCAAAATAGAAAGAGTGGGAGGCCCCGGTGTACAACTGAGCAAGAGGATAAGTACATTAGAGTGTCTAGTTTGAGAAACAGACGCCTCACAAGTCCTCAACTGGCAGCTTCCTTTAAAGAGTACCTTCAAAATGCCAGTCTCAACGTCAACAGTGAAGAGGCGACTCCGAGATGCTGGCATTCTAGGCAGAGTTGCAAAGAAAACGGCAGATCTCGGACTGGACAATACATTTTTTTTTTTATTAAGATGGGCAAAAGAACACACTGGACAGAGGAAGATTGGAAAAAGTGTTATGGACAGACAAATCTAAGTTTGAGGTGTTCGGATCACAAAGAAGAACATTCGGGAGGGGCAGAATAAATGAAAAGATGCTGGGGGAGTGCTTGATGCCATCTGTCAAGCATGGTGGAGGCAATGTGATAGTTTGGGGGTGCTTTGGTGGTGGTAAAGTGGGAGATTTGTACAGGGTAAAAGGGATCTTGAAGAAGGATGGCAATCACTCTATTTTGCAACGCCATGACATACCCTATGGAAGGTGCTTAATTGGAGCCAATTTCCTCTTACAACAGTACAATGATCCAAAGCACAGCTCAAAACTATGCAAGAAATATTTAGGGAAGAAGCAGTCAGCTGGTATTCTGTCTATAATGGAGTGGCCAGCACGGTCACCGGATCTCAACCCTATTGAGCTGTTGTGGGAGCAGCTTCACCGTATGGTACGTAAGAAGTGCCCATCAAGCCAATCCAACTTGTGGGAGGTGCTTCAGGAAGCATGGGGTGAAATCGCTTCAGATTACCTCAACAAATTGACAACTAGAATGCCAAAGATCTGCAAGGCTGTAATTGCTGCAAATGGAGGATTCTTTGATGAAAGCAAAGTTTGAAGGACACAATTATGTCAATTTTTTTTTAAAACTTTATAACCTTGTCAACATCTTGACTACACTGTATTTCCTATTCATTTTGCAACTCATTTCATGTACATTTTCATGGAAAACAAGGACATTTCTAAGTGACCCCAAACTTTTGAACGGTAGTGTAGTTATTACCAAGCATGAGTTCCCCACATATCCTGTACATTGAATATATATTCATTGATCGTGTACACCAACTTTGCAAATAAAGGTGCAAATAAAGGTGATTCAGGTATGAATGTCTGTGAGACATTCTTTATTCAGTCATATCCAATTCCAGTCTTTTTTGGGGGGTTGTAATTCATATAGAGAACCAGAATTTAAAAAACAGTACAGTACACTACACTTCCTATGCATCATGCAAATACTCTTTGAGGTTCATATCAATATCTCATTTCCTTCATCTGCACTGATATGAGGACACAGGATAGGTGTAGTATTTCATCAAATGAGAGATTTAATTTCAACCAGTAGAGAATGTGAAAAGCTTTATTGAAGAAGTTCATTATCCAAGTTATAAATACGTAATATTATAAATATAAGTTCTATCTGTACTTCCATGCACATCTGGTGGGCATTCTAAAAACAGAGGAAGAAAGATGAGGTGGGGAGAAAGGCGTGAGAGAAAGTGTAATAAACAGAAAGGGAAAGAGATAAGACCGGAGGAGCAGGGAAGACAGCATATGATTAATGAATTACAGTGCTACTAAACTACACATTCTCTCAGGTCATCACAATTACATAACAGTGTCTCTAACAATGTCTCCTAACCATTCTTGGGCCCCCAGTTGGCCAGAGGGTTATTTTAGAGTCGGTGAGGTGGGGATGACGGGGCTGGGGGTTGGCATCCTCTCTCACACCAAAACATACCTGCAGAAGAGAGACAGATGGAGAGAGATAGCATGATTAAGCCTTGTGTTTTTTTCCAATTCCAACACTGTCAGTCATCATAATAATCAGGTGAAATGCAAAACTGACCATGGATCATTAACTCTGGGACTACTACATCTCCATCTGTATTTCAATGCAAAGCGTCTCTTTAATAACACTGCCTGTTGACCCGACCAAGTGACCTCTCACCTCTGATCATGCTGTGCCCTCTATGTGTCAGGCAGTTCGGAAGCGGGAGGGGTTCACCGATACAGGTGATCTAACCTAGAGGATTTAGGGAGAAGGGGTTGTTATTGAGAAAACAAGGTAGTTAAAAGAGACAGTGTTCAACTGGAATCTGTGTGTGTGGCTGCAGAGTACTTTATACTGAAAAACATGCACAGACACACGAGGACAAACGATATAAAGTACTTACTTAAATATAAATAGTGGCGTGCCTTACTATTCTCCATGGTTGGTCCTCTTGCCTATTCTTTGATGGTGGAAGGAGCCAGTTATACACCTGAGCCTATACACTTGATACACAACAATGTAGGTGTGGGTTGTAGGGTGTCTTATTGTTCACATTTTTTTCAATATGGGTGACTCTTTGTTTATGTACAGACATCACCCTTACCTGAACAGCACGGTTAAATAAGGTAAACATTTTTGTAATTTTTTTTTAATTTTACCTAAACGGCACCCTCACTTAAGAAGTATAAATCAAAGGGAGAGAAACTGGAAATTGAATAACTGCAGTTGACATACCTAAGTAAATGGAAGAATACTCTTATTGCAAGGTGGGTGGCTCTTAAAAGAGCCTTTGGTTATGCAAAGTGTGGTATATGGTGTTGCCAGGTAAGTAGGAGGTAAAGGCCTTCCCACACGGATTGCCTCCAGTGCTGCATTGTTGGCCCCCATCCTTGCAACATCCTGCAGAGCAGCAGACCTCTCCTCTGGCACACGGCGGCAAGCTGCAGGTCCCCTCTTGGTCCTCGTGTCCATCCTCATGAAGTTATGCAGGACACAGGTAGCCTTCACACATGCCTGAATTTCCCCACGAGGCATTCCCAGGTGGCCCTGGACACCCAATCGTGCGGTGCCCTACACGGTAACTGTAGGGAATTGTTTAGGAGGAATCTCCAGTTGCAAGGTATCTGTAGGAATATGGAAGATAATGTCATTATTAGACTTTTACATCATCAGGTCATTGTGGATTACTGAAAGTATAATATATCTTATAACAAATCATGATAACATAGAATATAGATAGATGCATGTGTAGAATGTGACAACAGAAGGTTCATATCAAGGATGGCATCAAAAATGAATACATAAATACTGTTTGAAGCTTGATGATGAGTTGATCATTTGAATCAGCTGTGTAGTGCTAAAGAAAAAACAAAAATGTGCACCCCTTTTGAGTCCCCAGGACCTAGACTGAGAACCGCCGCTCTTCATCTGCATACAACAGGCGTTCACAGCTCTCTGTAGCTGAGGACAGAAAACATCACAAAAACTAGACTTCCTTATACTCCAATTAGACAGCACTGAATATTATGGTGCTACTATCATCTCTGTCCTCACTCCTTTCTAGAGACTGGAACTACACCAAAGTACCTGCCCTATTCAGTTGGAGCTGCTATCCTTAGCTAGCTTCCTACAAATGCATTTTTTATTTTTTTATTTTTTACAATGATAAATACATCACAATAGCTAGCTAATATGAAATTAGGTAGCTGGTGATATTTAATTAACTTAGCTAACTAGCTGTACAGTATGTAAAGTTGTCTCGATAGCTAGCTATCTAGCTATGTTAGCAGCTCATCTGAGTTAGCCTCCACTGTAGCTAGTTAGCTAAGAATACATCATTATTTTTACATTTTTAAAATGTATTTACTTACTTCAATAGGTTCTCCCAGCCATGTTGAGGATTGGAAACAGGGCAGCAAAGTTTGTCACCAGAGCGGTTTAGAGCATATTACTATTTATCTGTGAATAAATAAATGAAATGTAGAATGGATTAAACCATTTACCCATTTAATAACCAGACCTTATACAAAATGCTGAATCCTTGATGCACAACCGAACTGCTGCTATATGCTGCCAGCACCACAAGGGAGCCACTCTGGGCGCCCGAAGATGCACAATTAAATGTACAGCCTGCTAGTGTACACAGGCCGTTAGGCGGCCGCCTATGACGGGAAATTGACAAGGGCGGCATTTTCTACACTAAACTGACCAAGACATACCTCCAACAACATATAAAACCTAACATAATTCTGCCCCAAAACAGTGACACTCAAAAAGTTGCATATGGGCTTTTTAGGGTGAGCGCTGAGGCCGCCCTGTGACCACTTTGTCAAAGGCAGGGGCGCAAAATATTTTTCTTGTCCATTCCCAGCGCTCCTCTCCAGGGTGCTGTTGGAGACGCACCGCTGCAGCGATCCATCAACATTCCGTCCCAAAAAATATCTAACATAAATCATGTAGCAGATAGAGGATATAGTAAAAATAGCATGTTGCCTTTACTGTAGCCTACAGGCTGGAGATAAAATGTATGACAATGTATTGGCAGACACTTTTTACATCATGCAGGTTTCTCCGATCAAATAGCCTAACTAAATGGTGCCCAATCAACAACAAAAAAATGCACTGTCACGTTAGCAAACTACATATCCTAAAAACAGGTCACGTCAAAGTAAAATGGACAATGTGGAATGGACTATCACAACTGTTGTCCAGGAGTTTCACCCCATTTTAATGATCAGTGATATCAATCTGATCATAGCAACAAACAAACAAATAGTTCTTCATTTCCTGCTGTGTAAAGTAAACACAATGCAAATAGGCTCATAATAACTCCTAAAAAATTGGGTAGCTGAAATTCAGGGCTTAAATAGCTCAACTGATTCGTCACAAAGCCAATGCAACCGCCTGTTTTAAAAATGATGGGCATTCATACAATTCCATTGCTGGTTGACATGGTAGGCTACACCCAAGTAAGCATGAGCCGACATCTTTATTTGGTGTTTTACAAATGGTAGGCTTACCACAGTTGGGCATTCATAAAACACAATTTCAGGCAACACTATAGGATATACCTCAGGAAGCAGGACCGACGCTGACGCTGTTTGGACGAACCAAATCTGGCCCACGGACATGGTCTAAATCTGAATTTATCATAGACGTACGTCTATGTTTGGTTCAGATTTGGTCAGATCTAGACCAGCCAAACATAGTCATCTAAAAATTACGTATTTTCAACTTTCATTCAGAACCAAAAATTAAACCTGATTTCGACGTTCGGAAAATACATAATTTCAACGTCTGGAAAATAAGTATTTTCAACTGTCATTCATTACCGAAAATGAATCTGATTTCAACGTCCTGAAAAATGTATTTTAAACTTCCGGAAAATAGATATTTTCACCATTCAATCAGAACCTAAATTTAACCCAACATCACCGTCTGAAAAATAAGTATTTTAGACATATTTTAAACATCCTTTTGCTTACTGGGACTATTCTAGTTTCACTGTGGCTGCCGCTTTTTGGGCTTGCCTAAAGCAGGAGAAATGCAAGGAGCAGCCCTGTTACCCCTTCATTTATTCCACATTGTGTTGTGTTACAGCCTGAATTCCAAAATGGATTCAATAGATTATGTTTTTCTTTCACCCATCTACACAAAATACCCCATAATGACAAAGTGAAAACATGTTTTTAGAATTGTTTGCTAATTTATTGAAAATGAAATACAGAAATATCTAATTTACATACAGTGTAAGTATTCACACACCTGAGTAAATACATGTTAGAATCACCTTTGGCAGCAATTACAGTTGTGAGTCTTTCTGGTTAAGTCTCTCATACACAGGTCTCAAACTCATTCCATGGAAGACGGAGTGTCTGTGGGTTTTCACTCCTCCCTTATACTTGATTGATGAATTAAGGTCACTAATTATACTGAACATAAAATATAAACGCAACATGTAAAGTGTTGGTCCCATGTATCATTAGCTGAAATAAAAGATCCCAGAAATGTTCCATACTCGCAAAAAGCTTATTTCTCGAAAATGTTGTGCACAAATTTGTTTACATCTCTGTTAGTGAGCCTTTCTCTTTTGCCAAGACAATCCATATACCTGACAGGTGTGGCATATCAAGAAGTTGATTAAACAGCATTGTCCTTACACAGGTGCACCTTGTGCTGAGGCCACTCTAAAGTGTACAGTTTTGTCACACAACACAATGTCACAGGCGTCTCAAGTTTTGAGGGAGCGTGCCATTGGCATGCTGACTGCAGGAATGTTCACCAGAGCTGTTCAGAGAATTTGAATGTGCATTTCTCTATCATAAGCCACCTCCAACGTTTTTCTTTGAGAATTTGGCAGTACGTCCAACTGGCCGTACAACCACAGACCATGTGTAACCACACCAGCACAGGACCTCAATATCTGGCTTCTTCACCTGCTGGATCGTCTGAGACCAGTCACCCAGTCAGCTGATTAAACTGTGGGTTTGAACAACCAAATAATTTCTGCACAAACTGTCAGAAACCGTCTTAGGGAAGCTTATCTGCGTGCTCGTCATCCTCACCAGGGTCTTGACCTGATTGCAGTTTTGAAGTCGTAACAGTTTTCAGTAGGCAAATGTGAACCTTTGATGGCCACTGGCATGCTGAAGAAGTGTGCTCTTCACGGATGAATCATGGTTTCAACTGTACCTGGCATATGGCAGACAGCGTGTATGGCAATGTGTGGGCAAAAGGTTTGCTGATATCAACATTGTGAACAGAGTGCCCCAAGGTGGCGGTGGGGTTAGGGTATGGGCAGGCATAAGCCACAATTGAACACAATTGTATTTTATCCATGGCAATTTCAATGCACAGAGATACCGTGACGAGATCCTGAGGCCCATTGTCGTGCCATTCATCCACCGCCATCACCTCATGTTTCAGCATAATAATGCAAGTCCCCATGTCGCAAGAATCTTTACACAATTCCTGGAAGATCAAAATGTCCTAGTTCTTCAATGGCCTGCATACTCACCAGACATGTCACCAATTGAGTTTGTTTGGGATGCTCTGGATTGACGTGTACAACAGTGCGTTCCAGTTCCCGCAAATATCCAGCAACTTCGAAACAGCCATTGAAGAGGAGTGGGACAACATTCCACAGGCCACAATCAACAGCCTGAACAACTCTATGCGAAGGAACTGTGTCCCGCTACATGAGGCAAATGATCGTCAAACCATATGCTGACTGGTTTTCTGATCCACGCCCCTACCCTTTGTTTTAAAGGTATCTGTGACCAACAGATGCATATCTGTATTCCCAGTCATGTGAAATCCATAGATTAGGGCCTAATTTATTTATTTCAATTGACTGATTTCCTTAAATGAACTGTAAATCACTAAAAACTTTGAAATTGTTGCATGTTGCGTTTATATTTTGTTCAGTGTGGTAAAGAACTCCCCACACCGTGTTGTCTAAGGCTTAATTGAAAGGAAAAACCAAAAACGTGAAGACACTAGGCTCTCCATGGAATGAGTTTGACACCCCTGCTATAATAGCTTTGTACACCTGGATTGTCATATATTTGCACATTATAATGTTTTTAATTCTTCAAGCTGTGAAGTTGGTGTTTCATCATTTTTTGACAGCCATTTTCATGACTTGCCATAGATTTTCAAGCCTATTTAAATAAAAACTAACTAGGCCACTGGCCACTCAGGAACATTCAATGTCATCTTGATAAGCAACTCCTGAGTATATTTGGCCTTGTGTTTGAGGTTATTGTCCTGCTGAAAGGTGAATTTGTCTCCCAGTGTTCGTTGGAAAGGAGACTGAACCAGGTGATTTGCTCCTTTCAATTTATTTTTATATCATAAACAAACTCCACAGTTCTTGATGATAAGCATGCCCATAACATGATGCAGTGATGGATTTGCCCCAAACATAATTGTTTGTATTCAGGACAAAGTTCATTTCTTTGCCACATTTTTGCAGTTTTGCTTTAGTGCCTAATTGTAAACAGGATGCATGTTTTAGAATATTTTATTCTGTACAGGCTTCCTTCTTTTCTATATGTCAATTAGGTTAGTGTTGTGGAGTAACTATAATGTTGTTGATCCATCCTCATTTTCTCCTATCACAGTCATTAAACTCTGCAACTGTTTTAAAGTCAGTATTGGCCTTATGGTGAAATCCCTAAGCAGTTTACTTCCTTTCCGGCAACTGATTTAGGAAGGACGCCTGTATCTTTGTAGTGACTGGGTGTATTGATATACCATCCCAAGTGTAATTAATAACTTCACCATGCTCAAAAGGATATTTAATGTCTGTTTTTTTACCCATCTACCAATAGGTGCCCTTCTTTGTGAGGCATTTGAAAACCTCCTTGGTCTTTGTGGTTGAATCTGTGTTTGAAATTTACTGCTCAACTGAGGGACCTTACAGACAGTTGTATGTGTGGGGTACAGAGATGAGGTAGTTGTTCAAAAATCATGTTAAAACACTATTATTGCACACAGTGAGTCCATGCAACTTATTATTGTCACACCCTGACCCTGATCTAAATTAAGGCTGTAACACAACAAAAAGTGGAAAAAGTCACGGTGTGTGAAAACTTTGAGGGTACTCTATGTATAACTTGTGACGGGTTTTCATGTCTTTGCAATTTGTTTATTTTCGTTTGTGCTCGTTAGCATATTTAGCTAGCAGCTTCTATAAAAAATCCGCTAGTACTTGTGCTTATTTTGTTAGCATTTTGGTAATAGACACCTAATGTGCTTTTTTTGTATTTTTAGCGCAAAAAAACAGTAATACCGTAAATCCCGGGATGAGAGAAGGACAGTATGACGATATGAAAATTTGGTTACCGCCCAACCTTAGAGGCCACTGATTGAACAGAGATTACTGAGAGTGACCTTGTGTGTAACCCAATACCGACCAAAACACACACACACACACACACACCACACAATGGCCCGCTTCTCTGTGTGTCCTACTGAACAAAGCCTGGTCACCCTCACTGGAGCGCTACTATACAGCCAGCCTTCACTGGGTCATTAATTATTAATATGTCGGGTCTGCTCTGCCTCTGTCTGGTCTCCTTAAGTGTAGGACACACAGCACTTACACGACACAGCATATTCCAAAGTAAAGTTATGATAGGTAAGAGCACAGAGCATGGTGGAGAATTTCAACCTTAACATTCCTAGATACATATTGCTTGGTGTGAGGAATCCTGCCAAGAACTAATGTACTCTAAAACTGCCCTAAGGCTGAATCAATGCAGCATGAGAACATTATGAGCCTTTTACACTAGGCCTACATGACACAATATTTAGATTCACTCTCCTGGTTTACCAGCCGTTTCCGCATTCAACAGCCACAGTCGGAAGTTTACGTACACTATTGTTGGAGTCATTAAAACTCATCAAAAGCATTTTTTAAAATCTGACACGTTGGCTGGATTCACAATAAGTGTAGTTTTAATTGAGTATCTTACATGTGTGATTTAATGAAAGTTTGAATTTTATAGTATTTTATTTGAATCTGGCGCTCTGCATTTTCCCTGGCAATTGGCCAGTTGAGACATTTGCGTCCCGCCTATCCCAAAGAGGTTTTAAATGTCCTTCCATAAGCGTGCTGAAAATCTGTTAATTTGTTTACAGTAAAATAGCATTGTATCTGGTCAAACACCATTTTTTCCAGAAGTTTACTAAGGGTTGGTAACAAGCTGATTGGTCAGCTATTTGAGCCAGTAAAAGGGGGCTTTACTATTCTTGGGTAGCAGAATTACTTTTGCTTCCCTCCAAGCCTGGGGGCACACACTTTCTAATAGGCTTAGACTAAAGATATGGCAAATAGGAGTGGCAATATCGTCAGCTATTATCGTCAGTAATTTTCCATCCAAGTTGTCAGACCACAGTGGCTTGTCATTGTTAATAGACAACAATAATTTGTTCACCTCCTCCACACTCACTTTATGGAAACCAAAATTACAACGCTTGTCTTTCATAATTTGATCAGTTATACTTGGCTGTGTAGTGTCAGCGTTTGTTGCTGGCATGTCATGCCTAAATTTGCTAATCTTGCCAATGAAAAAAATCCTTAAAGTAGATGAGCCTAACAGAAGACAATTTGCCCTGTACTCAGAAACTCATAGTACTGCATTCACAAGGGCGCACACACACACACGAGGAGCTCTGTGCTTGTATACAACACTCCAGAGACGAAGATGATAAGGAAAGGATTGTGCAGCAGAGAGTCAAAATGTCAAGAACTCCCTTGGCACCCTTAAGCACAACTTAAAGTAAACTCTGGTAATGAAAAAGAACAACTCTACTTTAGAATATTATTATGTCCCATCAGACTCAATCAGACAAAAGGCTCTCTTTATTTGGCTTTCCTTGGGCTCTGCTTACATCCATGGTTTGACAAATGTACTTTAGTACTGGCAATCCGTTTGTAAATCTTCTCTCAAACCAACACACGTACAAACACGCATACATAAGTTCAAACTCAGTTAAAAGTGTCAAAGAGTTAAGCACGAAGTTCTTCCTCAGCATGAGCGAGTTTCTGCCACACACACAAATACATGTATTAAGTAGGTTTCGATTAAGTAGCATTTCAAAAAGACCTTCAGATACGACAAGCTTCCCTAATTACTATTCACAGTCGCTACAGCCAACAATGACTAGCCATATTAAACAACATATCAGCTATGAGGGAGCTGGTTCTTTTGAACAGCTACAAGAAGGCCAAGCTAGAGGAGCCTGCAGAAGCCAGCGTAACTATGGTTACAAGACATGAATCAGTAGCACAAGCGTCAGGCCAGCAGGCAGCAACAGGAAACAAGCAGGATGTGGCAGTAGTAGACACGGGACACCTGCTATTACAGAGCAGAGTACACTGGGCCAGGGAAGCAGGAGGGGGTGTGAAAGGAACAGGTGATTGGTACAGGACTGAAAGACAGGGAGCATCGGTTGGCACAGGAACAATGTGAAAGGATGCCTTTATGTCTACATCATAGTGATGAGTGGAATATCATCAGCAACACACCTAAAAAGCACGGGTTCAATCACAAAGCTGCATATTACAATACACAACTAAAAAAAAGCAGTAAATAGTCAAATCCACACCCACAAAGCACAACGTGTGCAGTTCAAGTGTCCAATCACAATCTAGAAAAGCAGCAAAGGCCAAAAGTAGCACAACCACAAAGCCTGCAAGAAGTAAAGCCACGAGTCACGACCACAAACTAAACAGGAACTGAAGCACCATGAATGGAGAAGTGAATAAGGTACATGGATAGCGATGGCAGGGAAAATAAGAAAATAAAACAAGGTTACAGGAATGGACATAGTCTGGTCCCAGATCTGTTTCTTTGTGCTGTATTTGCCAGCTCCTATGGCTGTTGATCTGGGACCGGGCTAGTATGAATGAGGCTGCAAGCACAAAACAAACACAAAAACAAGATGGCGGCAGCCAGCCGGGAGGGGAACCCAACCAATCACGGTTATGGATGGAAGTGAAAGGGTATGAATGGTAGCGGAAATAAAGTCAAGAGGTGGCAGGCAGGTGACATCTGATGGAGGGTGTGGTTTGGGATGGGGTGTCATGGATAGATGGAGGGTTGATGGGTACGTGTCAGGGGCAGAAGCAGCAGAGAGCATCAACAGTAGGGCTCACAAAAGCAAGGGTAAAACTGCAAATCACAGGGTAGCAAGGGGGCCAAGTGGGTGAGGCAGCATTGAGTGGGTTGATCAGCAATGCAGCAAATTTGGCAAGGCGGCCATGATAGGAAGCTCACAATAACACAGCTCACAATATCCATCCATGGATAGACCCACAGCTTCCGGCCTGGACCAGACCCTCTTCATCTGACCAAAATAGCCCAGCCAGAGCCTCTCTCCGCTGGGGTCAACAGCCCGGCACTATGGGGGGTGATAGTGGGTGTCTGGTGGCGTAGTCGGCAGCAATTAGCAGTAGGCCTACCTGGGGAGGTGGCATCTCCGTCCAGAAGGTTGTCGTCCTCAGAGGTGTGGAAGTCCATGACGACTCCGGCGCCATCCAGTAGCTCCTCGTCGCTGCTGGCACTGGCAATGCTGTTGTAGCTGTTCCTGTAGTAGCCCTTCCTGTTGAAGAGCTGCTCCGACTCCATTTAGCTACGTGCTACGCAGGCAGTGCCCTGCGTGGGAACACAAACACACTCTCAGATCACAGGGCTGGGCACTGGAGATGCTGTTGTAGCTGTTTCTGTGGTACGCCCTGTTGAACTTGAGCTGCTGGAAAACACACACAGGCACATACACTCAGGCAGACAGGAAAGTCCACAGCTCAGCCTGGCTGTAACCAGAAGGCGGAATTAAGTGTGGGTAAGGTTTCCGTTTCAGATTCGTTCTGATTCTCGAACCTCGTTACCAGCCTTGCGGCAGTGTCGTTTCTGGTTGGTGATGGAGGATGGAAAGAAGGGTGGAAGAAGGGATAGGGAAGGAAGGAGGAGGGTCATTAGGACACATGATGAGTGTGAGATGTCAGACCCAGAGACTTCACTAAAGAGGAAGACGGAGGTGACAGAGAAGTAGCAGTAAACTCATCAGCTGTGTTGCTCCTGTCAGCATGGAGGACTGTGATGATGGAGGACCCCGGTGGTGAACATCCTCAGGCCCATACTGTGAAAAATGTAATATCATTACCTCTGTCTGTCAGGTTGTCTGAGAGTGTGTGCTAGATTGGAATCATAAGCCTGTACCCTGCACAACACCTCTGTCTGAATTTGGAATTGGACTGTTTGGTGTCCACCCAGGAGGAGATTTTGATTCCTATTGGAAATCATTTTGGTTTACCTTTCCAGTCCATCAGGAATATGGGACATTTTTACTGCATCCGTTTGGAGGAATTACATAAATACAAACCATTTATGTGTGGGAAGAACCAGCCAGTAGTGTTTATGTCTATTTTTAGTTTGGGGATTAGGATGAACAGAGTGATGCTGATTTAGAACAAAATAGTAGAGCACACTAACCTCACTATTTCCCCCCTAGTGGAAGCAGGGGCAAACAAAACCTAGTCCAGAACCATAGAGGAAGGAGGATACACCAAAACCTTTGCTAGATCATAAAAGATGGGCTAGCTCAGGGTTTCCTCTGGATCAAAAGGGGGCTTAGGTGGTGGGCGTGGCAGGGGGGAGCAGCTGAAATTTAGAGGCCCCCATTTTGGTGGTGTAGACACATTTTTAAGCCAATTTCCTGCAATTCTACAAATTTCTCCATGGACCAGAGATATTTTCTTGCAATTTTAAAGTAAAATTCCTGTAATTCTACACATACGCAGCTGAGTAAACATTTAGCTGTTTTAATGCCAATCTCTTGCAATTCTATGCATTTTGCCATTGCTAATGCTGTGTTCTTTTGCTCAAACATAATAACAAAATATATACTGCTAAATTCATTGCTTTTGGAATTTTCAATTCTCCTTGACACCTTTAATATTGGTGATTGAGAATTCTCAAAGATTATATTATTTGAAAATATATAGGTCCATTATCTTTTCTACATAGTTTATATTTGGTTTTAATAGTTTAAGTTAACACTAAAAGCATTTCTACATCCAGAAAAGGTATTTCGAAGTTTACATACACCTTAGCCAATATATTTACACTCAGTTTTTCACAATTCCTGGCATTTAAAATTAAAAAATGCCCTGTTTTAGGTCAGTTAAGATCACCACTTTATTTTAAGAATGTGAAATGTCAGATTAATAGTAGAGAGAAAGATTTATTTCACATTCCCAGTGGGTCAGAAGTTTACATACACTGAATTAGTATTTGGTAGCATTGCCATTAAATTGTTTAACTTGGGTCAAACTTTTCAGGTAGCCTTCCACAAGCTTCCCACAATAAGTTGGGTGAATTTTGGCCCATTCCTCCTGACAGCGCTGGTGTAACCGAGTCATGTTTGTAGGTCTCCATGCTCGCATACGCTTTTTCAGTTCTGCCCACAAACTTTCTATAGGATTACCTTGACTTTGTTGTCCTTAAGCCATTTTGCCACAACTTTGAAAGTATGCTTGGGGTCATTGTCCATTTGGAAGACCCATTTGCGACCAAGCTTTAACTTCCTGACTGATGTCTTGAGATGTTGCTTCAATATGTCCACATAATTTTCCTTCGTCATGATACCATCTATTTTGTGAAGTGCACCAGTCCCTCCTGCAGCAAAGCACCCCCACAACATGATGCTGCCACCCCCGTGCTTCACGGTTGGGATGGTATTCTTCGGCTTGCAAGCCTCCCCCTTTTTCCTCCAAACATAACGATGGTCATTATGGCCAAACAGTTCTATTTTTGTTTCATCAGACCAGAGGACATTTCTCCAAAAAGTACGATCTCTGTCCCCATGTGCAGTTGCAAACTGTAGTCTGACTTTTTCATGGCGGTTTTGGAGCAGTGGCTTCTTCCTTGCTGAGTGGCCTTTCAGGTTATGTCGGTATAGGACTCGTTTTACTGTGGATATAGATACTTTTGTACCTGTTTCCTCCAGCATCTTCACAAGGTCCTTTGCTGTTGTTTATGGATTGATTTGCACTTTTTGCACCAAAGTACATTCATCTCTAGGATACAGAACGTGTCTCCTTCCTGAGCGGTATAATGGCTGCGTGGTCCCATGGTGTTTATACTTGCGTACTATTGTTTGTACAGATGAACGTAGTACCTTCAGGCATTTGGAAATTGCTCCCAAGGATGAACCAGACTTGTGGAGGTCTACAGATTGTTTTCTGAGGTCTTGGCTGATTTCTTTTGATTTTCCCATGATGTCAAGCAAAGAGGCACTGAGTTTGAAGGTAGGCCTTGAAATACATCCACAGGTACACCTCCAATTGACACAAATGATGTCAATTAGCCTATCAGAAGCTTCTAAAGCAATGACATCATTTTCTGGAATTTTCCAAGTTGTTTAAAGGCACAGTTAACTTAGTGTATGTAAACGTCTGATCCACTGGAATTGTGATACAGTGAATTATAAGTGAAATAATCTGTCTGTAAACAATTGTTGGGAATTTTTGTGGAGTGGTTGAAAAATGAGTTCTAATGACTCCAACCTAAGTGTATGTAAACTTCCGACTTCAACTGTAGGCAAACGCTTAGGTGGCCCATCAGAGGATTTCAATGGCAGAAAACTCCCTGCTAGCTACTAGCTAGCCAATGTGACTGTGAATAAGTGGGTTAATGATTCTTCTAACAATGGTTTCTGGTCTTACCTAGCAAGAGGTGATCTTTTTCTACGTGATAAAAAAAAGGTAGGCCTATGAGATGAAATGGAAGCAGGTTGAGCTAATGATATGTCTGAGTCACGTAGAGTAACTTAATATAACCATGTATCATCATCATCATCATACTATCCAGACCCAGAGCGATGAGAACTAAATTAATCCTAAAGTGAACAGTACTAAATCAAATGGCAGGAAGCAAATTATTTCATCTATATATGAGTCACCAACTTACAGCCAGAGAGCCTAAACCCATTATACAGGGATATTGTTTGATATACTCCTTTACTTTAGAGTAACTGACTGTAGGCCGTATCCTCGATTGAATTTACTGCTCTGAAAACTTATTTGACTGTCTGGCAGTGGTATCACTGACTCTTATGGGGAGATTATGAATTCTCCCAGAGTCCATGGATAGTGTAGTATAAGCATCCTCTCTCGACAGAGAAATGGAAGTCCCACAAGTCACGAGCTCATAATGACAGGAGGCAATAGAGTCAAAATCCTTCTAGGCTTCCTCCCGTTTCATTTACACTCATCAACGTTCAAAAGCAAAAGGAGATGATAGTGTCACTGATGTCACTACAGCTTATGTTCCATTCAAGTATAGGAATCTTGCAGGGCTCCCGAATGGCACAGAGGTCTAAGGCACTGCCTCTAAGTGCTAGAGGCGTCACTACAGACCCCGGTTCGATTCCAGGCTGTATCACAACCGGCCGTGATTGGGAGTCCCATAGGGCGGCGCACAATTGACCCAACGCCGTCCGGTTTAGGGTTTTGCCGGGGTAGACAGTCATTGTAAATAAGAATTTGTTCTTAACTAACTTCCCTAGTTAAATAAAGGTTAAACACAAATATATAAACTCTGTAATGACTACAATGTGAGACAGACACTCATCATTTTCTCATATTTCCCCCAATCCTTAACAGCACATCCCTAGATGTCTATGGAGGAGAAAACGCACCAGAGACTAGAGAGCCTACATTTCACAAGCCTGGTCTCATAGCTTTACATACAGTAACTCTTCATGACATAGACCAACAGACTGGACCACTAGCCTAACAACTTCCCCTCTCACCTTGAATCAGGAAATCCCTTTGAGCTGTATTCAATTGAAGCAGGAAATTCTATTCTGATTGTTTTTAGGAGGAATGCCAACAAGTCCAAGAGCGCTCTTGTTCTTGGTTAACAAGTGTGAGCCTTTTTCAACCTCCATCTTGGCACCAGTTACTGTGGTCATGAGCTTGCTAGGCCCAGTGCCCACCAAGCTGTGAACACGCTCAGCAGGAGATTCAACTCTCAAGAAGACAAAAACTTAAGATGACCTAGGTCATTCCGAGTGAATATTTTACAAAAATCGCAATTAGAATGTTGTATTCCCTGAATTGTGGTACAAAGAAATGGTAAGCTATTTGAAGGAAAGATCTTTGACATTTACAGAATAACACTGCAGGAGTCTGAACTGTCTGTTCCCACCCAGTCTGGAGAAGTGTCTACTCTGTTCCTCTGTTCTCTCACTTCTTCTCCACAAGGTTGAGGTAAAGCTGTGAACGTTTTGGTAAAACTACACGACCATCAGGCTTCAGCACAGACGAGGAGAAAGTGGGTTCATTTAGTCTCAGAACCGACCGAAAGGGGGTGAAATGATCCATCTTAAATAAGCTAAGCATTGTCATACTCACATGCAACAGATATCCGATACATGAAGTTGCTTACTGCAAAGCAAGGCTACGGTTTCGATGAGGAACGATACAAACAGGCTGAATTTGAGAGGAATATTACTTTAGAAAACAGCTCCTATGAAGGATACATGATCCCTATCATTTTTCACCCTGACATTTGAGAATATGGATGAGAATAGATGTGTTTGAATGATGGGAAAGCTTTATCTGAGGTGCCAAAACGAGCCGGGCCTGGCAGTGACAGTTACACAACATATTAGAGCCGGGACGATATCAGTATCGCAATGTTTTTCCCATGACAAAAATGAAAACACGAAGCAGGTCAAACTCTGCGGTCCTTTAAAACCTGCTGTACGTCAAAAATATTGTGTGCTTTCACTTGGGAAATAAACAAATGTGACTCTGGATGACAACATACTGATGTTTGTTTCCAACATTAAGGCTGTTTTCCTAAAGAAGTTCAATCGGCTTTGTGTTTTGTGTCCTTGTCACGGTACTTACGAGTATCACAATACTGGTATCGTCCTGGACCCACAACTTATAAAGCAGGCGAGAGAGTGGGCCTCTTCTTTCAGTAGTCAACGACCTAGATGTTGCCAGGGGAAACTGTTGCTGGGATATGACTCAGCGTTTTGCCCGCCCCTCAGTGATATGATCACACCTCCTGTAAGGCAGCCTCATCACTGCCAACACTACAGGTTGACACACCTCCAAAACAACTCTCTTTTTTCAATTACAGTTGCTTTCTACATTACCTCCACCACTTATACACCTCAACTACATCGATCCCCAATCCTACCTACTGTCATAATCAATTTACTAGGGTGTAATAATGCAATAACGTTCAACTGAAAGTTGTGAAAACCTCAAACAAAAACTGTTTTCAAACTCTCTAAGCTTGCATTAATGCTGCATATTTTAGGAGTCAGAAAAGCTTACTTTGAGAGCTGACCAAGCAACAAAAAAAAATGTCAGCCAAGTATTGAGAAATATACCAGACCAGTGCCAGGAACTTGTGTTGTGACATTGTAGAAGTAAGAGGGGGTAAAAAATAAGATTCTTGAATAAGAGGTCAGCACTGTCACAGATGGAACACAGAATATGGACATTAATATTGTCCCTAAAAATAATATGAATAAATGCCCGGCACCTAAATAATAAAAAGAGTCTCGGCAGAGTAAGCCAAGAGTATATATTTTAGGGAAAATAATGCATATATATATTTTTCAACCATTTTCTCATCTTAAAAATGAGGCATAAGTAATGGCTTTGATTTCTGGTCAAACAGATGGGAACGAAGTCTTAGAGAACCTCTACCAGAAAAAAAGTCTTAAAAGGTGTATCAACACTTATATTTAATGGGTCTGCCACTTATATTTAGTTTGAGGAATTATTTGCCTTCTGTAAGTTTAAGAAACATTGCCATGTGCCTTGTAATTTCCTAATTTCTCGGTCACACTCTGATCTGATTCACCGGTCTTGTGCTTGTCTCCACCCCCCACCAGGTGTCTGCCATTTGTCCACATTATCTCATGTGTATTTATACCTGCGTTTTCTATTTGTCTGTTGGCAGTTTGTCTTGTCCTACCAGCGTGTTCCCTGTGCTCTAGTTTCTCTTAAGTCTAACCAGTTCTGACCATTCTGCCTGTCCTGATCCTGCCCGCCGTCCTGTACCTGCCTGACTGATTTGGATTGCGACTCTTGGCCTGCCTTGACTTACATTTTGCCTGCCCCTTGAATTATAATAAACTCTGACTCATACTATCTGCCTCCTGTGTCTGCCTCTGGGTCTTAGCCTGAGGCCTGATATTCTCTCCCTCATGAGGGAGGAAAATGAAAATTCACAGAAGTATCAGGTAAAGGTAGACCTACCAATTAGTTAGTGTATTTACTGACAAAGATTTTTGTTTATGAATTATTAAGTGATTAAAACTTGTAATTCTTTCACCAAAAGGAATTACTGCAATTGAGTCACAAAGTTGGGTCACCTTCTACTGGTGTGTTATATTCAGATCATAACAGTTTCTTTCTGTCACATGGTGGTCAAAGCGAAAGTATGAAAACAGTCTGGACAACCTCTCTCTCTCTCGCTCTCTCTGCCCCTCTTTCTCTCTCCCTTTCCCTCTCTGCCCCTCTCCCCCTACCTCTCTCTCTCTCTCTCTCTCTGCCGCTCTACCTCTGCCTCCATCCATCTCTCTCTCTCTGCCTCCCTCTCTCTCTGCCTCTCTCCTCTCTCTGCCTCTCTCTCTCTGCCGCACTCCCTCTCTCTCTGCCGCACTCCCTCTCTCTCTGCCGCACTCCCTCTCTCTCCGCCGCACTCCCTCTATCCCTCTCTCTGCCGCACTCCCTCTATCCCTCGTTCTGCCTCCCTGCCTCTATCTCTCGTTCTGCCTCCCTCTCTCTCCCTCTCTCCTTCTCCTCCTGCATCCCTCTCTCTCTCTGCCTCCCCCTCTCTCTCTGCCTCCCCAGGCCTCTCTCTCTGCCTCCCCAGGCCTCTCTCTCTGCCTCCCCGGCCTCCCTCTCTCTCTCGGCCTCCCCCGGCCTCCCTCTCTCTCGGCCTCCCCTGGCCTCCCTCTCTCTCTGCCTCCCCTGGCCTCCCTCTCTCTCTGCCTCCCCTGGCCTCCCGCTCTCTCTGTCTCCCCTGGCCTCCCGCTCTCTCTGCCTCCCCCTGGCCTCCCGCTCTCTGCCTCCCTGGCCTCCTCTCTCTCTGCCTCCCCTGGCCTCTCTCTCTCTCTGCCTCCCTCCCTCTCTCTCTCCTCCCTCCCTCTCTCTCTTCCCTCCCTCTCCTCTCTCTCTCTCTGCCTCCCTCCCTCTCTCTCTCTCTGCCTCCCTCACTCTCTCTCTCTCTGCCTCCCCCCCCTCTCTCTCTCTGCCTCCCTGCCTCCCTCCCCCTCCCTCCGCTCCCTCCCTCTGTCTCCCTCCCCCTCTCGCTCTCTGCCTCCCTCCCCCTCTCGCTCTCTGCCTCCCCCTGGCCTCTCTCTCTCTCTCTGCCTCCCCCTGGCCTCTCTCTCTCTCTCTGCCTCCCCCTGGCCTCTCTCTCTGCCTCCCTCCCTCTCTCTCTCTCTGCCTCCCTCCCTCTCTCTCTCTCTGCCTCCCTCCCTCTCTCTCTCTCTGCCTCTCCCTCTATCCCTCGTTCTGCCGCACTCCATCTATCCTCGTTCTGCCTCCTGCCTCTATCCCTCGTTCTGCCTCCCTGCCTCTATCCTCGTTCTGCCTCCCTCTCTCTCCCTCTCCTCTCTCTATCCCCTCCCTCTCTCTCTGCCTCCCTCTCTCTCTGCCTCCCTCTCTCTGCCTCCCTCTATCCCGCCGCCTCCTCTATCCCTCTCTCTGCCGCACTCCCCTCTGTTCCCTCCCTCTCTCTCCCTCTCCTTCTCCTCCTGCATCCCTCTCTCTCTCTGCCTCCCCCTCTCTCTCTGCCTCCCCCTCTCTCTCTCTGCCTCCCCAGGCCTCCCTCTCTCTCTGCCTCTCTCTTTGCCTCCCCGGCCTCCCTCTCTCTGCCTCCTGCCTCCCGCTCTCCTGCCTCCCCGGCCTCCCGCTCTCTCCTCCTCTCTGCCTCCCCTGGCCTCCCGCTCTCTCTCCTGCCTGCCTCCCCTCCCTCTCTCTGCCTCCCTGGCCTCTCTCGCCTCTCTGCCTCCCTCCCCCTCCTCGCTCTCTGCCTCCCTCCTCCCCTCTCGCTCTCTGCCTCCTCTCCTCTCTGCCTCCCTCCCCCTCTCGCTCTCTGCCTCCCCTCCCTCTCTGCCTCCCCTGGCCTCTCTGCCTCCCCTGGCCTCTCTCTCTCTGCCTCCCTGGCCTCTCTCTCTCTCTGCCTCCCCTGGTCTCTCTCTCTGCCTCCCTCCCTCTCTCTCTCTCTGCCTCCCTCCCTCTCTCTCTCTGCCTCCCTCCCTCTCTCGCTCTCTGCCTCCCTCTCCTCTCTCTCTGCCTCCCTCTATCCCTCCCTGCCGCTCCATCTATCCTCGTTCTGCCTCCCTGCCTCCCTCGTTCTGCCTCCCTGCCTCTATCTCTCGTTCTGCCTCCCTCTGCCCCCTCCCTCCTGGCCTCTCTCTTTCTGCCTCCCCCTCTCTCTCTGGCCTCTCTCTCTGCCTCTCTCTCTCTCTGCCTCCCTCTCTCTG
Source organism: Oncorhynchus tshawytscha (assembly GCF_018296145.1). Lineage (NCBI taxonomy): Eukaryota > Metazoa > Chordata > Actinopteri > Salmoniformes > Salmonidae > Oncorhynchus > Oncorhynchus tshawytscha. Next base: position 59,155,301 of record NC_056437.1, on the reverse strand, counting down.
CCTCCCTCTCTCTCCACCTCCCTCTCTCTCCGCCTCCCTCTATCCTCTCTCTGCCGCCTCTCTATCCCTCGTTCTGCCTCCCTCTCTCCCTCTCTCTTCCCTCCATCCCTCTCTCTCTCTGCCTCCCCCTCTCTGCCTCCCCCTCTCTCTCTGCCTCCCCCTCTCTGCCTCCCCCGCCTCTCTCTCTGCCTCCCGGCCTCCCTCTCTCTCTGCCTCCCCCTCCTCCCGCTCTCTGCCTCCCTCCCCTCTCTCTGCCTCCCGGCTCTCTGCCTCCCCCTCCCGCTCTCTCTCCCTGCCTCCCGCTCCCTGCCTCCCTCTCCCGCTCTCTGCCTCCCCCCTCTCTCTGCCTCCCCTGGCCTCCTGCCTCCCCCCTCTCTCTCTCTCTGCCTCCCCCTCTCTCTCTGCCTCCCCCTCTCTCTCCTCCCTCCCTCTCTCTCTCTGCCTCCCCCCTCTCTCTCTCTCTCTCTGCCTCCTTCCTCTCTGCCTCCCTCCCTCTCTGCCTCCCTCCCCCTCTCCTCTCCTCCTCCCCTCTCTCTCTGCCTCCCTGGCCTCTCTCTCTCTCTCTGCCTCCCCTGGCCTCTCTCTCTCTCTCTCTGCCTCCCTGGCCTGCCTCTCTCCTCTCTGCCTCCCCTGGCCTGCTGCCTCCTCTGCCTCTCCCTCTCCTCCCCCTGCCTCTCCCTCTCTCGCTCTCTGCCTCCTCGCTCTCTCTCTCTCTCTCTGCCTCCCTCTATCCCTCGTTCTGCCGCACTCCATCTATCCCTCGTTCTGCCTCCTGCCTCTATCCTCGTTCTGCCTCCCTGCCTCTATCCCTCGTTCTGCCTCCCTCTCTCTCCCCTCTCCTCCTGCATCCCTCTCTCTCTCTGCCTCCCCCTCTCTCTGCCTCCCCCTCTCTCTCTCTGCTCCCCGCTCTCTCTTTGCCTCCCCCGGCCTCCTCTCTCTCTGCTCCCCTGCTCCCTCTCTGCCTGCCTCTCTCGCTCTCTCTCTGCCTCCCTCCCTCTCTCTCTGCCTCCCTCCCTCTCTCGCTCTCTGCCTCCCTCCCCCTCTCGCTCTCTGCCTCCCTCCTCCCCCTCTCGCTCTCTGCTCCTCTCCCGCCTCTCTCTCTCGCTCTCTGCCTCCCTCTCTCTCGCTCTCTGCTCCTCTCTCGCTCTCTCTGCCTCTCCTCGCTCGCTCTCTGCCTCCTCCTCTCTCTCTCTGCCTCTCTCCCTCGCTCTCTGCTCTGCCTCCCTCGCTCTCTGCCTGCCTCTGCTCCCCCCCCTCTCGCTCTCTGCCTGCTCTCTGCCTCCTCCCTCTCTGCCTGCCTCGCTCGCTCTCTGCCTGCCTCGCCTCGCTCTCTCCTGCCTCGCTGGCTCTCTGCCTGCCTCTGCCTGCCTCCCTCGCTCTCTGCTCTCTGCCTGCCTCTGCCTCCCTCCCCCCTCTCGCTCTCTGCTCCCTCTCTGCCTGCCTGCCTGCCTCGCTCTCTGCCTCTCTCTCTCGCTCTCTGCCTGGCTCTCCTCTCTGCCTCCTCCCTCTCTCGCTCTGCCTCACTCCCTCTCGCTCTCTGCCTCTCTGCCTGCCTCTGCCTCTCGCCTCTGCCTCCTCCCTCTCGCTCTGCCTCCCCCTCTCGCCTCCCCCTCGATCTCTGCCTCTCTCTTTTCCTCCCTCTCTCGCTCTGCCTGCCTCCCAGCCTCCTCTCTCTGCCTGCCTCCATCTCTCTCTCCTGCCTGCCTCCCTCTCCTCCTCCTCTCTGCATCTCCATCTGCCTCCCCTCTTTGCCTCCCCTCTCTCTGCCTGCCTCACTCCCCCTCTCTCTCTGCCCTCTGCCTGCCTGCCTGCCTCGCTCGCTCTCTGCCTGCCACTCTCGCTCGCTCTCTGCCTGCCACTCTCGCTCGCTCTCTGCGTTCCTCTCTCGCTCGCTCGCTCTCTGCCTGCCTCTCTCGCTCTCTGCCTGCCTCTCTCTGCCTGCCTCGCTCGCTCTCCCTGCCTGCCTCGCTCTCTCCTGCCTGCCTCGCTCTCTGCTCCTCTCCTCTCTGCCTGCCTCGCTCGCTCTCTCCCTGCCTCGCTCTCTGCTCTCTCCTGCCTCTCGCTCGCTCTCTCCTGCCTCGATCGCTCTCCTGCCTGCCTCGCCTGCCTCGCTCGCTCTGCCTCCTGCCTCGCTCGCTCTCCCCCTGCCTCGCTCGCTCTCTCCCCTGCCTCGCTCGCTCTCTCCCTGCCTCGCTCTCTCCCTGCCTCGCTCGCTCTCTCCCTGCCTCGCTCGCTCTCCCCCTGCCTCGCTCGCTCTCCCCCTGCCTCGCTCGCTCTATCCCTGCCTCGCTCTCTGCCTGCCTGCCTCGCTCGCTCTCTGCCTGCCTGCCTGGCTCTCTACCTAACTGCCTAACTGCCTGGCTCTCTGCCTGCCTGCCTGGCTCTCTCGCTCTCTGCCTTCCCCTCCATCTCTCTACCTCTTTGCCTCTCTCTCTCTTTGCCTCTCTCTCGCTTTGCCTCTCTCTCTCTCTCTCTGCCTCTCTCTCTCTCTTTGCCTCTCTCGCTCTCTTTGCCTCTCTCGCTCTCTTTGCCTCTCTCTCTCTCTTTGCCTCTCTCGCTCTCTTTGCCTCTCTCTCTCTCTTTGCCTCTCTCTTGCTCTCTTTGCCTCTCTCTTTCTTTGCCTCTCTCTCTCTCTTTGCCTCTCTCTCTCTTTGCCTCTCTCTCTGCTTTGCCTCTCTCTCTCTCTGCCTCTTGCCTCTCTCTCTCTCTCTCTCTTTGCCTCTCTCTCTCTCTCTTTTGCCTCTCTCTCTCTCTCTTGCCTCTCTCTCTCTCTCTCTTTGCCTCTCTCTTGCTCTCTTTGCCTCTCTCTCTTCTTTCCTCTCTCTCTCTTGCCTCTCTCTCTCTCTTTGCCTCTCTCTCTCTTTCTCTCTCTCCCTCTCTCTCTGCCTCTCTCTCTCTTTGCCTCTCTCTCTCTCTTTGCCTCTCTCTCTCTCTTTTGCCTCTCTCTCTCTCTTTGCCTCTCTCTCTCTCTCTTTGCCTCTCTCTCTCTCTCTCTTTGCCTCTCTCTCTCTCTTTGCCTCTCTCTCTCTCTCTCTCTGCCTCTCTCTCTCTCTCTTTCTTTCCTCTCTCTCTCTCTTTGCCTCTCTCTCTCTCTTTGCCTCTCTTTGCCTCTCTCTCTCTCTCTCTCTTTGCCTCTCTCTCTTTGCTCTCTTTGCCTCTCTCTCTCTCTCTTCTTTGCCTCTCTCTCTCTCTCTTTGCCTCTCTCTCTCTCTCTTTGCCTCTCTCTTCTCTCTCTCTCTCTCTTTGCCTCTCTCTCTCTCTCTCTCTCTCTCTTTGCCTCTCTCTCTCTTTTGCCTCTCTCTCTCTCTTGCTCTCTCTCTTGCCTCTCTCTTTGCCTCTCTCTCTCTCTCTCTCTTTTGCCTCTCTCTCTCTTTGCCTCTCTCTTTGCCTCTCTCTCTCTCTCTTTCTCTCTCTCTCTCTCTCTCTCTCTCTCTCTTTGCCTCTCTCTCTCTCTTTGCCTCTCTCTCTCTCTCTTCTGCCTCTCTCTCTCTCTCTTTGCCTCTCTCTCTCTCTCTTTGCCTCTCTCTCTTGCCTCTCTCTCTCTTTTTGCCTCTCTCTTGCTCTCTTTGCCTCTCTCTCTGCTCTCTTTGCCTCTCTCTCTCTCTGACCTCTCTCTCTCTCTCTCTCTCTTTGCCTCTCTCTCTCTCTCTTTGCCTCTCTCTCTCTCTCTTTGCCTCTCTCTTCTCTTCTCTCTCTCTCTCTTTGCCCCTCTCTCTCTCTCTTTGCCTCTCTCTCTCTTTGCCTCTCTCTCTCTCTCTTTGCCTCTCTCTCTCTCTCTCTCTCTCTCTCTCTTTGCCTCTCTCTCTCTCTCTCTCTCTCTCTCTTTCTCTCTTTGCCTCTCTCTTGCTCTCTTTGCCTCTCTCTCTTTGCCTCTCTCTCTTTGCCTCTCTCTCTCTCTTTTGCCTCTCTCTCTCTCTTTTGCCTCTCTCTCTCTTTGCTCTCTCTCTCTCTCTCCTCTCTCTCTCTCTCTCTCTCTCTGCCTCTTCTCTCTCTCTCTCTTTGCCTCTCTCTCTCTCTTTGCCTCTCTCTCTTTCTCTCTTTGCCTCTCTCTCTCTCTTTGCCTCTCTCTCTCTCTCTTTGCTCTCTCTCTCTCTTTGTCTCTCTCTCTCTTTGCCTCTCTCTCTCTCTCTCTCTCTCTCCTCTTGCCTCTCTCTTTGCTCTCTCTTCTCTCTTTGCCTCTCTCTCTCTCTGCTCTCTCTCTCTCTTTGCTTTGCCTCTTTGCCTCTCTCTCTCTCTCTTTGCCTCTCTCTCTCTCTCTTTCTCTCTCTCTCTGCCTCTCTCTCTCTCTCTCTTTGCCTCTCTCTCTCTCTCTCTCTTGCCTCTCTCTCTCTCTCTCTCTTCTCTCTCTCTCTCTTTGCCTCTCTCTCTCTCTTTTTGCCTCTCTCTCTCTCTCTCTTTGCCTCTCTCTCTCTCTCTTTGCCTCTCTCTCTCTCTCTCTTTTCTCTCTCTCTCTTTGCCTCTCTCTCTCTCTTTGCCTCTCTCTCTCTCTTTGCCTCTCTCTCTCTCTCTCTCTCTCTCTTTGCCTCTCTCTCTCTCTCTCTCTTCTCTCTCTCTCTCTCTCTCTCTCTCTCTTGCCTCTCTCTCTTCTTTGCCTCTCTCTCTGTCTCTCTCTCTGTCTCTCTCTCTGTCTCTCTCTTTGTCTCTCTCTCTTCTCCTCTCTCTCTCTCTCTCTCTCTCTCTTTGCCTCTCTCTCTCTCTCTCTCTTTGCCTCTCTCTCTCTCTCTCTCTCTCTCTTTGCCTCTCTCTCTCTGTCTCTCTCTTGCCTCTCTCTCTCTTTGTCTCTCTTTCTCTCTCTTGCCTCTCTCTCTCTCTCTCTCTCTCTCTCTCTCTTTGCCTCTCTCTCTCTCTTTGCCTCTCTCTCTCTTCTGCTCTCTCTCTCTCTCTTTGCCTCTCTCCCTCTTTGCCTCTCTCTCTCTCTCTCTCCCTCTTTGCTCTCTCCCTCTTTGCCTCTCTCTCTCTCTTTGCCTCTCTCTCTCCTCTTTGCCTCTCTCTCTCTGCTCTCTCTCTCTCTTCTTTCTCCTCTCTCTCTTTGCCTCTCTCCCTCTTTGCTCTCTTTGCCTCTCTCTTTCTTTGCCTCTCTCTGCTCTCTCTTTGCCTCCCTCTGCTCTCTCTCTCTCTTTTTGCCTCTCTCTCTCTCTCTTTGCCTCTCTTTGCCTCTCTCTCTTCTTGCCTCTCTCTCTCTCTCTTTGCCTCTCCTCTCTGTCTCTCTCTTTGCCTCTCTCTCTCTGTCTCTCTCTTGCCTCTCTCTCTCTTCTCTCTCTCTCTCTCTCTTTGCCTCTCTCTCTCTGTCTCTGCCTCTCTCTCTTTGCTCTGCCTCTCTCTCTCTTTGCCTCTCTCTCTCTCTCTTTGCCTCTCTCTCTGTCTCTTTTGCCTCTCTCTCTCTGTCTCTCTTTGCCTCTCTCTTGCTCTCTCTCTCTCTTCTCTCTCTCTCTCTCTCTCTCTTTTGCCTCTCTCTCTCTTTGCCTCTCTCTCTCTCTCTTGACTCTCTCTTCTTTGCCTCTCTCTCTCTCTCTCTTTGCCTCTCTCTCTTTGCTCTCTCTCTTCTGCCTCTCTCTCTCTGCTTTGCCTCTCTCTCTCTCTCTCTCTTGCCTCTCTCTCTCTCTCTCTTGCCTCTCTCTCTCTCTTTGCCTCTCTCTCTCTTTGCCTCTCTCTCTCTCTTTGCTCTCTCTCTTTGCCTCTCTCTCTCTCTTTGCCTCTCTCTCTCTCTCTGCCTCTCTCTCTCTCTCTCTTTGCCTCTCTCTCTCTGCTCTCTCTCTGCTCTCTTGCCTCTCTCTCTCTCTTCTGCCTCTCTCTGCCTCTCTCTCTCTCTTTGCCTCTCTCTCTCTCTCTCTCTTTGCCTCTCTCTTGCCTCTCTCTCTCTCTTTGCCTCTCTCTCTCTCTCTCTTTGCCTCTCTCTCTCTCTCTCTTTTGCCTCTCTCTCTCTCTCTGCTCTCTCTCTCTCTCTTTGCCTCTCTCTCTCTCTCTTTGCCTCTCTCTCTCTCTCTTTCTCTCTCTCTCTCTTTGCCTCTCTCTCTCTCTCTCTCTTTGCTCTCTCTCTCTTTGCTCTCTCTCTCTCTCCTCTCTCTCTCTCTCTCTCTTTGCCTCTCTCTCTCTCTCTCTTTGCCTCTCTCTGCCTCTCTCTCTCTTTGCCTCTCTCTCTCTCTCTCTCTCTTTGCCTCTCTCTCTCTCTCTTTGCCTCTCTCTCTCTCTCTCTTTGCCTCTCTCTCTCTCTCTGCCTTGCCTCTCTCTCTCTCTCTCTTTGCCTCTCTCTCTCTCTCTCTTTGCTCTTCTCTCTTTGCTCTCTCTCTCTCTTTGCCTCTCTCTCTTTGCCTCTCTCTCTCTTTGCCTCTCTCTCTTTTTGCCTCTCTCTCTCTTTGCCTCTCTCTCTCTCTCTTTGCCTCTCTCTTTGCCTCTCTCTCTTTGCCTCTCTCTCTTTGCCTCTCTCTCTCTTTGCCTCTCTCTCTCTTTGCCTCTCTCTCTCTTTGCCTCTCTCTCTTTTGCCTCTCTCTCTCTTTGCCTCTCTCTCTCTTTGCCTCTCTCTCTCTTTGCCTCTCTCTCTCTTTCCTCTCTCTCCCTCTTTCTCTCTCTCCCTCTTTCTCTCTCTCCCTCTTTCTCTCTCTCCCTTGTTGATTTGGCCCAACCACAGACGTCCAAGATTGGTGACTGGACCAAATCTGAATCAATCATAGACGTCTGTGTTTCACAAGTTTGACAAGCATAGTACAGTACAGTAGAGTACAGTACAGAAAAGTAGAGTACATTTTAGTACAGTAGAACACACTAGAGGAGAGTACAGTATAATGTATTGCATTTTACTCTACTATACTGAACTCTACTGTGCTGTACTGTGATGTCCAAACTTGTGAAACATAGACATCTATGATTGGTTCAGATTTGATCCAGTCCAGAACAACCAAATTTGGTCTTGTTTGGGGGGGCGGAGCTCATTAGAATAATAGCCAGCGTGTAGAATAATACCCAAATATGCAAAAGAAGCATATTGCATATTTCTAACTTTGTTTACCTATTCAGGATACATCACCATGAAGAGAATTATATTTCTATCCATAATTATGAATTTCTGTGTAGTGACCGATCAAGGACCCATGATGTAATTCTGTTACTGTAAGTCTGTTACCAGGTGTAAATCCACTGCACTTATTGTAGTTCAATAACCAAAAGAGATTACATTTTCACTTAAGGTGCCATGCCATAGCTGACATCCCATTCTTTCTGTAGACATCTTTGATTAGATATTTAAGAGTTTTTGGAAAATGTGGTTGCGTTAAAAAAAAAAAAAATAGGGAGATTTTCCTGTAAATCTGTTACCAAACTTCTGTTACCAAAATCTGCACAGTTCTTCCAGTAAATGTGTTTTTGTGAAATGTTCTGTATAAATTGTTCAAAGTAGTCCTCGTGAATAGAGTTGTACGGTTTGTTAAAAACTTTGAAATCAATGGTTTTTGGTTGGCATACATTTTAAAGTGAAAAATCTGAATCTAGCGTAACTCCATTATCGTGGAATTGCCCCTAACCTAAATGAGTTGAATGCATTGACCGTATGTCGTTCTGCATACTTCACTAAATGTAGGCTACCAACCTCCAATGAACATCCCAAATAAGTGAGTCTAGAGATACATGGGTGAAATGGTTGGATAGTCCAACAGTAGCCAATGTTATTTGATATGTAGCTGCACGAAGAAAATTTATTTGAGCATAAACTAGACCACTCACTGAGTTACCCTAAAAAAAAAGCTACTTTTCAACCAAAAGCAATTGTAAGACCCGTGGTCCTTTCCTGTTGCTCATATAAAACCCCAATGTACGCCCCATTCACCCCAACAACATATTTGATGTATAAATCACAGCTCACACAAGCCACTCAGATGGTTATGATACGGTAATAGTCACGTGATACATAGGACTATGTAATGGGTGCGTGTATTGAAGAGAAAATACATATCACACTATGCAACATGTTCATATACATCTATGCCATAAAAGCTGCATGCAATACAAACTATATGCATCTCCCCTTGTACTGTGTAAGGTGAAAGGCCACTAAACAAACATGAAAAGGAACATTTCCACTGCCTGTCACGCGCCTTTCTGATGTATCATGGTGCCATGACATTGTTGCTAGCTAGCTAGCTAGGGGTTTCTGGATGATACAACGAACGTTACAGCTGACACCATCCTACATTTAACACATACAAAATGCAGCCAGCTAGTTACAACCACAAATAAGTACGGTGGATAAAGGATACGTGTCTTGTAGTGTAATATGGCGACTAGAATGTAGCTAATAAGCTAGTAGCTAGTTAGCCAACTACGACTGACAGGGGCTCGAGTGCTCCTTTTTAAAATGTCAGTTACCGTTAGTTGGCCTGATTCGATTTTGATGCAACTACTACACCATTTGACATGATGAATTTCACAAAGCGATGTTGTTGTTGTACGCATAACTGACCAGTCAGGATCCACTACAAATGCACCACGCGCTGAATATGTGCAACATACTGGTGAAAATGATCACCTACCGTCCAGCAAGCATGACGAGATGAGCACCTGTGTTCAGATAAAAAAAAAATGTACATAGATACGATGGTGGCCTTGGTGGGTAAACTATTAACTTTTACCATCAAACGTTGTGCACCAGCAACATCACATACCTTTTCGATGCCGCTATTCCACCCCGGACAAAACGAATCATCCTTTTCTTGAGTAGAAACGATGCCTTTTTACAAAAATATATTTGACATTCTCCCCATGATGTTTTTTTTTTCTGTCCCATTCCTGTGTCAATGACGTTTACTTCCGGTTTCTTGATCTCCCACCCCATCGCAGTCGTAAGGAGCGCGAAATGGGGGCAAGGAGCCAGGATAGAACATATTTTTATTTTAATAACGTGCAATAAAACATTATAAATTAGAAGTAAACAAAATTAGCCTCCTTGAAATTGGATTGGCAATAATAAGAGTGCATTTTTTTGCCATATATAATACTATTATATAATATTATTAAACGATTATCTTTTATCCATGTCCTCATCCATAATAAGAGTTTGCTGAACATACAAGTACAAATTAAACACCCCCTCGGGGATTAATAAAGTATATTTTTCCATGGACTACTTGTTGGTGACTACTTGTTGACTCTAGAAAAAAAACTAATGCATTAGGTTTTGGCACTGTAGTTATCCATGAATGTTCTTGTCCCTCCAGGATCATCATCATGGCTAACACTGGATTATGGTTAGAAAATACATTTTATTTTATTTGAAGAGTGAGAAGGAAATCTGAAACACATTCAAAGTGGCTCAGTAGCTAGCTTTCCATCCAATTGATTTGTCCATCCAATTTACAGATTTTCATGCGAATATTCTAAAATCTGAATAAAGAAAATATATGTTCCCTACCAGTAACCAAGTTTCCATACAGTTTTTATGCGAGTAAAGTCATATAATACATATGTTTTAATAATCACACCGCTGTAATGGAAACAGGAAGTTTCGGTGTAATTTTATAAATAATTATCTTGTTCGACATGTTGGGATCTTTTGTGTCGGTTAAATGTATTATGCGGGAAATGGTGATGGAAACGCCTTTATGCGCAAAAATTGATATAATAACCATCGTATCGAAGTAAATTTGGAGTCACGCGATGATATGGTGTGTCGTCCTCCCACTACAACTCGGGAAACCATGTAACCATGTAGTTTATAAGGCTAGTTTACAGATTAAATAAATTATGAACTTCACAGGGTGGTGAAAGTGCATGGTGATGAGCTTGATGCAGCTTTCCAATATAGAGCGTCTTATACTGGTGACATGATGATCGATGCTTGACTGCCGTTTGACAAATAAAAATATTCTCGCTCTTATCCATAATAATCTCATTATGTAGACTGGTCAAGGCGCACAGCCTGCCCGCATTGTATCTGCAAGCTGTTGGTTAGAACGCTGGAGACAAAACCAGAGTAGGCACATTTGCTATTTAATGCAAGTTTTTTTGACAAAACTATCCATAGAGTTGAAAATGCGATGGAAACACATTGAATTTCAGATTTTCATTCATGAGACTACATGAGAATCTAAACGAAAAAGTAGAAAACATTTCGTGTACACTATGTTATCAGGCACTGCATTTCATCGGCAATAAATCCATTTGGTGGAAACATACTAATGGTGGGAAAATGCGCATATTTTCTCTGGAATATTCGCATGAAAATATGTGCCAATCGGATGGAAACCAAGCTACCACCAGGTTTACATCCAACCTTAATAATACGCATTAAGTTGCCTACGTGTTGAATAAAACGTCATGACAGGGCAGATGGGAACAGAACATGTGTAGGTTAACATTCGAAATGTCGACAAAACGCTGTACAAGGTGGGATCGTTTTGTGTCGGTAAAATTAAGTATTGCAGAAATGTAGGTGGAAACGCTTTGTGCGCAAGTATTGATATAATATCATGTCAAAGTAAACTTGGAGATACGCGATGACATGCTGCGCGTGTTGTGTGTTCCTCCCACTATGAGTCGTCAAAACCGTGCAGTTTATTTGGCTACGGATGGAATAAATTATGATGAACTTCACAGGGGGGGCGAAAGTGCAAGGTGATGAGCTGATGCTCCTTTCCAATATATATCGAGAGTCTTATTCTGGTGACATGATCATCGATGCTTGGCTGCCGCTAATTTTTCCATAATAATCTCATCATGTTGGCTATACCCAGACTGTATCTGCAAACTGTTCTCTAGAGCGCACGTGCCAATACCAGTGGGCTCATAAAGAATGCAAAAAAAATGTTTGTAAGAGAACCATTAGTAGAGTTGAAAACGCGATGGAAACCCATTTAACTTATATTTTTTATGTTTATTTGCCCTATGTCATTATAGAGGATCTCATGTTAAATACTGTTGAAGTAATATGGAAAAAGGTTGATCTGTCTCACCTAAAACCCCTTCTAGTGGGAAACTGCTATCAACCATCAAGTGCTAACAGTCAATATCTGTACAACATGAACTCAGCAAAAAAAATAAACATCCCTTTTTCAGGACCCTGTCTTTCAAAGATAATTCGTAAAAATCTAAATAACTTCACAGATCTTCAGTGTAAAAGGTTTAAACACTGTTTCCCATGCGGTAGGCAATTAAGGTCATAGTTATGAAAACTTAGGATACTAAAGAAGCCTTTCTACTGACTCTGAAAAACACCAAAAGAAAGATACCCAAGGTCCCTGCTCATCTGTGTGAACGTGTCTCACAAGCTGACCAGACCTGACAAGTCATGTGCCCAAGCATCGCAAAATAAATGTAGAAATCCGTGTTATTCAATTATTCCACCCACACTGCTCGCGCGCCAGGGAGCGTCTGCGAAGCCAAGGGCTAAAATAGAACTCATTCCTATTTCTGACGCAGATCGCGCTGCAAGTCCTGCCTCTCAACTCAATATTTATATCCCAGGACAAATTAGCTAGCAACAGCAAGCTAGCTAAATAGGACAAATTAACGTTAGCTAGCAGGTGCAAGCTAACTAGCTAAATTGCCATACATGTTTAATGCTTTTCGACCTGTCCCCAAATTAATGTCATTGTTTCAGAGTTTGTTTTGATATTTTAACCTGCGTGTTGTGATCGCATTTGGTGGGGGGGCCAAAATAATGTATGCACGATAGCGCACAATGGGGCACGCGCGCAGCCTGTTTGGGTTCCGTGTTAGGCATGCTGCAAGAAGGCAAGAGGACTGCAGATGTGGGCCAGGGCAATAAATTGCAATGACCGTGCTGTGAGATGCCTAAGACAGCGCTACAGGGAGACAGGACAGACAGCTGATCGCCCTCGCAGTGGCAGAGGCCTGTACTTTGGAGCGGGATCGATTTGGAGGTGGAGGGTCTGTGGGTGTCACAGCATCATCAGACTGAGCTTGTTGTCATTGCAGGCAATCTCAACGCTGTGCAATAAAGGGAAGACATCCTCCCTCATGTGGTACCCTTACTGCAGGCTCATCCTGACATGACCCTCCAGCATGACAATGCCAGCCATACTGCTCGTTCTACAAGGCAGGAATGTCAGTTTTCCGCCATGGCCAGCGAAGAGCCCGCATCTCAAGCCCATTGAGCACGTCTAGGACCTGTTGGATCGGAGGGTGAGGGTTAGGGCCATTCCCCCCCCAGAAATGTCCGGGAACTTGCAGGTACCTTGGTGGAAGATTGGTTAACATCTCACAGCAAGAACTGGCAAATCTGGTGCAGTCCATGAGGAGGAGATGCACTGCAGTACTTAATCCAGCTGGTGGCCACACCAGAAACTGACTGTTACTTTTGATTTTGACCCCCCCTTTGTTCAGGGACACATTATTCCATTTCTGTTAGTCACATGTCTGTGGAACTTGTTCAGTTTGTCACAATTGTTGAATCTTGTTATGTTCATACAAATATTTACACATGTTAAGTTTGCTGAAAATAAACGCAGTTGACAGTGAGAGGACATCTCTTTTTTTGCTGAGTTTATGTGAAATGCTTGATAATGTATGTGATATCAACAGAGAGGTATATTTTCTGGGTGATTTAAATATTGACTGGCTTTGATCAAGCTGCCCATTCAAGAAAAAGCTTCAAACTGTAAGCAGTGCCTGCAACCTGGTCAGTCTACCTACCAGGGTAGTTACAAACAGCACAGAAATGAAATCATCAACATGTATTGATCACATCTTTACTAATGCTGCAGAAATTTGCTTGAAAGCAGTATCCAGATCCATCGGATGTAGTGATCACAATATATTAGCCATATAACCAAACCAAAGCTGGGCCTAATATAGTTTATAAGAGGTCATACAATACGTTTTCTAGTGATTCCTATGTTGTTGATGTAAAGAATATTTGTTGGTCCGTGGTGTGTAATTAGGAGCAAACGCTGCCATTTGACACATTTATGAAATGGCTTATTCCAGTTACTAAGCATGCACCCATTAAGAAAATGACTGTAAAAACGATTAAATCCCTGTGGATAGATGAGGAATTGAAAAATGGTATGGTTGAGAGGGATGAGGCAAAAGCAATGGCAAATAAGTCTGGCTGCATAACCGATTGGCCAACATATTGCAAATTGAGAAATCATTTGACTGAACTGAAGAAAAAGAAGAAGAAACTACTCTATGAAACCAAGATAAATGACATAGAGAATGATAGTAAAAAGCTTTGGAGCACCTTTAATGAAATTCTAGGAAAAATAAGGCAAACTCAGCTCCACCTGTCACGACTTCCGCCCGAAGTCGGCTCCGTTCCTTGTTCGGGCTGCGTTCGGCGGTCGACGTCACCGGTCATCTATCGCCGCTCCACTGTTCATTGTTCCATTTGTTTTGTCTTGTTTCCCCGCACACCTGGTTTACATTCCCTAATCACACTACATATATATTCCCTCTGTTCCCCCCCATGTCTTTGTGTGGAATTGTTTTTGTTACATGTTTCGTGTTACGCGCCAGGCTGGGTTTCCCCAGGTACTGTGTTGTATCAGAGTGTGTTTAATTGTTTAACTATTGCATTATTGTGACTGTTGTCGTGCTTTGTACTTTTGCCATTTGGCTGGAGGTTTTTAACACAGTTGTGTCAGTCTGTTGTTACTTCTGCCTATTAAAGTGTGCTCTTGATCACAACTCCGCTCTCCTGCACCTGACTTCTTACCAGTAGCGCACAACCTGACACCATCATTCATTGAAATAAGATTGATCATTCATCACACAACCAACTGATATTGCCAACTACTTATTTCTTTTTTTTCAATGGCAAGATTAGCAAATTTAGGCATGACATGCCAGCAACAAACGCTAACACTACACATCCAAGTATATCTGACCGAATTATGAAAGACAAGCATTGTAATTTTGATTTCCATAAACTGATTGTGGAAGAGGTGAAAAAAAGTATTGTTGTCTATCAACAATGACAAGCCACCGGGGTCTGACAAATTGGAGGGAAAATTACTGAGGATAATAGCAGACGATATTGCCACCCCTATTTGCCATATTTTCAATTTAAGCCTACTAGAAAGTGTGTGCCCCCAGGCTTGGAGGGAAGCAAATGTCATTCGCTACCTAAGACTAGTAAAGCCCCCTTTACTGGCTCAAATAGCTGATCAATGAGCCTGTTACCAACCCTTAGTTAATCTTTTGGAAAAAAAATGGTGTTTGACCAGATACAATGCTATTTTACAGTAAACAAATTGACAACAAACATTCAGGGAAGGACATTGAACAAGCACAGCGCTTACACAAATGACTGATGATTGCCTGAGAGAAATTGTTGATAAAAAGATTGTGGGGGCTGTTTTGTTAGACTTCAGTGCGGCTTTTGACATTATCAATCATAGTCTTCTGCTGGAAAAACGTATGTGTTATGTCTTCCCCCCCCGCTATATTGTGGATAAAGAGTTACCTGTCTAACAGAACACAGAGGGTGTTCTTTATTGGGACTTAGGCAGACAGCACGGCTGACTCAAAGTGGAGAGATTGACTTCATCACTACTTGTATTTATGAGAGGTATTGACATGTTGAATGCAGTCCATGCATACCCCACAAGACATGCAACATGAGGTCTCTTCACAGTCTCCAAATCCAGAACTAACTATGGGAGGTGCACAGTACTAGAGCCATGACAACATGGAACTCTATTCCACATCAAGTAACTGATGCAAGCAGTAGAATTTGATTTAAAAAACAGATAAAAATACACCTTATGGAACAGCGGGCACTTTAAAGCAACACAAACAGCCACAGACACATGCATACACACACGATAATATATGCACTACACACACGTACACATGGATTTTGTACTGTAGATATGTGGGAGGCGTAGTGTCGGGGCCTGAGGGCACACAGTGTGTTGGGAAATCTGTGAATGTATTGTAATGTTTTTAAAATTGTAGAAAAAAAACGTCCTTAATTTTGCACCGACTTTTATCCGCAACAATTACATTTGATGGAATCATGTCTGTTGGGAAAATGTGAATTTTGTTTTTATGCGGATTGTTGAATATTCAGCATGAAAATCCAATTGTATGGAAACCCAGTTAGTGGTGTGTTTCTGTGCAAAGGGAAAATGTAGCTTCCATCAACCTCATTCAAGCTGCGAGCAATGCAACATCGAAGAATACCATTCACTTCAGAATAGGGTGTGATATCAATAAAGTCACCTATCATTATGTGTTATTGAATTCATAAAACAATTTACTGCCATTGTAGTAAGGCTGACAATACGAAAAGTCTTCAGACTTACCTTTTTTATATTATTTTCCTTGAAAGAACAGCTAGTGGGTTTTTGAGTGCTTCTCCCCTATTTGGAAAGTTGGTCTGCCTGCTCTTCAGTCCGAGAGAGATATTCTGATAGAAGTGAATGTGTGGCTGTGACGGTCCTGTCAACGCCTGCCGTCACTGTTTGATAACTTTTATTGCAGATAAAAAACCAAGTCAACCTGAAGTGTGGGTGTCCGTGTGCCTTTCATCTGGGTGGCTACGTGAATTTGGTTACATTGCATTTGGAAAGTATTCAGACCCCTTGACTTTTTCCACATTTTGTTACATTACAGCCTTATCTAAAATTGATAAAATGGTTTGTTTTCCTCATAAATCAACACACAATATCACATAATGACAAAGCAAAAGCAGGGTTGCAAAATTTTTTGCAAATGTATTACAAATAAAAACTGAAATATCACATTTACATAACTATTCAGATCCTTTACTCAGTACTTTGTTGAAGCACCTTTGGCAGCAAGTAGAGCCTCCAGTCTTCTTAGGTATGAGGCTACAAGCTTGGCACACTTGTATTTGGGGAGTTCTTCTCTGCAGATCCTCTCAAGCTCTGTCAGGTTGGATTGGCAGCGTCACTGCACAGCTATTTTCAAGTCTCTACAGAGAAGTTTGATCGAGTTAAAGTCTGGGCTCTGGCTGGGCCACTGAAGGACATTCAGAGACTTGTCCCGAAGCCGCTCCTGCATTGTCTTGGCTGTGTTCTTAGGGTCATTGTTTTGCTGGAAGGTGAACCTTTGCCCCAGTCTGAGGTCCTGAGCGCTTTGGAACAGATTTTCAGCAAGGATTTATATGTATTTTGCTCCGTTCATCTTTCCCTCGATCCTGACTAGTCTCCCAGTCCCTGCCTCTGAAAAACATCCCCACAGCAGGATGCTCCCACCACCATGGTTCACGTAAGGATGGTATTGGCAGGTGATGAGAGGTGCCTGGTTTCCTCCAGATGTGATGCTTGGCATTCAGTCCAAATAGTTCAATCTTGGTTTCATCAGACCAGAGAATCTTGTTTCTCATGGTCTGAGAGTCCTTTAGATGCCTTTTGGAAAACTCAGAGTGGGATGTCATTTGCCTTTTAATGAGGAGTGGCTTCCGTCTGGCCACTCTACCATAAAGGCCTGATTGGTGGAGTAGTGCAGAGATGGTTGTCCTTCTGGAAGTTTCTCCCATCTCCACAGAGGAACTCTGGAGCTCTGTCAGAGTGACCATTGGGTTCTTGGTCACCTCCCTGACCAAGGCCTTTCTCCCCCATTTGCTCAGTTTGGTGGAGTCCTGGTGGTTCCAAACTTTTTCCATTTAAGAATGATGGAGGCCACTGTGTCCTTGGGGACCTTCAATGCTGCAGACATTTTTTGGTACCCTTCCCCAGATCTGTGCATCGACACAATCCTGTCTCGGAGTTCTGCGGACAATTCCTTCGTCCTCATGGATTGGTTTTTGCTCTGACATGCACTGTCAACTGTGGGACCTTACAGTGCCTTGCAAGAGTATAGAATGTGGGACCTTACAGTGCCTTAGTTATGCATGCTCAAGTTTTCATTTTTTTTGTTTTATTTCTTGTCTGGTTCAAAATGAAAAATATTTTGCATCTTCAAAGTGGTAGGCATGTTGTGTAAATCAAATGACAACCCCCCAAAAATCAATTTTAATTCCAGGTTGTAAGGCAACAAAATAAGAAAAATGCCAAGGGGGGTGAATACTTTTGCAAGCCACTGTATACAGACAGGTGTGTGCCATTCCAAATCATGTCCAGTCAATTGAATTTACAACAGGTGGACTTCAATCAAGATGTAGAAACATCTGAAGGATGATCAATGGAAAAAGGCTAAATTTCGAGTCTCATATCAAAGGGATTACTTAAATAATAATATTCTGTTTGGTTTTTTAAAAAATATAAATGATCCCAGAAATGTCTAAAAACCGGGGTTTTGCTTTGTATTGTGTGTAAATGGATGAGGAAAATGTCTTTATTTGATCCATTTTAGAATTAGGCTGTAAGGTAACAAAATGTGGAAAAGGGCAAGGGGTCTAAATACTTTCCGAATTCACTGTATCTGGGTCCTGCTGTTGAACGGCAACCCCTGCAGCCTTCAGCGAAGGCCTATCCACATCCATGGACTTCAGGAGCACCATTCGAATCCTCAAGCCTTACAGCCGCTGCACATGAAATGCTCTGGACAGCCCTGACTTTGGCCACCTCATTGTCTTTCACCCTTGTTGGGCATTCCAAAGATGGGGCTTTATGGTTCCCACCACAATTGCAACATGTCACATTTTCACCACTATTAAAACACATGATATGATCTTTTCCACAACTTGAACATCTCGGATTCTCCCTTCTGCAAGTACTTGAAACATGTCCAAAAGCTTTTCAATGATCACACTGCATTGGATAAGAAGGGAAATTCAAATAAAGGAAGGGACATTCTCATCAATGTAGCGTCCGCTGGCGGATTTTTTACAATAGTTTGCGCTGATCGTACGGAGATTGTGACAGTCTGTTAAATGGCGTCCCTTGACAAGACAAGATCAAGATGCATGTCAGGAGAAGTGCAGCATTATCATAAGGAGAGTTATACTTGGAATACGGAGGAGGAATGGAGGGAAAAAAGAGAGGCAGAGGAGGTCTAAGAGAGAGCGGGAGGAAGAGAGTGAGCTTGAGTCAGTTATAAATGGTGGGAAAAAGGAGATGGTTTGTTAAAGAAGAATGGTAGAAAGTGTAAGCAGAGAGAGTTGAAGACAGGAGGAGGAATGGAAGTGAATGAGGGCGAAGTATCGGAGGTGGTAGGTGTGGTGAAGTTCTCGGCACCCGAGGCTTGCACCGATGGTCAGGATAAAGATGAGTCTGTGACAGTAGGAGTGAAGGTTTTTGAAAAAGTGGACCCTTGCCTTTTGGCTGATCCATTTGAGGTTTCAGGGTGGGTGAAAATAGAGTTGGGTGCTGTGGAATTGGTGAGGGGAACCTAAAGTGGTCTTGTGATAATTGTATGTGTTTCTGCTGGTCAGAGGGAGCAGGCTCTCCGATGTTAAACGAATGGGGGCAAAAGATTGTTTTGCTCTCAAGAAAAGGGCACCATTGAAAGGAGTGATTACTTTGGTAGCGGTAAATGTGAAAATTGTTTGGTGCGACGCAGACAGGTTGGTGTGAGTGTAGGAACAGAAGAGTCCTTGTTAATTCTTTTGAGTTTTGATGTTGTCTTTCCCCAACAAAGTGATGTTAGGATATTTAAGTTATCCTGTACGAGCTTTTATGCCGACTACATTACGTTGTTACAGGTACCAAGCTTATGGGCATGTGGCAGTAGTGTGTAGGAGCGAGATTCCTAAGTGTGAGAAGTGTGCAGAAGGTGAAGGGGTTAAACAAAGGCCTCCTACCTTCTAAAAGGTTAATAAATTGTGTTATGATAAACCTTAAGGTCTCCTCTTAGGAGACATCTGTGTGTGTGTGTTTACACCTGTTTTGAGTGTTGTGCCCTTCAGACACTATCAGAAGGCTGAAACCGCCTACGCTCATACTCCTCCTATCTGGGCCCCACCGTGGCTGTCTGAGGTTCTGAAAATACGACTGGTTTTCTGAGAACACAAGGCTGCCTCAGGCCTGATGAAAACAGTTCACCTTGTTATGACCCTATACTTGTGATGAAAGGTCAAGTTTCGGTCAAACCCACTTCTGAGATTTTAATTGCTGATAAGATGCTGCTGTCAGGGGAGGTTAGATTTATTATAATGTAGTTGCCAGGGAAAGTCATGCAAGGGGAACTGGGGAGGCTATGTAAGTTACAGGATGTCTTAGATACTTTGCAGAACCTTGGGAGAGCTATCGTATACTGTACTCTGTACCAACTTCTGCCTACACTTGTATTACTAAAGGAGAATTGTAATACTTAAACAAAGAGTCTGTGTTTCCTTTCTACTACCAATATATATACGTTTGATAATTATATATAATTGATCATCTGTTGACGGAATTGACCAACAAAAGGCATGAGACAAAGGAATGTGTAGCATTGGGGAAAGTAGGGGTATGTGTTAATTGTAGGGATGACCATGGGGCTGGGGATCAGAAATGTCCCATGCGAGAGAGGCAGGTTGAGGTTTCCAGGGTTAGAGTAGTGCAGAAGTTGTCATAAGCTGAGGCAGTGAAGAAAGTAGTAGAAATGGATCAAGGGGGAGGGATCCTGAGAGGAGTGGTGTGAGTAGTAGATCTGTACCAATACAGAGGGATAAACCAACAAGTGATATATGTTTCAGTAAGATTGGATTTGAGCATTTATAGTAATGGTTATCAACTGTACAGCAGGGATAGAACGCAAGTCGCAGAAAATCGAGGTTGTGGTGGCAGCTTCAGAGAGGTATTTGGGTGTGCGAGACTTGACATCAGAAGAGTTACAGGGTGTGTTAAGTGGCAGTGTCCCATTCATTCAGGCTGTTGGCCTGAAGTATAACTAAATTAATTTAAATAGTGGAGTATAGGAGTTATTATATTTTTTTGTGAGTGTAGTGTAAGATGGTAGAGTATTTGTTGAATTTTCTTTTTTTGTAAAACTTTTTTTTTTAGAGCGAAGTATAAGGGAGTTTTACTCTAGTCAAGTATGTGGCAGTAATGCAACATTTATTGGATGCCAACCACCGTTAAACCCCATTGAAGAAGAAGCGTCTGCTTCCGCTATCTTTTCCTCATTCCTAACAGGCAATCACATTAGACAGCTCAATATGGTAAACTTGGATATCACTAGCTATTACAGCCACAAAGTCGAAATAGGATATGTCGTAAAAATGTATGAAAACAAAATGATATTTTTTGTCTTAATTTAAGGTTAGGATTTGGTATAAGGTTAACAGTGTGGTGAAGGTTAGGGTTAGATTTAAAATCTGATTTAAGAAGAGACATTTTAGAAATAGGCGGGGTTTATCCATTTGTGGCTGTGGTAACTAGTGACGAGTTTGGGCCCTCAGCCCACTAGCAGCGGCACCTTTCCAAGATGGCAGCCAACAGTAGCAGCACGGTTAACAAACCCAGCAGCAGTACCGGGGGGAAACAGTCAGGGCCGTCGGCCGAGCAGGTATCGTCACTCCGTATCAGAATATTCATGATTTGTTAGCAAATGCTTTTTAATCGTTGTGGACTGAGATACAAACCCGGATTTGTCAGTCACGCATCCAACTAGTTAACGCTAACAGTAACGTTAGCGAACGTTAACTCGCTCCCTCACCATGGTCTGCTTCCTACTCGCGTGTTCCTCAACTGAGGTTTCATAATTTAGAAGAAAATACGGTGACGTTATAGGTCGTATTGATTCACAACAATATCTCTTGACATTGGGTTAATAATAATGTTAGCTAACTGCAATCTGTCAGTCTGACTAGGTTTCTCTGAATTTAGCTTAGCCATACGAACTTCAGGGGGAACGTCTGAAAAAGGCAATGGTTGTGCTCTTCGAGCAGATCAGATGCTATTTCTGCCTGTCACTGTTAGTGCGTCCCTCTACCTTGTCTACCAGTGTATGGCTCCAGACTAACATTTTCCCCAGGTGCCACATTTTTTTAGTTGGTGGCACCAGCCAATTATTTAAATATTGTTTGAGGATTGGGATTACTAAATGTTGCGCCCACTACATTAAAAACATTTATATTTGTCACGTACCAAATACAATGGGGTAAACTTTACCGCAGGGGTATCAAACATACAGCCCGTGGGAGGGTTCCAGCCTGCAAGGCCTGAAATTATAATGGACCAATATTCAGAGTTTCTTGACTGTCCACCTCACTAATAATCACTAGACAGTCGGGGAGAATGGAAAATTCCAACAACGATGGATAGAGGACTATATTTTGCTAATTTTGATGGACGGGAATTATTTATTTATTAAAAATCATTAGAGGTCTGGCACTGATCAGGCCTGGCTGGCAGTCGACGTTCCAATTCATCCCAAAGGTTGACGTCAGGTCTCCGTGTAGGCTAGTCAAGTTCTTCCACGATGATCTCAACAAACTATTTCTGTATGGACCTTGCTTTCTATATGGACCTCTGTTGCTCCTAGTTTCCACTTCACAGTAACAGCACTTACAGTTGACCGGGGCAGCTCTAGCAGGGCAGATATTTGACTCACTGACTTGTTGGAAAGGTGGCTTCCTATGACGGTGCTACGTTCAAAGTCACTGAGCTCCTCAGTAAGGCTATTCTACTGACATTGTTTGTCTATGGAGATTTCATGGCTGTGTGCTCGATTTTATACACCTGTCAGCAACGGGTGTGACTGAAATAACCAAATACACTAATTTGAACGGGTGTCCACATACTTTTGTGTGTAAATAGTGTATACGGTTGCACCAATACTATAGATTTGGCCGATACAATATCCAATTTTCCTTGCAAAAAAAAACAATAGCGATATTTTTACATTTTAGCTGCCTTTTAAGCATTCTAGTACAGTTAAATAGCTAACACAAACACACACACGGACGCAGCGGTGTAAGGCACTGCATCTCAGTGCAAGAGGCATTACTACAGTCCCTGGTTCGAATCCAGGCTGCATCAAATCCGGCCGTGATTGGGAGTCCCATTGGGCGGATCTCAATTGACCCAGCGTTGCCGGGGTAGGCGGTCATTGTAAATAATAATTTATTAACTGACATGCCTAGTTAAATAAAGGTTACACACACCACACCGACCAAAAAGTTATTTTGTTGGCATTTACATATGTCCCAATTACCAGTAAAACATAATCAAAACCTATTTCTTTCACTTTCTTGCTGTGCTGTTTCGTTTGCTCAGTCGTTTCATTCTCAACCAGGATTTCATCGTACATGTCAAGCAGTGAAGTTTCAGCTCTGTCTGTCCATGGCAGGCATTCCAAAGCCATGACAGAGGGTATCACGTCTTCTGCAGATGCAGTTGAGCTCATTTCTCCAGTCAGTTCTTCGAATGGAGCTAGGAGTGTGTTCATGTTTCCAGGTTTCAAACATGTTCCCAATTGTCATTGAGTTGGCAGCAGCGGTATGAGAACCAGCACATTCTTGAGTATGCAATCCGGCTTTACTCAGTACGAAACCCTCTTCGACCCACTGTGCTGTCAGGCTCGGCATACTCATGGGGCTGACATTGCTGGTCCAAATGTCAGTTGTGATGCCCATAGCAAGTAGCATAATGAATTCCATTATCTTTTTTACGTTACAGATTTATTCTAAAATGGATTTAAAAATTCTACACACAATACCCCATAATGACAAAGCAAAAACATGTTTGTAGAAATGTATGCAAATCTATTATAAATAAACAGAAATTAAATTGACCTCAGGAGGCCTCCTTTAGAATTAAGTTTCTCTACATTTTTATGAATGAACAAAAAATGAATATGAAATGTCTTGAGTCTAAACGTTCAATCCCATTTTGTTTTTGCAAGCCTAAATAATTCAGGAGTAAAATTGTGCTTAAATTGCATGGACTTCCTGTGCAATAATAGTGTGACTACCTCATCTCTGTACCCCACACATACAATTATCTGTAAGGTCAGTGAATTTCAAACACAGATTCAACCACAAATAGCAGGGAGATTTTAGCTAAGGAAAGCACATGTAAAATCAGAGGAAAACCTGGTTCAGTCTGCTTTCCACCAGACACTGGGAGACAAATTCACCTTTCAGCAGGACAATAACCTAAAGCATAAGGCCAAATCTACACTGGAGTTGCTTACCAAGATGACATTGAAAGTTCGAGAACCATTACAGTTTTGACTTGAAAATCTATGGCAAGAATTGAAAATGGCTGTCTAGCAGTGATCAACAACCAACTTGACAGAGCTTGAAGAATTAAATAAAAATATACACTGCTCAAAAAAATAAAGGGAACACTAAAATAACACATCCTAGATCTGAATGAATGAAATATTCTTATTAAATACTTTTCTTTACATAGTTGAATGTGCTGACAACAAAATCACACAAAAATGATCAATGGAAATCAAATGTATCAACCCATGGAGGTCTGAATTTGGAGTCACAGTCAAAATTAAAGTGGAAAACCACACTACAGGCTGATCCAACTCTGATGTAATGTCCTTAAAACAAGTCAAAATGAGGCTCAGTAGTGTGTGTGGCCTCCAGGTGCCTGTATGACCTCCCTTCAACGCCTGGGCATGCTCCTGATGAGGTGGCGGATGGCCTCCTGAGGGATCTCCTCCCAGACCTGGACTAAAGCATCCGCCAACTCCTGGACAGTCTGTGGTGCAACGTGGCTGTGGTGGATGGAGCGAGACATGATGTGCTCAATTGGATTCAGGTCTGGGGAACAGGCGGGCCAGTCCATAGCATCAATGCCTTCCTCTTGCAGGAACTGCTGACACACTCCAGCCACATGAGGTCTAGCATTGTCTTGCATTAGGAGGAACCCAGGGCCAACCGCACCAGCATATGGTCTCACAAGGGGTCTGATATCATCTCGGTACCTAATGGCAGTCAGGCTACCTCTGGCGATCACATGGAGGGCTGTGCGGCCCCCCAAAGAAATGCCACACCATGACTGACCCACCGTCAAACCGGTCATGCCGGAGGATGTTGCAGGCAGCAGAACGTTCTCCATGGCGTCGCCACTCTGTCACGTGCTCAGTGTGAACCTGCTTTTATCTGTGAAGAGCACAGGGCGACAGTGGTGAATTTGCCAATCTTGGTGTTCTCTAGCAAATGCCAAACGTCCTGCACAGTGTTGGGCTGTAAGCACAACCCCCACCTGTGGACGTCGGGCCCTCATACCACCCTCATGGAGTCTGTTTCTGACCGTTTGAGCAGACACATGCACATTTGTGGCCTGCTGGAGGTCATTTTGCAGGGCTTTGGCAGTGCTCCTCCTGCTCCTCCTTGCACAAAGGCGGAGGTAGTGGTCCTGCTGCTGGGTTGTTGCCCTCCTACGGCCTCCTCCACGTCTCCTGATGTACTGGCCTGTCTCCTGGTAGCGCCTCCATGCTCTGGACACTACGCTGACAGACACAGCAAACCTTATTGCCACAGCTCGCATTGATGTGCCATCCTGGATGAGCTGCACTACCTGAACCACTTGTGTGGGTTGTAGACTCCGTCTCATGCTACCACTAGAGTGAAAGCACTGCCAAAAGGGACCAAAACATCAGCCAGGAAGCATAGGAACTGAGAAGTGGTCTGTGGTCACCACCTGCAGAACCACTCCTTTATTGGGGGTGTCTTGCTAATTGCCTATAATTTCCACCTGTTGTCTATTCCATTTGCACAACAGCATGTGAAATGTATTGTCAATCAGTGTTGCTTCCTAAGTGGACAGTTTGATTTCACAGAAGTGTGATTGACTTGGAGTTACATTGTGTTGTTTAAGTTTTACCTTTATTATTTTGAGCAGTGTATATTGCCAATATTGTACAATCCAGGTGTGCAAGGCTCTTAGAGACTCAGCAAGACTCACAGCTGTAATCACTGCCAAAGGTGATGCTGACATGTATGAATACTGTCATGTAAATGAGATTTCTGCATTTCATTTTCCAGAAATGAGTTAACATTTATAAAAACACGTTTTCACTTTGTCATTTTGGGGTATTGTGTGTAGATGGGTGATTTAAAAGAAATAAAAATGTAATCCATTTTGAATTCAGGCTAACAACAATGTGGGTTAAGTCAAGGGGTATGAATACTTTCTGAAGGCAGTGTAGAGCACTAACTCTCAATATAAAACACACTGCTAGTAGCCATGTATTAATCTAACTGTAAATTGTGATGTCCAAAATAGAGGTCGACGGATTATGATTTTTCAACGCCGATGCCGATTATTGGAGGACCAAAAAAGCCGATACCGATTTAATCGGTCGATTTAAAAATAAATAAAAAATACATTTAAAAAAAACATATATATATATTTTTTATTTATTTGTAATAATGACAATTACAACAATACTGAATTAACACTTATTTTAATTTAATATAAAACATCAATAAAATCAATTTAGCCTCAAATAAATAATGAAACATGTTCAATTTGGTTTAAATAATGCAAAAACAAAGTGTTGGAGAAGAAAGTAATATGTTCCATGTAAAAAAGCTAACGTTTAAGTTCCTTGCTCAGAACATGAGAACATATGAAAGTTGGTGGTTCCTTTTAACATGAGACTTCAATATTCCAAGGCAAGAGGTTTTCGGTTGTAGTTAATTTAGTATTTATAGGACTATTTCTCTCTATACCATTTGTATTTCATATACCATTGACTATTGGATATTCTTATAGGCACTATAGTATTGCCAATGTAACAGTGTAGCTTCCGTCCCCCTCCTCGCCCCTACCTGGGCTTGAACCAGGAACACATCGACAACAGCCACACTCGAAGCATCGTCACCCATCGCTCCACAAAATCCACAGCCCTTGCAGCGCAAGGGGAATAACTACTCCAAATCTGAAAGCGAGTGAAGTTTGAAACAGTAGTAGCGCACACCCAGCTAACTAGCTAGCCATTTCACATTGGTTACACCAGCCATTAGGCTGATAGGCTTGAAGTCATAAACAGCGCTGTGCTTTTGAGGAGCTGCTGGCAAAACGCACGAAAGTGCGAATGAATGATTAATGAATGATTACGGGCCTGCTGCTGCTCAGTCAGACTGCTCTATCAAATCAGACTTAATTATAACATAACACACAGAAATACGAGCCTTTGGTCATTAATATGATCGAATCCGGAAACTATCATTTAGAAAACAAAACGTTTATTATTTCAGTGAAATACGGAACCATTCTGTATTTTATCTAACGGGTGGCATCCCTAAGTCTAAATATTCTTGTTACATTGCACAACCTTCAATCAATGTCATAATTATGTAAAATTCTGGCAAATTACTTCGCAATGAGCCAGGCAGCCCAAACTTGCATATACCCTGACTCTGCGTGCAATGAACGCAAGAGAAATGACACAATTTCACCTGGTTAATATTGCCTGCTCAACTGGATTAGTAGTTATAACTAGTGATTATGATTGATTGTTTTTTTCATAAGATAAGTTTAATGCTAGCTAGCAATTGACCTTGGCTTCTACTGCATTCGGGTAACAGGCAGATTACTCGTGGGGTGCAATGGTTAGTGCGTTGGACTAGTTAACTGTGCGGTTGCCAGATTGGAACCCCTGAGCTGACAAGGTGAAAATCTGTCGTTCTGCCCCTGAACAAGGCAGTTAACCCACGGTTCCTAGGCAGTCATTGAAAATAAGAATGTGTTCTTAACTGACTTGTCTAGTTAAATAAAAGGTATAACGTTCTTTTTATTTAAAAAATAATCGGAAATCGGCGCCCCAAAAATACCGATTTCTATGAAAACTTGAAATCGGCCCTAATTAATCGGCCATTCGATTAATCGGTGGACCTCTAGTCCAAAACAACATTGCAGTTGCAGCCTACAACTAAAATGAGGCCTATGCAATCGCAATGGCCAATGCGCTTTTCGTGCGCTCTGTATATCAAAGGCATATGAAATTCAAATGGTAAATTAGTTACTATTTACCAAACGAATTTAGAGTTGAGAAATAAGACCTACAGAAAGCTGAGAACCTTCTCTCTTTTAACTGTGACAACAGGATAGCTGTGTTTTCCCCCGCACATTTTAAAATGTCATACAATCAGAACACTTTAAGTGGCTCGCTCTACACCGCAGCAGGGCCCCAGTGATACAGGCACCTGGGCAGGCAGACACTTTCATTACAAGAGTCATGAGTATAATGTACTTTTACAGTTTGACCCAAGTCATGGTTTTAGCCTCCTAAACAATGGGTCGTTTTGAGTGAGGTGACCATGTAGAATGTGCAGCTCACACCGATGTGACCAGTTAAATGTTTTTTTGTTTGTTTTTTTGAATTTTACCCCTTTTTCTCCCCAATTTTGTGGTATTCAATTGTTGTAGTAGCTACTATCTTGTCTCATCGCTACAACTCCCGTACGGGCGCCACCCGGGAGGCCCTCAGTTAAATGTTTTATTCGCACAGCTAAGTACAAGGGTCACTTAATGCGACTAAATGGTTGCAGTCTGGAGTCCTGCAGTGTCAGACACAAAACAGCATTAGTAACTAATGCAGTCAGTTTTTTTTTAATTACAAAAACTACTAGCTATTGCATTTACTCATAACGACTCAACACATGGTCTAATGATATTTCATAGTCCAGGTAGGCCTATATAACGAGGCTCTTTGCAAATTTGTTCAATCTAATGTAAGTTGAGAAATCTGTGTGTATTGTGGCTGGTAGAGCATGGTGCTTGCAAGGCTAGGGTTGTGGGTTCGATTCCAACTAGGACCCCCTACAAAAATGTATGCGTGCACTACTGTAAGAGGGTTTTTACACTGACTAAACTTGTTGCCTTCCATTTGTTTATTTTGTCATTTAGCAGACGCTGTTATCCAGAGCAATTAATGTTAAGTGCCTTGCTGAAGGGCAGATGGACAGATTTTTCACCTAGTCGGCTCAGATTCAAACCAGCGACCTTTCGGTTACTAGCCCCAATGCTCTTAACCGTAGGTCACCAAATCAAATTTAAGTCATTTGACTAAATTGTCTGCTTAATGGCATTTTATTCTTCTTATTATTATTATGAGTGAATGTTTGATTTTATGTATTCGATGTGTCTGACAGGTCGTGGCTGCATTCCAGAGGATGCGCACGGAGCAGCGCAGCATGGCCTCCAAGGCTGCAGAGTTGGAGATGGAAATCAATGAGCATAGGTAACTAGCTCTAGTTAGTGTGACCTGCTTCAGTAGATACTCAGTTTTAGTTCTTTCTCTTACTTCCATAGGCACGGGAAGTAGTTGGGGGTGCTAGGAACAAACAAAAATTCCTGCACTTAAGACATTTATATCGGTCCCTAATACAGGACTAGTAAAGTCCCAGTGCACTACTTTAGTGTTTAAAAAAGAAAAAAATATGTAACTTATTTGAGTATTTACAAAACAGTTAATCTGGAAATACTTGTGGAATATAAAAAAAACTTTCTTGATATGTTTTCTAGTTTCGTGAAATACTTTGCAAATACAACTTATTTCTATGTGAACTGAAATGGTGTATTCATTCAATTTCCATTTTAGTAGATGCTCTTATCCAGAGCACCATACATACGTGCATACGTTTTCATACTTGTTTTCATACATACAGAAACCCAGCCTAAAACCCTCAAACATCAAGCAATGCAGGTGTAGAAGCACGGTGGTTAGGAAAAACTCCCTAGAAAGGCCAAAACCTAGGAAGAAACCTAGAGAGGAACCAGGCTGTGTGGGGTGGCCAGTCCTCTTCTGGCTGTGCCGGGTGGAGATTATAACAGAACATGGCCAAGATGTTCAAATGTTCATAAATGACCAGCATGGTCCAATAATAATAAGGCAGAACAGTTGAAACTGGAGCAGCAGCACGGTCAGGTGGACTGGGGACAGCAAGGAGTCATCATGTCAGGTAATCCTAGGGCTCAGGTCCTCCGAAAGAGAGAATTAGAGAGAGCACACTTAAATTCACACAGGACACCGAATAGGACAGGAGA
Organism: Oncorhynchus tshawytscha; assembly: GCF_018296145.1. NCBI lineage: Eukaryota > Metazoa > Chordata > Actinopteri > Salmoniformes > Salmonidae > Oncorhynchus > Oncorhynchus tshawytscha. Next base: position 59,126,499 of record NC_056437.1, on the reverse strand, counting down.
GGTACTCCAGATATAACAAACTGACCCTAGCCCCCCGACACATAAACTACTGCAGCATAAATACTGGAGGCTGAGACAGGAGGGGACAGGAGACACTGGCCCCATCTGAGGACACCCCCGGACAGGGCCAAACAGGAAGGATATAACCCCACCCACTTTGCCAAAGCACAGCCCCCACTCCACTAGAGGGATATCTTCAACCACCAACTTACCATCCTGAGACAAGGCTGAGTATAGCCCACAAAGATCTCCGCCACGGAGATCCATGCTCTACCAACTGAGCCACAGCATCACAAACCACTGTAGGCCTCTGTAGCAATGTGCTCAATTACTGTATTGTGCATTGTTTTTCTTCCTAGATGACCAGCCTATGTACAATACAGTAATGTACATTTACACTTAAGTGGTTTGTAAGGATGGTAAATGTCATACTGCACAAAAAGTGGTTGTTTTCCTTGTTATTTGATGTGGATGTTTTGTCTTTGCCCATAACTTTGCATCTTTTGATGTAAATGTTTGTGGACAGGGTTTTGTTAATTATTTTTGTTAAATCTGCACTCTGGTTCGAGTCCAGGCTCTGTCGCAGCTGACCGTGAACGGGAGGCCCATGGGGCAGCGCACAATTGGCCCAACGTCGTCCGGGTTAGGGGAGGGTTTGGCCGGCAGGGATGTCCTTCTCCCATCGCACTCTAGTGACTCCTGTGGCGGGCCGGGCGCATGCATGCTGACACTGTCGCCAGGTGTACAGTGTTTCCTCCGACAATGTTTCCTGCTACAGAGGTCTATATAGGTCCGCTAATGCTAAACTCAGCAAAAAAAGAAATGTTCTCCCACTCTCAACTTGGGTTTATTTTCAGTAAACCTAACATGTGTAAATATTTGTATGAACATAACCAGATTCAACAACTGAGACATAAACTGAACAAGTTCCACAGACATGTGACTAACAGAAATGGAATAATGTGTCCCTGAACAAAGGGGGGGTCAAAATCAAAAGTAACAGTCAGCTTCTGGTGTGGCCACCAGCTGCATTAAGTACTGCAGTGCATCTCCTCCAGATTTGCCAGTTCTTGCTGTGAGATGTTACCCCACTCTTCCACCAAGGCACCTGCAAGTTCCCTTGACATTTCTGGGGGAAGGCACCTCACCCTCCGCAAGTCCCAGACGTGCTCAATGGGATTGAGATCCGGGCTCTTCGCTAGCCATGGCAGAACATTGACATTACTGTCTTGCAGGAAATATCTCACAGAAATAGCACTATGGCTGGTGGCATTGTCATGCTGGAAGGCCATGTCACGATGAGCCTGCAGGAAGGGTACCACATGAGGGAGGATGTCTTCCCTGTAACGCACAGCGTTGAGATTGCCTGCAATGAAAACAAGCTCAGTCTGATGATGCTGTGACACACCGCCACAGACCATGATGGACCCTCCACCCTCGATCCCGCTAAAGAGTACAGGCCTCGGGGTAACACTCATTCCTTCAACGATAAACGTGAATCTGACCATCACCCCTGGTGAGACAAAACCGCAACTCGTCAGTGAAGAGCACTTTTTGCCAGTCCTGTCTGGTCCAGCGACGGTGTGTTTGTGCCAATAGGCGACGTTGTTGCCAGTGATGTCTGGTGAGGACCTGCTTTACAACAGGCCTACAAGGCCTCAGTCCAGTCTCTCAGCCTATTGTGGACAGTTTGGGCACTGATGGAGGGATTGTGCATTCCTGGTGTAACCCCGGCAGTTGTTGTTGCCATCCTGTACTTGTCCCGCAGGTGTGATGTACCGATCCTGTGCAGGTGTTGTTACACGTGGTCTGCCACTGTGAGAACGATCAGCTGTCCGTCCTGTCTCCCTGTAGCGCTGTCTTAGGCGTCACACAGTATGGACATTACAATTTATTGCCCTGGCCACATCTGCAGTCCTCATACCTCCTTGCAGCATGCCTAAGACACGTTCACGCAGATGAGCAGGGACCTTGGGCATCTTTCTTTCTTTTTTTTTCAGAGTCAGTAGAAAGGCCTCATTAGTGTCCTGAGTTTTCATAACTGTGACCTTAATTGCCTACTGTCTGTAAACTGTTAGTGTCTTAACGACCGTTCCACAGGTGTATGTTCATCAATTGTTTGTGGTTCATTGAACAAGCATTGGAAACAGTGTTTAAACCATTTACAATGAAGATCTGTGAAGTTATTTGGATTATTTGGATTTTTATGAATTATATTTGAAAGACAGGGTCCTCAAAAAGGGACGTTTCTTTTAGTGAAGTTTAGTGAAGGCCCAGTGCGCTACTTCTGTGCAAAAATCTTATTTCAAAAATAAAATATACTTTATTCAGATTTTTCCGGGGTTGCTGCAGCATATCCCTACTTCCCGTGGCTATGCTTACTTCAGACATTTTACTATTACCACTACCAATTCACTCACTGTTCACCTTAGTGGACTTAACCAAAAAGAGGAATAATCATTGTTCAGTCTAAGGTGTTAGAGATGAGATTCTGAGACTTGGGGTGAATCTCAAGTCTTCCCTGGAGTCCTCTCATCTCCCTCGCAACATACATTGGAGGAGAAGGTATGAGGGGAGGAACCTTATCTTCTCTTCCCATGTGTATTGAGAAAGAGGATAAGATTCACCCTTGTTACTTTCCTTTTACAAATTCCCTCTTTTCTCAGCCTAGTCATTGAGACCCTAAAAGACGTAGACCCAACAAGGAAGTGCTTCCGGCTGGTGGGTGGGGTGCTCGTGGAGAGGACAGTTAAGGAAGTCTTACCAGCTCTGGAAAGCAATAAAGAACAGGTAACATTTTTATTCTGGCTTGCTCTTTTGGGTATAATTCAGGTTACTGTAAAACACTTTGAAGTGCTGGTGTAAAATGGGAATTCCGAAATAATTGTGATTGATGGTAAGATGCCATGAATATGTCAATATGTACGCGATGTGGTGGCCATTGGCTGTAGTCCGACTGGTGAGGTAAACTCGCTTGGAAGTTTTTTAATAGAGGAAACAGACTTGACCAACTAACTGCCGAGTGTACTTATACAGCAAGTGAGCGTCCTATCGCCTCTGACCAGAATATCGGGAGTCATTTTCTTTTCATTTCTTAATGATTCTTCCACATGTTGAATCGTTACCGTTCGTCGACACCCAGCAGGTAATCTACTGCAAAATACTGATGTTCGTTATGGTGCGAGGCTATGGTACCAAGGCTGTAGGTTGTATACGATAGTACTGCAACAACTAAATCACTACTGGTCAGACATTATGATTAACTATCTGCTTTCCCCTCTCTCATTTCCTTACAGATCTCAAAGATTGTAGAATCCCTCAACACACAGATGCAGTCGAAAGGCCGGGAGCTCACAGAGTACCGGGAAAAATACAACATCCGATTGGTGGGAGAAGGGGAGGAAGGCCAGGGCAAATCTGCAGCGTCCTCCAATGGGGGCGAAGGGAGCGCATCTAAAGGCGGTGCCGGCGTTCTAGTTTCGTAGCTTTGTGAAAAGGCTTTAGTAAAATAGGAAATTGTGCAGAATGCCATCAAGCATCGAGTCAGCACAGACCCTGAAAGGCATTTCAAGGGCCCGAGTTTTACGTATGTCTTGCATGAAGGTTATAAACCAATGTTACAAGGGCCAGATTCTCAAGACCATTCAATTGAGATAAATGAAGCCATGTGTTATTGAATCTTTTTCACCTATAGTTAAACAAAACTTTAGCCAACAATTTACTTACTCTGGTTTATTTTCTCTTCAGACATGAACAAGCCTTTCGCCTTTTACTCGAGGCAGTGTTTCATCAAAATCTTACGGGATGATAGTTGTATTAAACAACATGCCTTCTTGATGACCATATATTGTCTGTCACATTTATTTGATGTTTATTAATACTGTCATATTTCAATGTACATTATGATATTGTTGGTGTTTTGTCTTAGAGAGGTTTGTCTCTGGCATGCCATAGAACAACACATGCAAAAGGAATGCCAATCTGATTGGGAAAGCACTGTTCACTGCATCATTTTGATCTGTTTTGGAAAGAAACCTTGCTCTGAGCATTGGTTTTAGATGGATAACATAAATACAAGTTCCAAATGGCACCATATTTCCTACATAGTGCACTAATTTTGAGAGGATACGGTGCCATTTGGGACAGACTTCCAGTCTGATATAGTACTAGTCTTAAGTGCCCCCAAAGGATCTGAAGTACACTGTCCTAGCCTATATTAACTTTCACTGTGTAGTTTTGTGAATATGTATTTTTTTTCATGTTAGGAATACAAATAATAATTTAAATAATACACAAGTAATAAATTATTCAGTCAATATGGTTTGCTAGTCACTGTTTTGGGCATTTATGAGCTGGCCTGTCAGTAGTCTTATACTGTGGGGACCTTTTCATGGGTGTAGACAACAGGAAATCTACCTGGATGGTGGCAGGCAAAGTTCCGATGCACTGGTCTCAACAAAGGACCTTCCTACCAGCTGTCATAAACCGCAGTGCTATGGCATGCCATCCTCTGGAGCAGTAAGCTATAGAGTACCCAAAAAACAGCACACGATAGTGTATCGTGTGGGGCACGACTGGACAATAAATATGGTTTGAACGTTTTTGTTTCTTCCTTGTGACTTTGTATTCGAGCAAGAAGGTGTCAATTTGATGTGGTTATTAGGCGGGGTTTCAGTTTTGACCAATATCATTTTCCACACACACGGAGGAGGATATTTGGCCAGATACTGTTCACTCTAACTAGCTACCGGGACACCACTTTTATTCCTGCGATAGGAAAAGATTTGTCGACGAGGATGGGATTCGAACCCACGCGTGCAGAGCACAATGGATTAGCAGTCCATCGCCTTAACCACTCGGCCACCTCGTCCTCTGAGTCACATCATAATCCAAAACCCCCTTTTATCTTAAATTTACGAGGGGGTATTTGGGTTATGTTATTTCAATGTGCTAGCAAACCATATAGCATATTTGAACATGCAGTTGTTCGCTACGAACACAATAAATGGTCCATTTTATGTCGAACTAGCTAGCTACGTGCCCTTCTATACTAGGGTTTGTGGTAGAAAAACTACTCCTAGTGGGTGAACAGACATAGCCAAGGCTTGGGGCCCCTGGACGTGACCTAACATTATCCTGGGTGGACCCCTGGGAGCCCTTCTACATTGGGCCCCGCACCGTGGCCCTGTACCTACCACGGCTTCAGGGAGTATGGCTTTAACCGCATCAGGTATGTATTGTATGGATAAAAGTAGGTAGTTTACTCACAGTACGGAGGGGACGCGACATGTGTGTGTGTGTGTATGGTTGAAAACAGTTACATTATCAACAGACACTTGCACAGCAGTATAATATACATAAACAAAGATTTGTCGACGAGGATGGGATTCGAACCCACGCGTGCAGAGCACAATGGATTAGCAGTCCATCGCCTTAACCACTCGGCCACCTCGTCCTCAGAGTCCTTACACATAACTAATCACACCCCATAACTACTGTCATGAATTTATTTGGGTTATGTTATTCGAGAGAGCATTTTCATGAAAGTGCAAGCAAACCAAATTAGCATATTTGAACATACAGTTGTTTGCTACGAACACAATAAATGGTCCAGAAGGGCAGTAGCTAGCTACGTGCCCTTCTTATACTAGGGTTTGTGGTAGAAAAGCGTAGACGTGCGCCACAAGGTCGTCACTAGTTACCACAGCCACAAAGTCATAAACCCCGTCTATTTATACAATGTATCTGCTTAAAATCTGATTTTAAACTTAACCATAACCACACTGCTTACCTTATGTGTACCTTTAACATCAAAATAAATTATGGCCAAAAAGCACGTTTTTGTTTTCATTATTTTTTACGATATAGCCAACTTTGTGGATGTGCTATCTAGTGGAAACCCACCATTCTCCAAATGTGTTTTTTAATGCTATGAGATTGACAAAACCGCATATCATCAAATATGAAGGAGGCCCGTGCAATGATTTCACTACTGAAAATCTTATCGAATCCTACGGCAGCACTGCGTGATGTCAACGGCATGAGACAGTCGAGGAGAGCCCCCCATAAATACATTCCGAAATGTGCTCCGTGTAACTACTTAGCCACCTAGCAGTGGTCAATTTTATACCTACCTGGGGCATATTGCTAAAGGATTTTGCTGTATGTGGTGTACATGCAGTGCCCGGGAATACATTGCTATAAGGAATGTTCCGTGTTTAAAGTGTTGCTCTGGTAATGGTAGCCGTCTTGCAACTGATTTGACCTCTCCTTTCTATCGAAACTGCACGGTAATGCACGGTAAGCAGCAGCGCTACCGATACTCTGAGCTTTTCCGGAGCTCTGGCAAGAAAAATGGCCACTCTGAGAAAAACTCACGGAAAGAGTGTCTCATGTACTCTCTGTCCACGGGGGCTATATTTGATGCCTGCGGGAAATACCGTGTGTACAATAACTTGATCAACAGCGATTTCTCCACCAATCAGAAGAATGGAGCGGATGCAAGCTCGCACCAATTGGCCTTAGCAACGCACACATCCATCAACAACTTGCACCCCCTGGACTCTTTGGTGGAACGTTGGCAGAACCCTCTCTCTGTGGCAATTTTCCCACATGGGCAAGATGCCACGTTTGCCACAGCCGAGGTCATCGTCCTGCATGCCTTTGAGATCCGCCATGTACACAAGATGCCTGCCACCAAGTCGGAGCTGGCACAGCTGTACCAGGTGGGAGAGGTGCAGCCCTTCTATGAGATGCCATACCCACAGTGCCAGGCACCCACCAACTACTCCAAGTGGGTGAACAGACATAGCCAAGGCTTGGGGCCCCTGGACGTGACTTATACGTTTTCCTGGGTGGACCCCTGGGAGCCCTTCTACATTGGGCTCCGCACCGTGCCCCTGTACGACGGCTTCAGGCAGTGCGGCTTTAACCGCATCAGCCAGGTATGTATTGTACGGATAAAAGTAGCCAGTTACTCACAGTGCGGAGTGGACGCGACAGGTGTGTGTGTGTGTGTGTGTGTGTGTGTGTGTGTGTGTGTGTGTGTGTGTGTGTGTGTGTGTGTTTGTGTATGGTTGAAAACAGTTAGGACTACATTACATTATCAACAGACAAAGGACACTGCAGAGATTCTTGCACAGCAGTAAAATCTACATTATACAAATCGAATATAAAACAAATACTTTGTCCTGACACGTCATTCAATTAAAAGTTTTCACCATTTCATGTTGTCCCCCTTAACTCCTCCTCTTCCCTCCCAGGTCTGTAAGCTCCACGTGACGGGCTACGGATTCTCTGTCCTCAACTCTGCCTTCGTGGTGCACAAAGGGTTCAAAGTTCATGGCGAGTTCCACAGCAGGAAGGATGAGGAGAACCGAAGGAGCCGCCTCCTATTCCGCAGCTTCAAGGAGGGCCTGAAGACCAAGTACCCCTCCTCCCCTCAACGCTGCTGAGGAGACAAGTTGAGAACACTGGTGACTGATTGACACTATAGGGTTAAACTAGGGGTTGGCCTGGTTACGCATTCATCTTTGTTGCTGGGTAGGACCATGTGAGAGGAAAATATCCAAGCCAGAACAGTACGGTTTGGCCCTATAGTGTGAATCAGCGTTGGATCACATCTCCCTAAGTACAGGCTAGGTGTTGATTTGGAGTTCAGCATTCCTATGAGTTCACAAGACCTCTGTCCAGCAAGAAATCAACAAATTACCAACTGCACTACAACATAAACATGAAATGATCACTGGTCCCTGAATTTCTGCTCATTTGTCCAAGTCGGTCAACCACTAGATGGCAATAGTAGACACTTGACTGTAAGGTTTTCACATCATCATCATAATCAGCATTACCTATGCATTGACAGTGAGGGTGGGCCTGTCATTTCTAGTGCCTGCTGAAGACCACAATTGTTTTTGTAAATAGACTCATTGTTCTATAGAAGCTGGGTTTGGTTGACACTCCCATAGAGAGATGTATGTAGTGGGAAAGAGTGACAGGTGTTTTGAGTCTAACACTGCTGTGATACCAGTGTGTTAACTGGAAAGAGTTAGTTGCGTTTACCTGCAGGTATAACAAAACACTGTTGAACGTTTAGAGAAATTAAATGTCTATTTAATGTAAATGGTTACTTATTTATTAAAGGATTTGAGTTGTATGGTTTGCATTTGTTTGAAGTACAAATAGTTAATATTATGAACACATACAGTTGAAGTCGGAAGTTTACATACACCTTAGCCAAATACATTTAATCTCAGTTTTTCACAATTCCTGACATTTAATCCTAGTAAAAATTCTGTTTTAGGTCAGTTAGGATCACCACTTTATTTTGATAATGTGAAGCTTGATAATGTCAGCTTAATAGTAGATTGAATGATTTATTTCAGCTTGTATTTCAATCATCACATTCCCTGTGGGTCAGAAGTTTGCATATACTCAATTAGTATTTGGTAGCATTGCCTTTAAATTGTTTTACTTGGTTCAAACGTTTCGGGTAGCCTTCCACAAGCTTCCCACAATAAGTTGGGTGAATTTTGGCCCATTCCTCCTACCGTGCTGCTGTAACCGAGTCAGGTTTGTAGGCCTCCTTGCTCGCACACTTTTTTTCAGTTCTGCCCACAAATGTTCTATGGGATTGAGGTCAAGGCTTTGTGATGGCCACTCCAATACCTTAACTTTGTTGTCCTTAAGCCTTTTTGCCACAACTTTGGAAGTATGCTTGGTGTCATTTTCCATTTGGAACACCCATTTGCGACCAAGCTTTAACTTCCTGACTAATCTTGAGATGTTGCTTCAATATATCCACATAATTTTCCTTCCCCATGAAGCCATCTATTTTGTGAAGTGCACCAGTCCCTCCTGCAGCAAAGCACACCCACACCATGATGCTTCACGGTTAGGATGGTGTTCTTCGGCTTGCAAGCCTCCCCCTTTTTCCTCCAAACATAACGAGGGTCATTATGGCCAAACAGTTCTATTTTTGTTTCATCAGACCAGAGGACATTTCTCCAGAAAGTACGATCTCTATCCCCATGTGCAGTTGCAAACCGTCGTCTGGCTTTTTTATGGCGGTTTTGGAGCAGTGGCTTCTTCCTTGCTGAGCGGCCTTTCAGGTTATGTCGATATAGGACTCGTTTTACTGTGGATATAGATACTTTTGTACCTGTTTCCTCCAGCATCTTCACAAGGTCCTTTGCTGTTGTTCTGGGATTGATTTGCACTTTTTGCACCAAAGTACGTTCATCTCTAGAAGACAGAACGCGTCTCCTTCCTGAGTGGTATGACGGCTGGGTCGTCCCATGGTGTTTATACTTGCATACTATTGTTTGTACAGATGATTGGGGTACCTTCAGGCATTTGGAAATTGCTCCCAAGGATGAACCTTTTTTTTCTGAGGTCGTGGCTGATTTCTTTTGATTTTCCAATGATGTCAAGCAAAGAGGCACTGAGTTTGAAGGTAGGCCTTGAAATACATCCATAGGTACACCTCTAATTGACTCAAATTATGTCAATTAGCCTATCAGAAGCCTCTAAAGCCATGATATAATTTTCTGAAAATTTCCAAGCTGTTCAAAGGCACAGTCAACTTAGTGTATGTAAACTTCTGACACACTGGAATTGCGATACAGTGAATTACAAGTGAAATAATCTGTCTATAAACAATTATTGGACAAATTACTTGTGTCATGCACAAAGTAGATGTCCTAACCAACTTGCCAAAACTATAGTTTGTTAACAAGAAATTTGTGGAGTGGTTGAAAAACTAGTTTTAATGACTCCAACCTAAGTGTATGTAAACTTCTGACTTCAACTGTATGTTGTTCTCTTTAGTAGGGATGTCGACAGTATGATCCCCTAGGTCACGTCCCAAATGGCACCCTATTCCCTATAGACTACTTGCGGAACAATGGGGTGCCATTTAGGATGTATCCATAGTATTCATCCTGGTTATTTTGCATTGTGAATATATGGTACAGTATTACTATTTTGCATAGCGGTGGTCACTGACTTGTTAGCCCTGTGAAGGACTAAATGTAGCACAGAATAGCCAGAACTCTGTTGTCCAACCACTAATATATAATTTTCTTTAGTTATTTGGGAGTGAAAAAAAAGATACATCCAAAAAGATTTGTTGTTGGAAGTTTACATATTCATTGTGATATTTTTCAAATATTAAAATATCCTATTAAAATACAACAAAAACTACAACTTGTTTCTGAAATTACTTTTCATTACATGTTGTATTTTTTGGGGAAAATTAATTGACTGTCCTATGTTATTACCAATTTTTTTTTAAAGTAAAATGTTTTGATAATTTCAGTTGGCGTTACTATGAAATGCTTTTGGCACGTATAATTGTGTGTAGTAGCGACTCAACCAAGTAGGAGGCAGTGGAGTAAGGTTACCTATGGTAATACGACTTGTCGTGTTGGATCGCAGTTCTTATTCTGTTGAGTCTAAATCATGTTCCTGAGTACGTCAATCTAGTAGATTTTCATGCTAACCAATTTACTTCTATGATGATTGGGAAGGAAATCAACAGATTTCTCTCTACATTTCACTAATATTTTGGTGATAAGGGTTTGCATATCAAGGTCCGGGGTGATTTTAGTTGTCAGTTTAAAAAATGTAATTAGCATGTTGGAAAAAAACTAATTAAATAGGGCAGTTTTTTTTATTCATGATCTCAATTTCTCTCAGTTTTCAATGAATTCAGTTGTCAATTCAGGAAGTGAAAAATCCACAAATAAAACAATGGGCAATTTTACATTTTTGAATTGACAAATTAACTTTTATCTTTCTTTTAGAGGAAACCATATACAGTGGGGAGAACAGGACAGGTGTCTTTTATACAGGTAACAAGTTCAAACAGGTGCAGTTAATACAGGTAATGAGTGGAGAACAGGAGGGATTCTTAAAGAAAAGCGAACAGGTCCGTGAGACCCGGAATTCTTACTGGTTGGTAGGTGATCAAATACTTATGTCATGCAATAAAATGCAAATTAATTACTTAAAAATCATACAATGTGATTTTCTGGATTTTTGTTTTAGATTCCGTCACACAGTTGAAGTGTATCTATGATAAAAATTACAGACCTCTACATGCTTTGTAAGTAGGAAAACCTGCAAAATCGGCAGTGTATCAAATACTTGTTCTCCCCACTGTATGTAGTGTGGTGTTGCTCCCAACTTGTGAGGACACAACATGTCTCTGGGTTTAAAAGATGTCACTAACTAAACCAATAGAAGCTGACGCCTGGGTTAAAAGGTGATTCGACCTAACATCCTATCTTTTTTAGTAATTAACACGACCTGTTTTGAAGTGAACTCCACAAAGCCCTGTAATCTCATTTATTGAACTTGGTGGTGAGACACGGAAGGGACTAACACGTAATCACTGCTGCTGGGCACTTGATTCATCATCCGAACACTTTAACTTATCACACCAGTGATCTATCTAAGCAGATACACATCTCGTCCCTGCTCTCTCACTCCAACAACTCTACCTTCAACCATATTAGCAGATTTTCTTTGTCAACATTCTCATCGTAGGGCGTTCTTGTTTTTATGTGCCTCTCTTCATCTCACCAGACCAATAACTCGGACTACGTTGTTTATTTTTCTCTTGCGCTTTCCCTCTGCTCCTATTTTTCACTCTTCCTCAGTACGTCACCGTCCCGTCGATGGTGTTTGAGTGGCAGAAGGCAGAGGGGGAAGGGAGGGGGGTTGTACGGATAAGGAGTGGCATTAAGCAGGTTTGGTGAGGTAAAGTGGGGTTTATCTCGACAGCTTTGGGGAGCTGCAGCTTATTAGGGTCAGGGAGCTTTACGACAAGAGCAATTAGGGCTGGCCTCTGTGTGGAGCTAGCAGGAGGCCTACCACTAGATTGGCTGTGTACAAGGAGAAGAGGAGGCAGAGGAGGGGTGTATGTGTACCGAGGGAAGACCAGACATGCTGGAGCCCTCGGCCTAGTGGGGCTTTTGAGGGGGGCTTTTTTTGCGGGTCACTTCATGGATGAGAATTGCAGTGAGGTAGCAGTGACCCCAAAACTTCGGAGGACTGGAGAGACCGTTGCGTCCCAAATGGCACCAATTCCCTTTTGTATGGTGCACTAAATAGGGTGCCATTTGGGGTGCACCCACAGACAAAGTATTAAGAGCTGAATTACCTTTTGTCTATTGCCACAGCATGTTAAACAGACAGTCATTGAAAATGTTCAGCATTAGGACCTTATTGTGCGCTAATGACGGCTTCCCCTGTTGATTGACCATTGGAAAGCACTTGACTGGAAATCAATGCCTTTCTTAATTGATTGCCCCTGAGGAGAATAAGTTGTATCGAATTGACTTCAAACACGTCTCTGTATGTTGGGTTTACTTGAATTATATTACTCTGTAACAAATGAGTCAGTACAAGTTAGGTTTACATCCAATTAGCTTCAGATTTGTATGCATACGTAAACATTTGCGAATTTTCCCACCAGTGGTGGGTCTCCACCAAAAGGATATGTTGCAGATAGAAATCAGTGCTTGATGACAACTTCTGTTACTTCATGTACCGAAGAAAAATAATCAGACCGGCGAAATTTATTGGAAAGGAGCCTCAAACTCATACCATGCACTTTCACCATCCTGTGAAGTTCAACATAATTTTTTTCATCTACCCGCACTGTATCTGCCAGCTGTTGGCTAGAGAGTACATGCCAAGACCAGAGTAGGAACATTTATCTATTTAACGCGACAGTTTCTGTGACAAAACTATCAGTAGAGTTGAAAATGTGATGTAAACACATTGAACATTTCCAAAAGATTTCGGTACACGGTATTCAAATAATATTTGAGAAGGTCCGGTCACACAAATTTCCTAGGTGGCAAAGATAGATATTTGAATTTATCCGCGTAGTAAGAAACCCCTCGCTACCCATGCGACCCCAAACTGTTCACACGCCTCTTGTTGGTGGAGATAACAGTTCGCAGCTGTAAAGCAAATTTCCTGCAAATCTACACATTTTGCCATGGGGTTAGCCTAGCTTACCTACTTAGCTAACATGGGCAAGTTGATCAACTGGACATTTTTTTATTATATTATTTGATGTATATTATTTGACCGGTTATAAATAGCTGTAAGTGAATGTGATAAAAATAGGGTAACTGCCAATGCAGAGTTGGCAGAGTTATTACAACTCCCAACAGCAGAAAGTTCACAGCCAGACTGAGTCTCTCCCCCCCCAAAAAAAAGAAAACCTGTTTAAAGTCAGGACCCGCGGTCCGTATTGACCCCGTTCTTGATTTGGATCCGGGACCAAGTCTGCCTATTGAGTATGACTGACCTATACTGTCCAACTAGAACTAGTTGTTGAGTGTTACATGTCTGGTGAGTTCACCTGGATTCCACTATGAGGTCAGGTCATGACGATCAACGTGTTACAACTTAACTACTTATGAAATGAAATACTTATAAAATAAAACATTTTATGTGAACTCTACAAGCAACTCTTCAATAAAAAAAGATGCAAAGCAATGTGAAAAGTAGAAACCAAAATGCATTTCAGTGAAAAGGTGAGACATGTTTGTGTCTCAGGGGTGAGAGGAACAGGAACAGGTCACCTCTGGTAACACTTAACACCAGGCAGAGCAGCCTGGACAGAAGTGAGCTCAAACATCCGTTTCACTTAAACGAGTGTGAGCTTATCGGTCATCAATGCCAGCTTTAGGAGCAGGCGACCTGTCTGCTTACGGAACAAGCTCCCACCGATGCACGCATCCAGTTCACTCATGGCCAGTTAAGTCGAGTGTTCTTGGACGCCCTGGCTACCTGCGCTTTAAACGTATCCCGCTAGATACGTCTCCCTTCGCCCTCCACCACCGTGGTACTCAGCTAGCGGTTGCAGTTCTAATAGGACGTGACACCGCCCGGGGGGGAAGAAAATCAGGCCTAATGGATCTAGGTAATCCCTCTCACTGAGCCTCACCAGCTCCTTGCTTATAGCCTCCTCCTCCTTCTCCCACCGTCCTCTTTTATCCTCCCCAGTGCCCAGCTTGTATACTCCTCCTACCCACTGTTGCCGGAATTCACCAGGAGAGAACAGACGGACGGGGGCAGGCTGGACAGGGCATCCCCCTCTGACACAGTCGCGCACACACTGTCACACACATACACAAACACACAGAGTTGCGTGCGCGCGCACACACACACACACACACACACACACACACACACACACACACACACACACACACACACACACACACACACACACACACACACACACACACAGACACACACACACACACACACACACACACACACACACACACACACACACACACACACACACAAGGAACCAGAACCTTGGAGTCGGGAACCAACTGACCAGACACTGACACTAGCCACATAGGGCTAAGTTAAATCTGTCTCCTTGATCAATGAGCTAATGCAAGCTCCTCTATCACAATAATTTAGTAACAGATGAAGGATGGCATGATGCAATTGGCCTATTGTACTGTGTTTGTAGACTGGCTGCACATTCCCTGGGCCCTCATAGCTCCCAGGATCTGCATTAAATCTCAGAGGAGAGGAGCTTATCCATAGTTCTGGTACAGTACACAGTACAGTACATACAGTGATATACAACATGTATTTTCTCATAGGAAAAAGCAGAGGAGATAGTTTTAGAAGGAGTTGTTTTTGATTTTTGCCGTGGCTTATTTCCCCTTATTCTCCATTTCTTGCAATAAATGAATAATAACCATGCTGCAAACAATGTCTCAGAATGTGTGTCTCTCTATGGGCAACTATCAATCAATCAATCATTAAAGTCTATTCAGTGCTCTAAAGAGTATTTATAAGCTCAGGTCAGTGTGTATGTAGTGCACTCCTATCAGTACATCTAGGTGACATGAATGCAGACAAAATTAGCACACAACAAACAAACTTTACTGAGCCTTTAAGCACTCTTAAATAACCATCCTCTACCCTCCATCCCTTCATCCCTCCCCCAGCCCTCACTTTATCCACCTGTCCCTCCCGGGGGGTAATTTGGCAGAGCTGCAGAGTGGCTTGGCTGAGGCAGGCAGGTGGGTGGGGCAGGGTGGGACAGGGAGGGGGGGAAGGGGGGCTCAATAGAGGTAAGTCACTGAATCAGGAATTAATGAGTATTAAAGTATTAGGTGAGAATAAGTCCTACCTTTTAAGCCCTTTAGCATTCCTAAACAACTCCAATAACACCTGTTATATCAAGGAATCGCAGCGAGGCTGCGTGGTGTGAGAATTCAATTATTTTTCTTCTATTAAGTCACCTTAGACATGTTGGCCAAACTGGTAAGCAGATAGTTCTCTGTGAGTTCACAGGCATGGAAGTAAAGAGACTTGAAAGACAATGTCAATTAAAATGTTAAGCACAATTTCTGTGAGTATGATATTCAATTTGACTACAATTGGTAGAAATAAAATATAACTCAATAGCATTTTGAGTCATAATATTTTGACCACAAACCAACATTTGACAGAGGTGCCTATTGAGTTACAGACAGAATCCAGAATTGGACAGTGTTCTTTCTTTGACACAGAGAGCTTCTAAGATTCCAAAGAATTCTAAGATTCTATGTTCTCTTCTCTAAGCTTCTCGTCTCTGAGTTCTCAAGGCTATGATGTCATGGCAGTGAAGCCAGCCAGCCAGCCAGGCACAGACAGACAGACAGACAGACAGACAGACAGACAGACAGACAGACAGACAGACAGACAGACAGACAGACAGACAGACAGGCAGACAGACAGACAGACAGACAGACATTGGCCCTCCTATTGTTCTAACCCCTTACATCACCACCATGACCACTAGCAGCCATTGCTGCTAGTCACAAATCACAGTAATCATAAGCACAAGGGCCAACGACCAGCCCAGCAAACAAAACCTGAGAGTGATCCACCCATCCATCCTCAAGTCTATTTTCTAGTGCATAGAGCATAAATTAGACAACATTGTTGGTTGGTTAATAAGTCATCAAAAGGAGATCTCCTTGTGTAAGCTCATCTTCACACACAGCAACGGTGATACCTTCCTTAGGTGGAGCTATAGAAATACTAGAGCAGGCATCCCCATCCAAGACCACATTCTGTGGTGGAGTGCCGTCTGGGACTATGTTAGGAGGACGGGCCGTTTGTTAACTGAACCTGAAAAAAACCCATCCAGGGGGAGGAGACAGTAGTGCTGGCAGTAGAGAGAGACGTCAAACAGGTCCTCCTTGGGGAGGTGGTTCGCTATCAGATAGCCCTGGGGTTGGACACAGGCAGAAAGACATACACGTCGAGAGACAGAGACACAGAGTACACAAGCACACAGGTTGGACACACACACACAAATAACACAATTGAATTTAGAACACAAGTCGCCCCATCGTATTAGAGTGCCAGACTCTTTCAATACAAAGGTCATGAGAATGGAGACTTGAACCTAGAGAACAACCTTCTACAAATCATGAATAATTCAGCATCAATTGATAGGCTGATGATGTGTCATCCAGAGAATGAGGGGGTACAGAATGTTATTCTGGGTGATGATATCCCATCCACAGTGCATTCGGAAAGTATTCAGACCCCTTGACTTTTTCCACATTTTGTTACGTTACAGCCTTATTCTAAAATCGATTAAATTGTTTGTTTTTTCTCATCAGTCTACAAACAATACCCCATAAGTCTCTGAATGTCATTGAGTATCCCAGCCAGAGCCTAAACATCTCTGAAGAGACCTGAAAATAGCTGTGCACAACACTCCCCATCCAACTTGACAGAGATGGAGAGGATCTGCAGAGAAGAATGGGAGAAACTCCCCAAATACAGGTGTATTTACTCAATGAAGACTCAAGGCTTTAATCGCTGCCAAAGGTGCTTCAACAAAGTACTGAGTAAAGGGTCTGAATACTTATGTAAATGTGATATTTCCATTTGATATGTAATAAATTAACAAACATTTCTAAAAAAACTGTTTTTCCTTTGTCATTATGGGGCATTGTGTGTAGATAGATGAAAAACAACAACAATTTAATCAATTTTAGAATAAGGCTGTAACTTAACAAAATGTGGGAAAAGTCAAGGGATCGTGAAGGCACTATATAATCCTGTCATATACTGTACCTTGCTTAAAAACAGTCAACTGAGATTGAGTATAATGCAAACAACAAAAACAGTAATGTTGTTAATAATACGTGGTAGATGCTGGTTAAAATAAGAGCTTTGTGGGGGTCTTTCTGACTGTGCTAAAAATTTAGACGGGGATTCACTCCTTGTCTTTCAATCCACCACAAATATTTGCCTCCACAGTGACTGCTATCTCAATCCTCAATCCTCAATCACCCTGGGCCAATTGAGGCAAGAGACTTTGCTCTTTCTCCTCCTATAGCACCTCACAACAGCGGAAGGGGAAGTGAATATATTGTTTGTTTGGTGAATGACCCCTGGGCATATGGTGCTGCCTGGGAGACCCTCCTATGTGGGGAGGGGGTGGGGGACACTCGACCTGTCTGAGAGGATACTGGTATTGAGTTGCAAACAAGTTTGTAATTAGCCCCTACTTCACTTGCTGGGAGGGAATTAGTGTGTGTGTGTGTCAGTGTGTGTTATGCGAGTGCATGTGTGCTTAGTTCATTTGTTTCGGTGTGTTTTCCTGAGCTCGTTGCGTGTGTGTTTGACCTCCTTTCTTTAGGAGGAATAGGGGTTGGGGCCGGTGATAACGATAACACTAATTAGTTCTCCTCCCAGTTGCTTGTTAATTGCGTTGAGTTGTGGATTTATACAGCATGGTTGGATGGGTAATACCCCGCCACACAGGGCCCCAGACCCCACCCCCTGCCTTGCGTGTTGGCAAAATCAACAGCTCATTTTTAAGCAGGCGACTTCTTGTTTAAGTCTAATTAATTATGCCAAGTGGGGTTCCACCTCCACCGTCATGTCCTGGCCTGCGTCCCAAATGGAACCCAATATTTCCTGTGGTGCACTACTTTTGACCCGGGCCCATAGGCACTATAGGGAATAGGGAGCCATTTGGGATGTAGGCCTTGTTTTGTCCAGAAAGGGGAAGAGGTGCAGGGAGGGGAGGGGAAGAGGGGAATGAGGGCTAGATATGTGCATATGGTCACAGAATTAATTAGAACACAAAAGTATGTAACTATATAACTCTGGTAACAAAAAAATGATCAGGACAAATAGATGGGAAATGTTGCTACAAGGTTGATGACCACTCTTCAGTGGTCATGTGTTAAACACTATGTGTTTGGTTCAGCTTGTAAACTTTCCTTGCAAAAGCTTGCAAGAGTGCAATTTTGACAACACAGCCAGGAATATAAACTTCAGCAGGCTTTATTGACACGCTATCGTGTTGTATCATATCAAAACGATGCCTCTATAAGGATGTGCGGTATTCAATAAATCAATACAGTTTAAACACCCCTCACACACTGATACTGACTGGCACACACCATCATAATCTCCTCATCCCATCTCCATCTATGATTAAGAAGATTGGTAATCTCACTCAGTCTGCTCTCAAAGTGTTAACAGATTGGTGGGATTTGGAAGGGGGTAGAGGGGTGTGTGTGTGTGTGTGTGTGTGTGAATATGTTTAAGCAAAGTGTGTGTACAAGTGTGCATTCAAACGCGAGAAGTGTCTAAAACCTAACAGCATCAGATTAACTATAAGGTATGATCTTCCCCCGGCTCATCTAATTTCTCCCCCCTTCTGTGCTCCTCTATACTGGCTGTGTGAACAGACACTTGCACACACACAGTACAATCCCTCCCTCCCTTCCGACAGACACACACATAGGCACACACACATTGCACCCCACTGCCCTGATAATCTAGATGGGCTATCATCCTCTGCCCACTGTTTGTACAGGGAATCTATACCTTTGTCTCGAGCTATGGACTGTTTGGATTTACTTCCATTTGAAAAATAAGAATTTTGTTACAGTTTTTTATACATTGTTGTCACGTTCTGACCTTAGTTCCTTTGTGATGTCTTTGTTTTAGTATGGTCAGGGCGTGAGTTGGGTGGGCAGTCTGTTCTTTTTTCTATGATTTGGTATTTCTGTGTTTGGCCTGGTATGGTTCTCAATCAGAGGCAGCTGTTTATCGTTGTCCCTGATTGAGAACCATACTTAGAGGCAGCCTGTTTTCACCCTTGAGTTGTGGGTGATTATTTTCTGTTCTGTGTTTTTCTTCACCGTACAGGACTGTTCGTTTGTCGTTTTTTCCAGTGTTCAGTTGTTTCATTAAAGAATACGAACACTTACCACGCTGCGCATTGGTCCTCTTCTTCTTCCACCCATGACGAGCATTACAATTGTGTTAGTAGAGTAATTTAAAAATAATAATAATATTGAAGTTAAAATGAATATTTTTACAAGGATATAATGTATAAAAACATTTCAAATATCAATGTTCCTGTACACACTGGCGGACTCACCATTAGGCAACTCAGGCCATTACCAAGAGCATCACATCATCGGGGGGCCTCGTGAACTTGGCAGAATTTTGTTTAAAATGATCTTGCCTAGGCTTATATTGTTACTTTCACAAGCTACTTTAGTTTCCATTTGCCTTTTTGTGACAAAGAAATGTATCCATTGAACATGTATTCTGCACAGAAGGTATACAGTTGTTGAAATAAATAATAATATTGTCAGGTATACTCCCTCCCCGGCCTCTTGGTCATCAGACTGCTGATTATCCCGCACACCTGTCACCATCGTCTCGCGCACCTGCGCCTCATGACACTAACCTGGACTCCATCACCTTGGTTCCTTCCCCAGGCGTCATTGTTTCTTGTTTCTTGTCTGTGCGTAGTTCGTGTTTCTTGTTTTGTACTTTGTTTAATTTATTTATCCCTGAGGAAGGCACAGTGATGTCGAAACGTTGGCAGGGAGAACTTCCGGCGCCGACAGAGATGGCCGCCTCGCTTCGCGTTCCTAGGAAACTATGCAGTTTTTTGTTTTTTTACGTGTTATTTCTTACACTAGTACCCCAGGTCATCTTAGGTTTCTTTACATACAGCCGAGAAGAACTACTGAATATAAGATCAGCGTCAACTCACCATCAGTACGACCAAGAATATGTTTTTCGCGATGCGGATCCTGTGTTCTGCCTTACAACCAGTGTAACCGAGTGGATCACATGCAGCGACCAAAAAAAAAAAAAAAACGACTCAGAAAAAGAGGGAAACGAAGCGGTCTTCTGGTCAGACTCCGGAGACGGGCACATCGTGCACCACTCCCTAGCATTCTTCTTGACAATGTCCAGTCTCTTGACAACAAGGTTGATGAAATCCGAGCAAGGGTAGCATTCCAGAGGGACATCAGAGACTGTAACGTTCTTTGCTTCACGGAAACATGGCTAACTGGAGAGACGCAATCCGAAGCGGTGCAGCCAGCGGGTTTCTCCACGCATCGCGCCGACAGAAACAAACATCTTTCTGGTAAGAAGACGGGCGGGGGCGTATGTCATATGGCCAACGTGACATGGTGTGATGAAAGAAACATACAGGAACTCAAATCCTTCTGTTCACCTGATTTAGAATTCCTCACAATCAAATGTAGACCGCATTATCTACCAAGAGAATTCTCTTCGATTATAATCACAGCCGTATATATCCCCCCAAGCAGACACATCGATGGCTCTGAACGAACTTTATTTAACTCTCTGCAAACTGGAAACGATTTATCCGGAGGCTGCATTCATTGTAGCTGGGGATTTTAACAAGGCTAATCTGAAAACAAGACTCCCTAAATTTTATCAGCATATCGATTGTGCAACCAGGGGTGGAAAGACCCTGGATCATTGTTACTCTAACTTCCGCGACGCATATAAGGCCCTGCCCCGCCCCCTTTCGGAAAAGCTGACCACGACTCCATTTTGTTGATCCCTGCCTACAGACAGAAACTAAAACAAGAAGCTCCCACGCTGAGGTCTGTCCAACGCTGGTCCGACCAAGCTGACTCCACACTCCAAGACTGCTTCCATCACGTGGACTGGGAGATGTTTCGTATTGCGTCAGACAACAACATTGACGAATACGCTGATACGGTGTGCGAGTTCATTAGAACGTGCGTTGAAGATGTCGTTCCCATAGCAACGATTAAAACATTCCCTAACCAGAAACCGTGGTTTGATGGCAGCATTCGTGTGAAACTGAAGGCACGAACCACTGCTTTTAATCAGGGCAAGGTGTCTGGTAACATGACTGAATACAAACAGTGCAGCTATTCCCTCCGCAAGGCTATCAAACAAGCTAAGCGCCAGTACAGAGACAAAGTAGAATCTCAATTCAACGGCTCAGACACAAGAGGTATGTGGCAGGGTCTACAATCAATCACGGACTACAGGAAGAAACCCAGCCCAGTCACGGACCAGGATGTCTTGCTCCCAGGCAGACTAAATAACTTTTTTGCCCGCTTTGAGGGCAATACAGTGCCACTGACACGGCCTGCAACGGAAACATGCGGTCTCTCCTTCACTGCAGCCGAAGTGAGTAAGACATTTAAACGTGTTAACCCTCGCAAGGCTGCAGGCCCAGACGGCATCCCCAGCCGCGCCCTCAGAGCATGCGCAGACCAGCTGGCCGGTGTGTTTACGGACATATTCAATCAATCCCTATACCAGTCTGCTGTTCCCACATGCTTCAAGAGGGCCACCATTGTTCCTGTTCCCAAGAAAGCTAAGGTAACTGAGCTAAACGACTACCGCCCCCGTAGCACTCACATCCGTCATCATGAAGTGCTTTGAGAGACTAGTCAAGGACCATATCACCTCCACCCTACCTGACACCCTTGACCCACTCCAATTTGCTTACCGCCCAAATAGGTCCACAGACGATGCAATCTCAACCACACTGCACACTGCCCTAACCCATCTGGACAAGAGGAATACCTATGTGAGAATGCTGTTCATCGACTACAGCTCGGCATTCAACACCATAGTACCCTCCAAGCTCGTCATCAAGCTCGAGACCCTGGGTCTCGACCCCGCCCTGTGCAACTGGGTACTGGACTTCCTGACGGGCCGCCCCCAGGTGGTGAGGGTAGGCAACAACATCTCCTCCCCGCTGATCCTCAACACTGGGGCCCCACAAGGGTGCGTTCTGAGCCCTCTCCTGTACTCCCTGTTCACCCACGACTGCGTGGCCATGCACGCCTCCAACTCAATCATCAAGTTTGCGGACGACACAACAGTGGTAGGCTTGATTACCAACAACGACGAGACGGCCTACAGGGAGGAGGTGAGGGCCCTCGGAGTGTGGTGTCAGGAAAATAACCTCACACTCAACGTCAACAAAACTAAGGAGATGATTGTGGACTTCAGGAAACAGCAGAGGGAACACCCCCCATCCACATCGATGGAACAGTAGTGGAGAGGGTAGCAAGTTTTAAGTTCCTCGGCATACACATCACAGACAAACTGAATTGGTCCACTCACACAGACAGCATCGTGAGGAAGGCGCAGCAGCGCCTCTTCAACCTCAGGAGGCTGAAGAAATTTGGCTTGTCACCAAAAGCACCCACAAACTTCTACAGATGCACAATCGAGAGCATCCTGGCGGGCTGTATCACCGCCTGGTATGGCAACTGCACCGCCCTCAACCGTAAGGCTCTCCAGAGGGTAGTGAGGTCTGCACAACGCATCACCGGGGGCAAACTACCTGCCCTCCAGGACACCTACACCACCCGATGCTACAGGAAGGCCACAAAGATCATCAAGGACATCAACCACCCGAGCCACTGCCTGTTCACCCCGCTGCCATCCAGAAGGCGAGGTCAGTACAGGTGCATCAAAGCTGGGACCGAGAGACTGAAAAACAGCTTCTATCTCAAGGCCATCAGACTGTTAAACAGCCACCACTAACATTGAGTGGCTACTGCCAACACACTGTCAATGACACTGACTCTACTCCAGCCACTTTAATCATGGGAATTGATGGGAAATGATGTAAATATATCACTAGCCACTTTAAACAATGCTACCTTATATAATGTTACTTACCCTACATTGTTCATCTCATATGCATACGTTGATACTGTACTCTATATCATCGACTGCATCCTTATGTAATACATGTATCACTAGCCACTTAACTATGCCACTTGGTTTACATACTTATCTCATATGTATATATTGTACTCGATATCATCTACTGTATCTTGCCTATGCTGCTCTGTACCATCACTCATTCATATATCCCTATGTACATATTCTTTATCCCCTTACACTGTGTATGACAGTAGTTTTTTTTGGAATTGTTAGTTAGATTACTTGCTCGTTATTACTACATTGTCGGAACTAGAAGCACAAGCATTTCGCTACACTCGCATTAACATCTGCTAACCATGTGTATGTGACAAATAAAATTTGATTTGATTTGATTTGAAATACCCATTAAATTGCTGGGAGATTATACATGGAGTGTGCGACTTTCTCTATTTTGATAGTTTATCATTTATTTATTAAAACAATCACTCCCTGAACTTACTTCCAGACCCTCGCCTACATTATTACAAATTAAATCTAGCTTTGTTTATATATGTCTTGGTTTTGAGTGTATTTGGTCATTTACATCTGGCTTAGAACATTACATCTTACACCTCATGGCCAAAAGTATGTAGACGGCCCTTCAACTTAGTGGATTCGGCTATTTCAGCCACACCCGTTGCTGACAGGTGATTAAAATAGAGTACACAGCCATGCAATCTCCATAGACAAACATTGGCAGTAGAATGGCCTTACTGAAGAGCTCAGTGACTTTCAACGTGACACCATCAAAGGATGCAACAACGGCTCAGCCGCGAAGTGGTAGGCCACACAAGCCCATAGAACGGGACCCGTGAGTGCTGAAGCGGTGCTAAAGTGCGTAGTGCTAAAAATAGTCTGTCCTCAGTTGCAACACTCACTACCGAGTTCTAAACTGCCTCTGGAAGCAACGTCAGAACAATCACTGTTCGTTGGGAGCTTCATGAAACGGGTTTCCATGCTCGAGAAGCCGCACACAAGCCTAAGATCACCATGGGCAATGCCAAGCGTCGGCTGGGGTGGTGTAAAGCTTGCCGCCATTGGACTCTGGAGCAGTGGAAACGCATTTCTGGAGTGATGAATCATGCTTCACCATCTGGCAGTCTGATGGACGAATCTGGGTTTGGCGAATGTCAGGAGAACGCAACCTGCCCGACTGCATAGTGCCAAATGTAAAGTTTGGTGGAGGAGAAATAATGGTCTGGGGCTATTTTTCATAGTTCAGGCTTGCTCCTTAGTTCCAGTGAAGGTACATCTTAATGCTACAGCATACAATAACATTCTAGATGATTCTGTGCTTCCAACTTTGTGGCAACAGATTGGGGAAGGGCCTTTCCTGTTTCAGCATGACAATGCCACCATGCACAAAGTGAAGTCCACACAGAAATGGTTTGTCAAGATCAATGTGGAAGAACTTGACTTGCTTGCACAAAGCCCTGACCTCAACCTCATCTAACACCTTTGTGATGAATTGGAACACAAGCCAGGCAAGCCAGGCCTAATTGCCCAACATCAGTGCCCGACCTCACTTATGCTCTTGTGGCTGCATGGAAGCAAGTCCCTGCAGCAATGTTCCAAAATCTACTGGAAAGCCTTCCCAGAAGAATGGAGGCTGTTATAGCAGCAAAAGGGGGACCACCTCCATATTAATGCCCATGATTTTGGAATGAGATGTTAGATGAGGAGGTGTCCACCTACTGTTGGTCATGTAGTGTGTCTGTAGTCAATTAAATGAAGGTCTCCAGCTTAGCCTGTATTGTCTGGTAAACGCATATTTGTGTTTTGTAGAAAGATTGTTGGACAAGACTAAACCACTTGACCTGTTTCTAAACCATGACCCTTTCTTTGCATGGGATTGGCACACATTGATGTGGTTCTGTAGTCTAGAGACTATGGATGTAAACTGTCCAGGGTTACTGTCAATTCCATTTCAATTCCATCAATTCTGGAGACTAAATGAAATTCCAATTCCAGAATAAAAAAAAAACGTTTATTTTCAAATAGGATTTTCCTGAACTGACCCCAACCCACCTCCACCACCATACACAAACGTATTAACGTTATTCCCCTAAACAAAACAGTAGCCTAATAAATACAATTATGAATAATTGAAAAATAATATGCAATGTGCCTAAAGACCCAGAGCATAAATCAATTCCCTATAGCCTATACTCATATAATATAGTTTATTATGTGTGCTTGTTGTACCGCAATCGTGGACAGATGCTTATTCTAAACCGGATTAATAAAAAATGTGTCCCCTAAAGACGGATTAATAAAATCAGAAAGGGATTGAACCCATGAAGCAGGATCATATAATACAGTGTCCCCGAGTAACACTGCCGTCCATCACCCTGCCCCCAGAGACGTTTAAAAAAAACTATCCTGACCCGGGGACGGACCGGGGTGGAGGAGGATAGGTCTACTGTATGAGTGTCCACTTTAATTAAAAGGCGATTACTTTTGCCGGGAGCGTTGAGAGGATGCCTAGCAGCTTTGCCAAACATGCATCTCGGGAGATTTCGCCGTGGGCAAATGGAAGCGGCCGCCGCGTAGGTGATACAGATACAGATTGCCAAGGCTTTAGCGCGGTAGCTCTGGCGCTCAGATTCAAACCGCATTCAAATCAGAGCATACACTATAGCTGTGAAGCGGTCTGTCATCTATAACCCAGACATGTTATGAGCCAGGGTGCATCCATTCACCAGGATTAAAAAACAACAACAAACAAAAAAACATATCCGAATACAATTACTTCGGTTTGGGTTAGGCCTATCTAAAATATATATGCACAATTTACCGAAGAAGACCTATAATCATTTGTTGACAAACCGTAAACTAAAACTATACGTACGAGTCAAATATAGATGTTTTTAAACCAACCATTTTATCACATTATTATAAACACAACAATAATATGTCACTATTCTACTATTCCAATTATCAAGTGATTGGTTATAGAAAAGTTATTGATTATGTATCACTTCATTCTATTTAGGTGAATTATCTTTCTAGTAAATACCAACCAGGCCTAATAGGTAAAAAAAAAACCGCTTGATTACACACATTTTCCTCCTCTCTTCTCTTCTCCACATCCTCCTCCCTGTCCTTTGGCCTGTGTTGGATTTCCCCCGCCCGGTCAACCATGCAGATCAGACCAATTAAATATCCTTGTTGTTAGCTTCCCAATCATCCTGACAGTCAATGTATCCCTCGGCTAAAACAAACAATCTGATCAGGCTGTCACCTCTATACACATTACCCCCCGCTAAGTGGCTAATGACTGTGAGGCGCATAATCCCTCTCAAAACATCTACAAAGATGCTAATTGTTTCTATCTATAAATACAGGTCGACTCCTGGCGTTCTTTCTTTAGCCTACTAGAACCGACAGAACTCCAGGAAGTGCCTGGCTCCGACGCGACAGTTGTCACATATAGCATAGCTTGCCAATACCGGGAAAAGACAGGAGAAACAACTTACATAAGGAACTCGCTGCCAATCAGATTTATTTTTACTACAAAACTATATTTGATTCAACTAAACATCCGCATCACTGGGAGGCTCACTGGGACGTGGTGCGTAAAAGGACACTTCACGCACCAGACAATTGGAATGATATGACCATTGGCTATGTCCATTTAGCTGAACCAACATTTATTTTTTTAGATATATGATAATATAGACTATTTTATTTGTTGACAAAGTCTGAGAAGAACGAAAAAGGGGAAAGATGTTCCCTTTGCCTATGTTCACCCCGGAACAAGTGGCTCGGGTGTGCGAGAACCTCGAGGAGACCGGCGACATCGAGCGCCTGGGGCGGTTCTTATGGTCCCTGCCTGATGCTGTCCCTGGCTCCGCCGGGGAGGCTCTCAACCGCCACGAGTCAGTGATGCGCGCCCGGGCGCTGGTCGCCTTCCACGGAGGAAACTTCGAGGCGCTTTACCAGATCCTCCAGAGCCACCGCTTTACACGCGAGTCTCACGCCAAACTCCAAGATCTGTGGCTGGACGCGCATTACCGCGAGGCAGAGCGGCTCCGGGGCCGTCCCCTGGGACCGGTGGAGAAGTACCGTATCCGGAAGAAGTTCCCACTGCCTCGCACCATCTGGGACGGCGAGCAGAAGACGCACTGCTTTAAGGTGAGACACCAAGCTGTAAGTATGATTCTTTCGCACCATACCTATAGTTACGCACCTTCATCATGCATACATGCCTATATACACTAACTGGCTATAAATTAGAAATGAACGAAACCCGTAACTAATATCTGGCTGTAACCTATAATGTATATAGCCTACTGGGCTGACTCACTGTTAATTGTAAATTTGTAAAACATTTTGAAATTCTTATACTGAAACATCTGTCATTCTGCCCTGAACAAGGCAGTTAACCCACTGTTCCTTGGCCATCAGTGTAAATAAGAATTTGTTCTTAACTAACTTGCCTAGTTAAATAAAGGTTAATTAAATAAAACAAAAAATCTGAAATAACTTCAGATGGTCTCATTATGGCACCTTGGCATATCAAGTCCCCAATAGTTCCTGAGCGCTTCAGTTGCTAATGATACTGAGTCACTGACAAGGGTTCTCTCTTTTTCTCCAGTCCTGATCTCTGTTAACTCAGACTATAGATAATAGGAGGTCAATACCCTCCTGCAAGGTTAGGTTAGACATAGTAAAAGATTTTCACATAAGAGGCCGTAGGCTATTTCTATAGAGAAACAAATGAATGCAATGGTGTTTCCCACAGAGATCCTGTTAAATGATGTTCTAATGTGTCATGTTATGGTGTTTCACTTTCTACCATTCACTGCTTTGAGTTTGATGGCAAAGTTCAATGGCAAAGTTTCAAACAGGACATATCTTGTCTGTAGTAATGTGGCTGCACATGTCACTTCCTTTACTGAGGGACAAACCAATACATGATTATCTACAGTCTCTCTGCTGAACCACTGGCAATTTGCATTAGCGTCTTTGTGTGGATTCACAAAACATAAAAACAAGCACATAAGTGTTATAGCCAAGAAACAAGCAATGTCAGCCAAATCAAGACTCAATAGGCTACACAAGATATATATATGTTTTTTAAGGTATTTTCATTTGAAAAAAAAAAAAAACATCTACATCTCAGCATGTAAATGACATAGGTGAGAAGAGATGCTTCTGCTCTTCAACCTTAGCCTGGGTAACAATCTTTTTGTGACAACAATCCATTCCTCATGTGACACAGAGTACAAGGAGGGGAAGTGTTAGCACAAAACAGGTCTAGATTTCAGGCCACTTCAACCTGCAGTAATCCTGTGGTTAAAGAGCTCCATAAGAGCACGTTGAATGGGGACTGTGCTGCTATGGGCTGTAGGCTATAGTGCATGTGTTTGTGTCCCAACTGGCACTCTATTCCCTATATAGTGCACTACTTTTGACCCAAGCTCCATGGGCCCTGGTCAAAAGTAGTGACTACATTGGGAATAGGGTGCCATTTGGGATGCAGTCACAGAGGGAGTCAGTTTGCTACTGTATAAACTTTGCGTGTCAGAGACCACCCGTGGCGGTATAAGCCAAGCTCCCTTTTACTCTGGAGTTTCCACCAACTAAACAGCAGTGAGCAATCACCTAGCCTGGGATAGAATAGAATAGCTTTATTTTGCTGCAAAGGAACTTATTTTTGGAGTGGTTCAGAAAAAGAACAGACATAAACATTGTAGGTTATGCTACACAGTAGACCTAGCTACTAGGCTACACTTGGTTACACAAATAACAGAGGACGGGGCAACGATAATACAACACAAAACAAACTTTAAAAAAAAAAAGCACCACTCTCCTTGGTGCTGGATGGCCAGTGTCTTTGATATTTGCTTAGGAGCCGATTCCAGTGAATACCGGAACCTTTCACTATTGAAGTGAAACAGAGAGATATTCCGTTTTGGATCACGCCCAGGTTACTGTCGCAGTCAACATCACTCCAACGCAAAGGTCTGTGGAACCAAGCTGACAATCATTAGGTCTAGGGGGAAATGTTGGGCTTAACAGTGTTTTAACCTTTTGGATGTCAGTATAGACATCATCAGTTATCTTTAGAAAACAACAAAACACATGCATAAGGCATCCCTATTCCTGTTAACCATTGCAGGATTTTGGTTGCTTCGAAATGCACTTCAACCAACAAAATCACTACTAAATGCATATGAAATCACTTGCATCAGGGCAAGGAATAGGTCATTTTAGAAGATACAGTAGCTACACACAGCACAACAAAAAAAAGATTGTGACGGACTGAGTAGTCCTAGACTTAACGCTGGGCAGATACACGCGTTGAGCAAGTCACATTTCCACAAAAACAACATAAGGCCCCGTGTGTCACTCTCTGGCCCAGGATGTTGTTGACAATATTGAATGGGTAAAGTCTGTGCAAGACCATTAGGTGAAGGGTCTAAGGCTGAGCACTGACTTTTGCTATAGATCATACAGTAGGTCAGTGGAGTTTAGGTAATGTCCCAACTCCCCCGTTACATCCCCCTCTTGTGGTAGAGTCAGATACTGCAGGCAAATCATCTTGCTGCCCCACAAAGTATAAACCTCTACTAATCGTAAGGCATCTAGCCCTCTCTCCAGTACTAAGCCCTTTTATCCTGAGCCAATATACAGTATAACATATTTATGTTGATAATGTAGATTATAATTATTATCCCTTAAATCCAATTTAATACGATTATTTTCAGCATGGCTTAGGTCTCCTGCAGGAAATCTTCTCTTAACAATATCAATGGAGTAGCCTAATGAAAAATATCACACCCATATGCTGCATATGTCATATCTGATTGTGAAAGATATAGATTATTAGGAACACTGTTGGTTACATGAACCAGGGAACTGACCATTGTTGTGTCCTTTATGTCTCCAAGGAGAGAACTCGTAGCCTGCTCAGGGAGTGGTACCTCCAGGACCCCTACCCAAACCCATCCAGGAAACGGCACCTGGCCCAGGCCACGGGACTCACGCCTACACAGGTCGGCAACTGGTTCAAGAACCGACGCCAGAGAGACAGGGCCGCGTCGGCAAAGAACAGGTACGTCAAGACTCAAGTCAAGGCAAGAGAGGAGGTTACTCAGCTGGAAACTTTGACTTTCTGTGTCTTGTTGAAGATGTTCTAAATTCTAAACTGAAAAATTAAGCAATTTATCAAAAGACTGCTTTTTGAGTGTGAGCCAATTGATTATTGTTTTACCTCAAGATAAAAGCACTACGATTAGTCACAGAGTGTACCACTTAGGTAACACTTCAACCAACCATGTGTCTCTAAAACTAACTTCACAATCTCCTTCTCCCTGTTCCCAGACTGCAACAGGACCCCACCCACCTGCCTTCCGGATGCTCCCCTGAGGGTTCTGTCCAGGAGCGCCACTCCCACCACCCCCGCCTGCTGACTGCCTCCCCCTGTCACCCGGGCAGCCCCGAGGCCAGCGACTGCAGCACTGGCACCGACCCTCGGGGCACCGGAGCCTTCACCCCCGACATCTCCGTCAGCAGCGACAGCGAGTTTGAATCATGAGGTCGGGTCATTGAGTGCAGCTGGAGAGAGGCTCTAATTGGTTGAGTCCTCAAGGGAGATGCTATTATTGGTTTTCAGCCAGGAAGCCCCGGCCCCACAGATATAGAGACAATATAGACACTGTAGAAGTACTATCTGTCTGTGAGTTGGGATTGAACACATTGACAAAAGACTCGATATGGACACTTGATGTGGTTGCTAGTGGAAGAATGGGGAGGGGTGGGGGGTTGGGAATTGGACCATTCACAAACACATGCACTTAAAATGCACCATCGCACACGACTGTGAGGTACACGGTTATTTACAGTGCCTTGCAAAAGTATTCACTCCCCTTGGCGTTTTTCCTATTTTGTTGCATTACAACCTGTAATTTAAATTGATTTTTATTTGGATTTCTTGTAATGGACATACACAAAATAGTCCAAATTGGTGAAGTGAAATGAAAAAAATTACTTGTTTCAAAGAATTCTAAAAAATTGACAAGTGGTGCGTGCATATGTGTTCACCCCCTTTGCTATGAAGCCCATAAATAAGATCTTGTGCAACCAATTACCTTCAGAAGTCACATAATTAGTTAAATAAAGTCTAACTGTGTGCAATCTAAGTGTCACATGATCTGTCACATTATCTCAGTGTATATATACACCTGTTCTGAAAGGCCCCAGAGTCTGCAACACCACTAAGCAAGGGGCACCACCAAGCAAGCGGCACCATGAAGACCAAGGAGCTCTCCAAACAGGTCAGGGCCAAAGTTGTGGAGAAGTACAGATCAGGGTTGGGTTATAAAAAATATCCAAAACTTTGAACATCCCACTGAGCACCATTAATCCATTATTAAAAAACGGAAAGAATCTGGCACCACTAATACATTATTAAAAAACTGAAATAATTTGGCACCACAACAAACCTGCCAAGAGAGGGCTGCCCACCAAAACTCACGGACAAGGCAAGGATGGCATTAATCAGAGAGGCAACAAAGAGACCAAAGATATGCAAAGCTCCACCGTGGAGATTGGTGTATCTGTCCATAGGACAACTTTAAGCCGTATACTCCACAGAGCTGGGCTTTACGGAAGAGTGGTCAGAAAAAAAGCAATTGCTTAAAGAAGAAAATAAGCAAACCCGTTTGGTGCTCGCCAAAAGGCATGTGGGAGACTCCCCAAACATATGGAAGAAGGTACTCTGGTCAGATGAGACTAAAATTGAGCTTTTTGGCCATCAAGGAAAACACTATGTCTGGGGCAGACCCAACACCTCTCATCACCCAGAGAACACCACGGCATGTTCATCGGCATGGATTGGGAAACTGGTCAGAATTGAAGAATGGCGCTAAATACAGGGAAATTCTTGAGGGAAACCTGTTTCGGTCTTCCATAGATTTTTCACCTTCCAGCAGGACAAGGACCCTAAGCATACTGCTGAAGCAACACTCGAGTGGTTCAAGGGGAAACATTTAAATGTATTGGAATGGCCTAGTCAAAGCTCAGACCTCAATCCAATTGAGAATCTGTCATATTACTTAAAGATTGCTGTACACCAGCGGATCCCATCCAACTTGAAGGAGCTGGAGCAGTTTTGCCTTGAACAATGGGCAAAAATCCCGGTGGTTAGATGTGCCAAGCTTATAGAGACATACCCCAAGAGACTTGCAGCAGTAATTGCTGCAAAAGGTGCCTCTACAAAGTATTGTTTTCTTTTCTGTGTGTGTGTGTGTGTGTGTGTGTGGGGGGGGGGGTAGTTATGCACGCTCAAGTTTTCATTTTTTTGTCTTATTTCTTGTCTGTTTCACAATGAAAAATATTTTGCATCTTCAAAGTGGTGTAAATGAAATGATACAACCCCCCCCCTCAAAATCAATTTTAATTCCAGGTTGTAAGGCAACAAAATAGGAAAAATGCCAAGGGGGGTGAATACTTTCGCAAGCCACTGTAGTACTTTATGACTGTGTGCTGCTGACTTGTACAAAGAAGTACCAACTACAATTCTCTGTCCTGTAGATTTGGGCTGGAACGTGGGTAGTCAGTCAGTCAGGAGTAAGAACATATTCTATAACAGCAATAACTATTCTCAGGCACATTATTTATAGAAATAATATACATCGTCACAGTCTTAGAGTTAGAGTAAATACTGAACCTGAATTATAATATCATATGTTTTGACCGGTTTCAACTCATAGGGAGTCTATTTTTTTAGTAGTCTATCATTGAGTACTAGCTTTAATCCCGTTTCTTAATTTGCCCCTTACAATGAACAATGCCTTCGGTAGGCTGTTGGTTTCTAACATGAGCAGTCATCTGTCAACTCAGAACTGCTTATGACGTCACTGCCTTAAAAAGGAACTACAGATTCTCAGTCTACTTTCATTCCGTGGGTATCATAGTTCTGTGGGCATCACAGCCACACGGAACTCTTGTAATTGTGATTCACTTCCATTTAGCCACCGTTCTAAACCATTACTGTTCCCGAAAGCTAACAGAACGACAAAATAGACTTTGGCTCCAGACAATGTTGTTATGTATGGAAAAGACATCCCACGTCATCACCACACATTTGCATTTAGATTAGATAGTTTAACATTCTTCTTCTATTATGACAATGTAACAACTGTATAACTAAGCTGCTTTGGATGATGTGTCCAAAACATCCCCATTATAATATTATTCCAACCTGGTATATTCTTTAGACAGTTGTATGAGGCATTATTCAGTGTGTGGAATCCTCTGCACTGCTCTCTCTAGAGATGTACTTCATACATGCGTTGCCTTTCAGAGCAAAACAGTAAGTGAGTGAATGGGATAGGAACGAACTGAAACTACGAAAATATAAAAGCAAGATTGATAAGTAGCCTAAGGGTGAACGTGAAGCACAACTCCTTGATGTGCCTATAAACCTTTGAGGACAGAATAACGACCTGGTTCATATATATGACTGTTGTATCTTTATATAAATATACCCACATTAACATCACCAAACAATACATTGTTGTGCGATGTATGCATTGGAAAATAAGTATTTTGTAAAAATGTGTCTGGTTGTGTATGAATTTGGAATAAATGAAACAATGTTGATCCAAACCTGATGTCGAGGTCTGCACGAACGAGGCATGAGCGTTTAAAGGTGAAAAGGAGCGAATATTGGATAGTGATCAAGAGGATGAAGCCATAGGTTGTTTGTTTGTTTGGGAGGAGGACTCATGTGTGCTGGGTTTGACGGCATCATCCTCTGACTTCACTTTTTAATAATTGAACAATCAGAGTAGATTTGTGACCAACAATTAGACAGTGAGATTGACACATACGCCCCCCCCCCTTGTCTTTTCTCCTACCCCAGCTAGTCTCGACTCCGCCCACACTTCACGTTATTGAAGGAAGAAGAATTTGCTGCAGTCCCTAGTATTTTGCATTTTGCAAGAATCTTTCCCCGTGTTTAGAAAGAAATTAAGTGTTGCTTAATTGGTCTAGCCTGTGTTGAGAGCCCAGACGGGAGGGAATATATAGAGGTACCTTCACTCAGCATTAGTGGAACATGGACAGCGAGGGCAGAAAGGTTGTCGTCTGCGACAATGGCACAGGGGTGAGTGAATATGTCGACAAAACGTTGTTTTAATAACTTTAAGAGTTTTATCACTACCCCACCGAGTAAAACAATTATAATATTGAATGTTCATTTAGGATTTGGGAATGAATTATGAGTGTATGCATAATTGGAATTTAACAACCTGCAAGAAGTAATATAGGTGTGTGACGCTATATCTTAATCAATTGTATTTGTCCATTTGGCTAGAAGCCCCCCCAAAAAAAAAAAAAAAAAAAAAAATCTGATTGGTGAATTAGTCTAGCCAGTTATCCAAACTTGTAGGAAACATGACTGAATCCTGACCCAGGGGTCCAGACCTCCAGGGGGCCCTCACTGATTTTGTTAGTCACTCTCACTCAGATATCATTAATATGGAATAAGTCATGGCAAAATGTGTAGAATTGCAGGAAATTTGCAGCAAAACTGCAAACATTTCTCTCCACATCATGGCAAAATGGGTAGAATAGCTTTAAAACTGAAAACAAGTATCTTAGTAGGATTGCAGGCAATTTGAATATGAAATTGAAACAAATTATCTCCCTCAGCCCCATGGCAATATGTGTAGCACTGCAGAAAACTTACTTTAAAACTGCAAAAATGTATCTCAGCCCCATGGTAAAACAAGTAGAATTGCATGAAATATGTTATACAGTTGCAACCATATCTCACTCAGGGCCCCCAAAATGCTGTGTTGTGTGTTGATAACAGCACAGTTAACTTATTTTCTAGTATCTTGCTACAAAGTTGCAACATTTAATTCATAAATGAGGTAACAGAGAGTCACTAAAAAAGTATGATGTTGTAGAAGCCTATGTAGAATGCTGCTCTCTGCGCAGGTAGTAGGTTGGGGTGTGGGTCTGTTATGAATGCACATCTGTCTGGACTTGTCACAGCCGACTCCTCTTATTCACACAAACTGCCATACATGGTGGTGATGTGTTGGAGTGAGCTGTTATTGGACCGGAACCAGGAAGGAACACAACCCAATACTTTCTGAGATTATTCTCAATTCCTCATGCTTCTTGCTTCTTGAGTTCATCTGCACGAAACAAATGGACATTGAAAGACCCTTTAAACTTCATGTCCTGTAGAGGTACAACATAGATTTATGAGCCACAAGAGTTCACTGGCCCAGCCTCCACACTTGCGGCTGGTGCTACTGATTGGAATAGAGGTCTAGGCGGGACTGATTTCTTAATCCCGCTCCCGCCCGCAACCGCAGTTTTTAATGCTGCTCCCGCCCACTCTCTCTGGTTTTTATGTCCGACTCCCACCTGCTCCCGCAAGATCTGGCCCCGAACCCAACCTAAGTCGCGCAATGTTATTTTAGGTGTGTGACGCAGCTCGTTTGGCAGCTATTGTCCCAGCAATTTTGCGCCCAATAGGCAATAAACAAATGCGAAGAAATAATCTAGTAAATAGATTAGATTAAATTACCAGAGATTATCACGTGGCCCATTATATTATACTATCGATCGGTTTTACTGGGCTATATAAACCAGTAGGCTATACGTACAGTAGTTTGACGAGAGCATACTTGGAGAGAGAGCGGACACTTTTGAGATACGATTTTCAGACAGAGACAGATATTGGTGATCAATAGGCATTTTTATTCCATGGCAATGTAGTAAACTATAGCCAAATCATATTTAGAAATGTAGTTTATTTGTATTTATCTGCCCCGTGCTTCTCCGCCCATGCATATATATAGCCTACTCTTTTTAATTGAGACAATACGGCACCTGATCTCGCATGTCCAAGAGGATATGTAAGGCTACCGAATTTGAAGCAGCAAGAATGATGACCGCGGACACTTGCACTTTCTCTTGAGCTACAGTACGTTTTGCAGATACGATATAGCCTACCTTTTAGGAGTGGGACTATTTGTAGGTAGAGACAAATGAATGGGTAATTCATATTTAGCCTATTGAAAAGGAAAAAAGCGCGACGCTCGCTGACCATGGTAAACGCAGGTTGCGCCTATTCCTGTTCAGTGATGGTCATATTTTTGGACTGCACCTCGAATCACGCTTGTTGGGCGCCCTCCACTTCTTTCCAGTATCAATATTTATTTACAGACACTGTAGTAAACTATAGCATAATAATATTTAAGTCAATTTCCGTGGAAAGATAACTGCCACGTGATTCTCTGCCCATGCATACACTGTAAACCCCAATGTGCTGTCATTACAATTTTGGGGGGAGGATACCACTTGCACTTAAGTGGATACAGTTACTTAAAGTGATTTTGTAGTCATTAGTCAAACCGATAGAGTCACTCTGACCCTGTAAAGGGTCCAGATTTGAGTTGTATCAATTTATGTTTGGTGGGGGGTGAAGCCCCCACTAAACCACAGCTCCAATATACTTTCCCAGCGTGCCTTGCCTTTTCGAGTGAATTGTAGAGTTACCACCGATGACTGTATTTGGTCATGACATAAACTAGGTTTCCATCCAATTGGCTACAGATTTTCATGCGAATATTCGAAAATCTGCATAGAAACAATTTGCCCATTTTCACACCTGAGATGTGTTTTCATCAAATTAACTTGTTGAATATAAAAGGCTGTGAGTGATGTAGTGCATATAAACATTTATTTTGCCGTTAAATTCCCATGTACCGAATACAAATTCAAAGTTAAATGGGTTTCTATCATATTTTCCCAAAATGTTGCGTTATAACTACATTTTGGAATTGGCACGTGCGCTCTAGCCAACAATTTGCATATAGCCTATAGTGCAGGTATAGGCTACATGATGATATTATTATAGACAAAAGACCGATACTTTTTATTTGTCAAACGGCAGCCAAGCGTCGATCATTATATCAACAGAGTGCAAGACGATGAGATTATCTGAAGTTCATGATCATTTACATCTGTAACCTAATAAACTGCATGCTTTCCCTAGTCGCAGTGGGAGGACCACACATTTTGTCATCGCGTGACATATTTACTTCGATATGATGGTTATTATATCAATATTTGCGCAAAAAAAGTTCCCATCATGTCTAGCATATTTTGTTTTGTCGACATTTGAAAAGTTTACGGACAAATGAGCGTTTCCCATTTTACTCAGATAAAAAGGTTGAATGGAAACCTGGTTAGAGACATGGTTGTTGAATTCGTTAATTTTCAGTCCTGTGGCCTTCACCAAGTGAGTTCCTAGTCAAGTGTTGTCATTATAATTCAACTCTTTATGACAATACATATCTCATAAGGCCTTATTTGTAGGCCTTATTTTTAGGCCTAGCGTTACCTTAATACAGTTGCCGGAAACTGATGGTTTACAGGACACATCAGGCCTGCAAGTATGCAAAAAAATCCTGGTTGAAGGATTTCCATGAATCTTCAAACTGGGATTACTAGATAACCTGAGAAATGTAACAGCATTTTGCAACCCTAC
Source organism: Oncorhynchus tshawytscha (assembly GCF_018296145.1). Taxonomy (NCBI): domain Eukaryota; kingdom Metazoa; phylum Chordata; class Actinopteri; order Salmoniformes; family Salmonidae; genus Oncorhynchus; species Oncorhynchus tshawytscha. The sequence continues at coordinate 59,088,917 of NC_056437.1, read as the reverse complement.
CTACAAATCAGATTAGACTGGTTTGCAGAGTGATGTGTGATTCCTATTGGAATCTAGCCATAGCTAGGGAATTCAACAGACATTTGTATTCACCTGCAACCATAATGAGTTCCAGATTTAGGAACAGTGTGAGGAGACTAACTAAACCGTTTAAACTGGAACAACCAAATATAACTAAATGATTGGATTGGTTTAGAAAAAGTATAGTTATGTATCTTTGTGTAGCGTAAGATTACTCAATCAATCACCCAATGTTACTTTCGGTTTTGAACATCAGCTTCAAACAGCTGAAAATACAATATTTTTGGTTATGGAAATTATATTTCACATTGGTTTAGATGGTACAATGATTCTCTACACTATACTTCCTTGTTTTGTCACATAAACTGAAATTAGGCGAACTATAAACATTTTAGCAACCAGGAAATGGCAGAGCAATTTCTGCATAGTGCTTCTTTAAAAAAATGTAGTTCATGTGACTTCTCATTTAGTTTTTAGTCAATAACACAAATATTTAAAGTAATAATGACTTTTCATTGACTTTGAGTTCAACGTACTAGAAGTACTTGACTAAAAAAGGCCTTGGGCTTTACTGGGTAGGCAGGCTACTCTATTTAATTGAGACCACACGTATAGCACACTTGATCTCGTATGTCCAACTAGGAGAGGAGAGGTAGACTACCGAACTCGAAGCTGCGAATGCTGAGAGTTTGTGAATAATGCAACAGAGGTGTTTCTAATACAATATTTCTGAATGCCTGCAGCATGAAGAATGCAGGCCGCGCCGCAATGAACTCTGTTGGGGCATCCCGCAGGAATGATTGGAATGTATTGCACATCTACAGGGTATGGAATGTGTCTTGGCCAAAAAAGACAAGTTAGGACATTTAAAGAATACACTGTACAAAAATACCAATATGTGAAAAAGTCATACATTTTTGGGCATTGAGTGGAAACCAAAATGTGACCAGAGAGAATGTCACTCATGCTAAACTTCTGCAAAATATTTTCAGTTCAACTTTAAAGGCTGATGTGTCAAACAACTGTATCAAGTCAACATTAACAGTGTAAAATGCATCTTGAAATAGTAAATTATACATTATATTGCTGTCTATTTACCTGTGTGCTTACAACACACACAAAACATCCTGTTGTTCTTACAGTAACTTACTGGCTGCCAGTCACCAGTAAGTTACTGTAAAAATGGTACTGTATGTTACCGTAAATTCCAAAGAGTTGCTTTGGTACCTTTTGTACCTTTTTTGACAGTAATTTACGGGTAACTGGCTGCCAATAAGTTACCGTAAAAACAACAGGATTCTTTGTGCGTGTTGTAAGCACACAGGTAAATAGACAGAAATAGAATGTATAATTTACTATTTCAAGATGCATTTTACACTGTTTTTATTGATGACTTGATGCAGTTGTTTGACGCATCAGCCTTTAAAGTTGAACTGAAAACATTTTGCAGAAGTTTAGCATGAGTGACATTCTGTAACGGTTCTCTTTTGGTGAAGGAGAGTCGGACCAAAATGCGGCGTGTAGATTGCGATCCATGTTTAATCAACAAACGTAAAACACAAATCAATACAAAAACTACAAAAAAACAACAAACGTGGAAACGTAACGAAAACCGAAACAGCCCTATCTGGTGAAACCACAGAGACAGGAACAAGGACACTAAGGACAATCACCCATGACAAACTCAAAGAATATGGCTGCCTAAATATGGTTCCCAATCAGAGACAATGATAAACACCTGCCTCTGATTGAGAACCACTCCAGACAGCCATAGACTTTGCTAGATAACCCCACTAGCTACAATCCCAATACATACACACCAAAACCCCAAGACAAAACACACCACAATACAAAAACCCCATGCCACACCCTGGCCTGACCCAATACATGAAGAAAAACACAAAATACTTAGACCAGGGCGTGACACATTCTCTCTGGTCATATTTTGGTTTCCACTCAATGCACAAAAATGTATGACTTTTTCAGCAGACTGGTATGTCCTTCACCTCATGTTGAAAGTGTATTGAACGTGCAACCAACAGAATGTTTATTTCAAATTGGTTTCCATGCAGTTTGTCAAGTGTGGCTTCGCTGGCTCCAACTTCCCCGAGCACATCTTCCCTGCGTTGGTGGGTCGGCCCGTCATTCGTTCAAACACCAAGGTCGGAAACATCGAGATTAAGGTGAGGTTAATTAAGGAGGCAGTTGACTTCCAGCCTAAAGATAAACACCGACTCTTATGTGTCAAGGGAAAAGTTATTCTCCAAACACGATTGCTCCTCAGCTGAGCATATTCTCCTTTAATTGTGCATGACTGTAAACTCCCTCTCTGACAATCACAATATAGAGGTAATATCTCAAAGTTCCATGTCTGTAGCCTCTGTATATTTTGGAATAATCAAAGAAATCCAAACCAACTCCCCTGGTGACCACCCAAACCTAAACCTAGGACTTGATGGTGGGTGATGAGGCCAGTGAGTGTCGCTCCATGCTGGAGGTGTCCTACCCCATGGACAACGGCATCGTGCGCTCCTGGGAAGACATGCTTCACCTGTGGGACTACACCTTCGGCCCTGGGCGCCTCAATATCAGCCCCCCAGACTGCAAGGTCAGTTATTGTATATAGGTTAGTTTAATTGAGGTAAAACACAAATTAATTGCAAGAGAGACCTAGGTATGAAGTGCATTTAGTCTGTTAAACTTCCAATGTTTTTTTAGACTATTACTTTTTAGACATTCCATAAAACCTTAGGATTGCATCTTTAAGTAAAAAAAACTGTTTTTACATTCCTCTGCCCTCCGTGTATGTTGTGTGGGGATCAATACAGTTGAATTTGATTCAAGGTGCTGCTGACGGAACCGCCCATGAACCCCACTAAGAACCGGGAGAAGATTGCTGAGGTCATGTTCGAGACCTACCAGTTCCACGGCATTTATGTAGCTATCCAAGCCGTGCTCACACTCTATGCCCAGGGTAAGGGGAAACGAGACCCAAAGAAATGGCTCTCCCAGTTTTATATATATATATAGTAATGCCTAGACTTTAGCTCAACAGGATAACACATTCTTGTGGGGGCGCAGGTTTGAACCCAGTCGGTCACCATCATACCGTCTGTTACGTGACCCTGTGTGTCCTGCCCTGTCCTGTCTCCAGGGTTGCTAACAGGTGTGGTTGTGGATTCGGGTGACGGTGTGACCCACATCTGCCCCGTGTACGAGGGCTTCTCTCTCCCGCATCTCACGCGCAGGCTGGACATCGCAGGGCGTGACATCACACGCTACCTCATCAAGGTGTGTACAAGGGCCGCGTCCCAAATGGCACCCTATTCCCTATGCAGTACACTACCTGGGCTATCACCTGGGACGCATCCAAATGAACTTTAGCGGATATATGGCAACGTTAATTCTCCCCCTCGTGTCAATCATCATGCAAAATGTTTGCAAACACATAGCCTATAGGACTACACATTCCTCATGAACTATTTTGTAATGAAAATTACTTTCTGGGGATGAATATAAAAGACTCCTTTGTTTTTTTCCCCACCTCTGACCCATCTCCCAGCTGCTGTTGCTGCGCGGCTATGTCTTCAACCAGTCGGCGGACTTTGAGACGGTCCGCATGATGAAGGAGGAACTATGCTACGTGGGATACAACATAGAACAGGAGCAGAGACTGGCCACAGAGACCACCGTGCTAGTGGAGTCATACATAGTACTGTAGCTAACCCTATCCACACATGTCAATTAGAGCGAATGCTTATGAATGTGATCAATGCTCTTTTAGCTTGTTGCAAAACTCAGAAACAATCGGACACCCAGGATAACCTCATATAAATCTCTCTACCCCATGCCCATAGCTACTGTAAATGTGTCATAAAATACTTCAGAAAATAAAGACGTATGAATGTGTAATTATTCACTTACTCGCTCTCTGTTCTAGCTCCCTGACGGTCGTCAGGTGATGGTGGGAGGGGAGCGGTTCGGGGCCCCTGAGGCCCTCTTCCAGCCTCACCTCATCAATGTAGAGGGAGCCGGCGTGGCTGAGCTGCTGTTCAACACCATCCAGGCTGCTGACATAGATCTCAGGTCAGCGATACGCCACCCTGCGCCGCTAGCTAGCCTTGTCTCATACTCTATCTGTTGTAGTAAACCTTTCTATTGTGTGTTTTAATGTCATACAAGTATGGGAGGAGGCTAGGCTATAGCATCAGGTCAGCTATACAGTACAGTACAATACACTGTTGGCCCGTGCTAAAGTTAGAGATCTGCACAATAGTCGTTACATAGTTGTAATATATATGTTTACACACATTATATATTGTTGTTACATACACGTGTACGTGTAGTTTATTGTAGTTGTTTGGTAGCTGTATTAAATGTATTATATAAGCCATAATATTATACATCTGGAGCTAGATGACCTCAATCTCCTTCACCCACCCGTTAAATGAATGAGAACTGTTTGCACACGTTATGGTTTATGTCTGATTCCATGTTGTATGTGCCTCTCCCTCCGGAAGGTCTGACTTCTACAAGCACATTGTGCTGTCTGGAGGCACCACCATGTACCCCGGCCTTCCCTCCAGACTGGAGAGAGAGATCAAACAGCTCTACCTGGAGAGGGTGCTGCAGGGGGACACTGAGAAGCTCTCTGTAAGCACACACACATACATGCACGAACGCTTGTACACACACACACACACACACACACTACAATAAGTAAACCTGTGTATATGTTGTGTTCCTTCATTTTAGTTTACCACATATTTTTCGACCCACTCCCCTTTCCCGTTACTTTCCTCCCTCTGTACAGAAGTTTAAGATCCGCATTGAGGACCCTCCACGGCGTAAACACATGGTGTTCATGGGTGGCGCAGTGCTGGCTAACATCATGAAGGACAAGGAGTCCTTCTGGCTGAGCCGGGCTGAGTACCTGGAGAAAGGCCTAAGGGTTCTGGACAAACTGGGAGGAGGCGTGAGATAAAGGTGAAATAGGGGTTAGGTAGGGTCTCACACAGACGAGGTCTGGGGGTGCCGGACAAGCTGGGGCGCAGCAATAGATAGAAGTGCTCGGTCGTATTGACTTGGCACAAATGGAAGAAAACGCTGTGCTCTAATGAACACGACACTGGATAAAATGGGGGCCGGGGTCAGCTAGACTTAATACAAAAGAAAGAGTGTATGATACTGTGTTAAAAACTGTGATTCTGTAATAGAGAAATGATCATGCTTTCCTGGATGCATAGGGGCCAGCCATTAGCTCCGATTAGAAATCTCTGTTATAAAAAGCATGACATAGAATAGCATTCTCCACTTCGTAACGATCAACTTTCCAAGATGTTTTCCTTGTCAAATTGACATATTGTATTGCATACAGTACAACAATTACACAGTACAATTACACAATAGAATTGTACAATTGTAATGTTTCACATTTTTACCATTTTAATTCTCACTGTGTCAAATTGAACCCTTTTGATGAGGTTCGTTATGTTGTTTCAAATGCAGATGAAAATAAATACAACTGACTTTAATCTAAATGCCAAATGGAATAAAGTGAATGTTATGGTCTTTGACTGAATAGCCGTTCAGTGTTGGACTATATCTTTGTGTCTTTAAAGAATGTCAGTTATCACTTATTCTCTGTCACCCATCATGTGTGTAAACACAGTTGGAAAAATAGCCATGTTTGTTTATTCTGACAGTGTAGAGAATATGATTAGTCAAAGATCTTGTGACCGTGGTGGTTTGAGGTTGCCAGAATCTGTCTGCTATATAAGAATAGTAATTAGCTGTCTCCCAGTTCGGACTTGTAACATTCCCTCTGCATTATAACTTCATCATGATATTACGGTACATATGTTAGGCAGCAAACACTGATAAACAAAGAATACATCATGTAACAGCACTATGAACAGATATTGCAATTTTATTGCGATTTTGTAATTCTGGACAAAATACAGCAATGTGTTATACATGAAAAGAAAATGAATGCCATAATGTTGCATTTTTCAACACAACCAACACATGCATCACATACGAAACCTGCAGGTTCTTTACATAAAATGAAAACAGCATGCAATAGTCTTCAGAGAATGTGTCATTGTTCGTCTTTAAATTAACCGTCGTCCAATGGAAACTTTCATTAAGTAAAATATTTCACTTTCATAAACAAACTTGTGATTCATATTAAATATAACTATTCCACATTTTTAAACAATTATTGTAATAATACATTATCATAAGTTGTTTTCTGAAAATAACATTGAGTTGAACAGTCAGTTGACAAAGATGACCTGCAGCGGGAGGAGTCACCATGTTGACTTTACATTCAACCAATCACCATGAGGTATTACATGGTCCCATTTTCATTGGCCGTTGTCACAGATTGTCTTTTCTCTGAGAAGCTCCTTTTTTCATGGAATGTTACAGCAGTTCTATAGAAACAGTAATTGAAAGTAAAACAGAAAAAAAGGTATTATTCTGACAAATATGTCCCTTTCTTATCGTAAAGTGAATTTAATTTGGCAAAACAAGGAAATATTGTGCCATTTAACAAAAGTCCTCATACATGTTGTCTACTTGTAAAGTTTAGAATATTTCCCCCCACCCTGTCAACTGTCGACAATATGTGACGAGAGATGGCAGCGTCAACATCAACAGTACCTCAGACCCAGAATCCCAAAATGGCTTCATGGCGTTTGCTTGTATTGGCTCTTATTTACTCCTATATCCGTAACACTGTAAATAAGTCAAAAGAACCACGTCCATCTTACGTTAAAGTAAAGATTATCCTTTAAGCTTCACACATTCCTATGTGTATGACTTTACTTTCTTAACTTTGGTATTGAGGTTTGGTCTTGTAAAAAATATTTATGTTGCTTGTACAGTAGCAATACTCCCAAAGGACATATTGGTAGCTAATGGTTTAGCCCCCCACCCCAACCCTCGATAACAGGGTTCTGAACATAGACATAGAATTCATTCTAATTCTATGGTTCCAACCAGCGAGCAGCAGACTGATGCACAGAAGTGATGTGAATAATAGACTACCAACCTCCCCTTTATCTAAGGCTGTATCAAGTGACACCATATTCCCCATATAGTGCACTACTTTCAACAAACATGTAGTGCAGTGCGCTACCTTTAAACCTCCACTATGGAATAGGGTGCCATTTGAGACTAGCCCCTTAGTCTTTAGTGTGGGCTGTAGTTATGACAACACGTCCAAGACACAACACAGCTTTTTTAATCAATCAACCAATCGAAAAACGCTGAGATCCGAGAAGTACCCTTCCCTCTCTTCCTCTTCCTCTCTCCTTCCCTCAATCACTCCTCACACATAGACTCCCCCAGGTCCACAGCTCCCCCTCTGGTCAGCCGCCGCATCTTGCTGAAGTCGTGGTCCGTGCGGAGGTAGGAGAGAGAGGGGCCTCCCTCGCTGTGGCTGGCCAGGTCCTTAGGCTGTGCCTGGGTGGGAAGGGTCCTCATCTCCCCCCCGGACCTCCAGTAGAGGGTGTAGTCCTGGGGCTCGGAGACGGCGAAGGTGGAGGCACAGAGCTGGGCCAGGGCCTCGCTGCTCTCACCGGCTCTCCACTGCAGCGTTCGCACAGCGCTGCGCTCGCCGTCCTGGAACAGTACCCGAACGCACCTCTGCACACACACACACACACACACACACACACACAGAGAAACACACACAGGCAGAAACACACACACGTAGAAGCAGACACACACATACATACGAGCACCCCCCCCCCACACACACACAAAAACACGCACACACACAAAATAAGTTAGAAGATGTATCGTCTTATTAACTCACATAAGCAGCCTTTATAACACAGCCCTCCGAGACCACACAAAGCTCAGAGAGGTTCAAAATAACAGATCATTTTCCATTCATTTGAACCAAGCTAACAAATTCAACACTCAACACAGTACATAATACACACAGGCTCAATAGGCTACTGTTCATTAACATAGCTTTACATACTGTAGGCTATATACAATAAATTCTCATTCCTCAAAATAAATCTATACCAACCACTCTCAAATAGCCTACAGTGCATACAGTCTTCACTGTTTATTCAACAGTATTCATAGACATGTATAGTCTTCATATTCTAACAAATTCTCTACTTTTATATCTTTACGTTAAAACACACCCACTTTAAAACGCACACACTGTAAACATACATTTAACCAGCTCCATTAAGTCATACAGTCCCTTCATCTTGACAAAAATAATCCATACACTTACACATAACTAGTATACATGAATGTACAATAATATACATCTCCACTAAATGTGAACACAGCGTACCATAATACACATAACACTGTCTGAATGTTCAGTACTGTCCAAATGTATTACATAATTGGAGAACCAGCGCCATATAGCACACACACACACACACACGATACAGCCCCAGCAAAAAAAGTTTCCCATTACCCACTATTATAACCACGTCATTAAACAACATTAAAAAGCAGCAACTTACAGAGTCACTGAGCTCCTCGCTGTCCATGTGCATATTGTGTTTGCTCTCTTCAGTGGTTTGCTGCTGCTCAGTAAATTTCATGTTATCTGACCGCCCACTTCTTCATAGCACTTAGCTAGCTCACTGATCTCCCTCAGTGCCAGTACTGCAAATCTGTTGGCGGGTGTGCGTGTGTGTTATATCTATTTGAATAGAGTGAGCAGCCCAAGTGACTGAATAGCTAACCACAGTATTTGTACCATTTCATATGGTGAATGGTGGTCATCATTTGTGGACGCTTCAAAATACTAGGAGAATGGTGTGTCTGTGTGTGTGTTAGAACTAGCAGCTATTTGAAGGGAGTGAGTATACTACACGTCACTAATCAGCTATCCACTGTACTATGTTAACTGGTGAATGGTGGTCAGAATTTGGGGAATAACAAGCACGAGGAGGGTGTGCGTGTCTGGAGTGCTAGATGGGCGGGTTTGTTCTTTTGGGACTAATTCCATTGGTTCCATTGCACCAGGCATCACAATCCAGCACAGCTAAAGTATTTGAAGGAAAATTAATGCTATTTGAACCCAGGTCTGGGTGACCAGAGGGAGAGCAGATATGCTGACTCTCCCGAGGGGAGAGTCTATTATTCACATCTGTGCATTGAAAAACGTCTTGGTGTCACAGGAGGTCCACTTTCTCTTTGTCTGATAAGCTGGACAAGGTTAATCAAAGTGCCCCTTTCTCCCCGTATGCCATCCACAGCCTCGGATGGCATATGGGAGGTGCGTGGGTTGAGATCTGTAATCATACAGATCTCATCCCCAGGATCCAAATCCAGTTGCTTCCCCACCTCCTCCAGTAACTTTGCCTGGTAGCCCATCAATACAGAGGTCATGTTGAGTACTCTGATTGATAGGGTTGAGGTTTTGTACGTTTGTGGAAAATACAGGCAGAAAAGTGCTCCGTCTTTACAAAGAGGGAAGTACTAGTATAGTGCCAGTAGCACGCCATGTGGGGTGGAGGTAATCAGCCAGTGACGGCTCCACCATGGGAGTGTTGCAAAATCCGGATTCCTCCATATTGTGCATGCTAGGGGAGTCCCTAGCCAGGACCTTGCTGTTAAGGGGCTCGTCTCATAAGCTCCTAGCCTCTCTGAGGCAAACTGGGACCGCAGGAAGCAGTTGCTTAACGGGGGACATGCAGGATGGGAGTCTTTCCCCATCATACAGGTCCTTTCTGGAGTCCTGGCCCCCTAAGGGAGCCGGACACTCGATGCCAAGTCTGGCCGTGGCTCACTTGCAACTGCTGAGGAGCCTAAACTCCAAGTGAGGGAGATTTGCGGCTCTTCCGTCCTAGGGGCAGGGAGACCTAGGGACTTGAGAGGGGAACAACAACGGTGTCTTCAACCTCAACCCCAGTCTCAAAGTTGAGGACACGCAAAAGATTTATCCCCGTTGTCATCCCCTAGCTCGCTTTCCCGACACGATATCGTCAGACAGTGAGGGGCTCGCCCCAGCTTACCTCGGTTGTGGGGGGGTTGAGCCTCAACCTCGGTTGGTGGCTGCGAGGTGAGTGAGGGGGTAGAGATAGTGTAGCATTTTAGCCTCCTCCTGATACCCACAGCAATTTCAGCAATTTACAATGACAACAGGACTTGGGGTTGTTGAATGCTTCCTGAGCATGCTCCCTTCCGAGGAAATTGATACATAGAAGGTGAAAATAATTTTCTGCAATCATGGAGCCGCAAGCGCTGGAACACAGGGGTTTGAGTGCTTGGCTCAGCTAGCCTTGGGGTGGGGCAGCAGTAGCCATTGTATAGAACAGGGATAGCTGATGACAAGACACCTTTTGTAAAAACAACAAATCAAATCAAATTTATTTGTCACATACACATGGTTAGCAGATGTTAATGCGAGTGTAGCGAAATGCTTGCGCTTCCAGTTCCGACAATGCAGTAATAACCAACGAGTAATCTAACCTAACAATTCCAAAACTACTACCTTACACACACAAGTGTAAAGGGATAAAGAATATGTACATGAAGATATATGAATGAGTGATGGTACAGAACGGCATAGGCAAGATGCAGTAGATGGTATTGAGTATAGTATATACATATGAGATGAGTAATGTAGGGTATGTAAACAAAGTGGCATAGTTTAAAGTGGCTAGTGATACATGTATTACATAAAGATGCAGGAGATGATATGGGGTACAGTATATACATATACATATGAGATGAGTAATGTAGGGTATGTAAACATTATATTAAGTAGCATTGTTTAAAATGGTTAGTGATATATTTTACATCAATTTACATCAATTCCCATTATTAAAGTGGCTGGAGTCAATGTTAGTGGTGGCTGTTTAACAGTCTGATGGCTTTGAGATAAAGCTGTTTTGCAGTTTCTCGGTCCCTGCTTTGATGCACCTGTACTGACCTCGCCTTCTGGATGATAGCGGGGTGAACAGACAGTGGCTCGGGTGGTTGTTGTCCTTGATGATCTTTATGGCCTACCTGTGACATCGGGTGGTGTAGGTGTCCTGGAGGGCAGGTAGTTTGCCCCCGGTGATGCGTTGTGAAAACCTCACTACCCTCTGGAGAGCCTTACGGTTGTGGGCGGAGCAGTTGCCGTACCAGGCGGTGATACAGCCCGACAGGATGCTCTCGATTGTGCATCTGTAGAAGTTTGTGAGTGCTTTTGGTGACAAGCCGAATTTCTTCAGCCTCCTGAGGTTGAAGAGGCGCTGCTGCGCCTTCTTCACGACGCTGTCTGTGTGGGTGGACCAATTCAGTTTGTCCGTGATGTGTAAGCCGAGGAACTTAAAAACTTACTACCCTCTCCACTACTGTCCCATCAATGTGGATAGGGGGGTGCTCCCTCTGCTGTCCACAATCATCTCCTTTGTTTTGTTGACGTTGAGTGTCAGGTTATTTTCCTGACACCACACTCCGAGGGCCCTCACCTCCTCCCTGTAGGCCGTCTCGTCGTTTTTGGTAATCAAGCCTACCACTGTAGTGTCGTCCGCAAACTTGATTGAGTTGGAGGTGTGCATGTCCACGCAGGCATGGGTGAACAGGGAGTACAGGAGAGGGCTCAGAACGCACCCTTGTGGGGCCCCAGTGTTGAGGATCAGCGGGGTGGAGGTGTTGTTACCTACCCTCACCACCTGGGGGCGGCCCGTCAGGAAGTCCAGTACCCAGTTGCACAGGGCAGAGTCGAGACCCAGGGTCTCGAGTTTGGAGGGTACTATGGTGTTAAATGCTGAGCTGTAGTCGATGAACAGCATTCTCACATAGGTATTCCTCTTGTCCAGATGGGTTAGGGCAGTGTGCAGTGTGGTTGAGATTGCATTGTCTGTGGACCTATTTGGGTGGTAAGCAAATTGGAGTGGGTCTAGGGTGTCATATTAAGCCCTGGGCTTTTGATAGGCATAAGCTAGCTAGTAGAAGCTAGCTTATGTCATGCAGTCTCTCTCTCCTCCTGGGATTGAAGGTATTACCGGCATATCACACAAGGGGGCACTAAAAACACAAGAAAAGCCCATTGGTTCTCTATTATCAGAATGCTAACAAAATTAGCACAAACTAACTAACTAAATAACTAAATGCCAACAAGCGGCAACATACGCGATAACGATAACGAACACTAATTGCAACGACAAGTAAATCCAACTCATAAAGTTATGCAAGCATAGCTTAGTAGCTACCAAATGTGATTTTCAGTGAGTGGACACTTACAAGCGAAAGTTGAATGAGTGAAATTGTGCAAATGAACAAAGTTGTGATGCATGCTTTTCTGAAGGAAGCAGCTTGTGTACACGGAGCAGATGTGAGAAGAAAGGAGGAGAAAAAACACTAACAGGAAGCACAGGGGAAAAATGGCAACTGTACAGATAACTCATCCAGAGATCTGTGACTTCTGGCAGAAATATATGATAAAATATCTGATGGCAAACATTTCGTAGGGAATTCTATAGAACGCTCTAGATATAGAACACTATGGGCTCATCGGCTCCCTCTTTCTCCCGTTGTGCTGTTTACAAACAAACAAGTGACAGCTCAACTGGACTTTAATGCAGGGAAACTTAAATCCGTTTGACTTAATTTCTACCTGCATGTTAAATGAGGAACAAGAGGTGGAAAAACTCTAGACCACCTTTACCACACACACAGAGACGTGTACAATGCTCTCCCCTGCCCTCCATTTGGCAACTCTGACCATAATTCTATCCTCCGGATTCCTGCTTACAAGCAAAAATTAAAGCAGGAAGCACCAGTAACTAGGTCAATAAAAAAGTGGTCAGATGAAGCACATGCTAAGCTACAGGACTGTTTTGCTAGCATAGACTGGAATATATTTCCCGGGATTCTTCCGATGGCATTGAGGAGTACACCACATCAGTCACTGGCTTCATCAATAAGTGCATCGATGACGTCATCCTCATAGTGACTGTACGTACATACCTCAACCAGAAGCCATGGATTACAGGCAAAATCCACACTGAGCTAAAGGTTAGAGCTGCCACTTTCAAGGAGCGGGACTCTAACCTGGAAGCTAATAAGAAATCCCTCTATGCCCTCGGATGAACCATCAAACAGGCAAAGAGTCTCAATACAGGACTAAGATTGAATCGTACTACACCGGCTCCGACACTCGTCAGGCGTGGCAGGGCTTGCAAACTATAACAGACTACAAAGGGAAGCACATCCGAGAGCTGCCCAGTGACACGAGCCTACCAAACGAGCTAAATTACTTCTATGCTCGCTTCGAGGCAAGTAACACTGAAACATGCATGAGAGCACCAGCTGTTCCAGACGACTGTGTGATCACGCTCTCCGCAGCCGATGTGAGTAAGACCTTGAGACAGGTCAACATTCACAAGGCCGCAGGGCAAGACGGATTACCAGGACGTGTACTCCGAGCATGCCCTGATCAACCGGCAAGTGTCTTCATTGACATTTTCAACCTCTCCCTGTCTGAATCTGTACTATCAACATGTCTCAAGCAGACCACCATAGTCTCTGTGCCCAAGAACACTAAGGTAACCTGCCTAAATGACTACCGACCGTAGCACTCACATCTCTAGCCATGAAGTGCTTTGAAAGGCTGAAACCCTAGGCCCACTCCAATTTGCACACTGCCCCAACAGATCCACAGATGATGCTCTATTGCACTCCATACTGCCCTTTCACACCTGGACAAAAGGAACACCTATGTGAGAATGCTATTCATTGACTACAGCTCAGAGTTTAACACCATAGTGCCCTCAAAGCATCACAACTAAGCTAAGGCCCCAGGGACTAAACACCTCCCTCTGCAACTTGATCCTGGACTTCCTGACGGGCCGCCCCCAGGTGGTAAGGGTTGGTTAACAACACATTTCCCAAGCTGATCCTCAACACAGGGACCCCTCATGGGTGCATGCTCAGTCCCCCCCTGTACTCTGTTCACTCATGACTGCACGGCCAGGCACGACTACAACACCATCATTAAGATTGCCGATGACACAACAGTGGTAGGCCTGATCACCAACAATGATGAGACAGCCTGTAGGGGGACGTCAGAAACGTGACCGGTTATTGCAAGGACGACTACCTCTCCCTCAACACGATCAGGACTAAGGAGATGATTGTGGACTACAGGAAAAGGAGGACCGAGCATGCCACCATTCTCATCGACGGGGCTGTAGTGGAGCAAGTTGAAAGCTTCAAGTTCCTTGGCGTCCAAATCACCAACAAACTAACATGGTCCAAGCACACCAAGACAATTGTGAAGAGGGCACGAGAAAACCTACTCCCTCTCAGGAGACTGAAAAGATTTGGTGTGGGTCCTTAGATCCTCAAAAGGTTCTACAGCTGCACCATCGAGAGCATCCTGACGGGTTGCATCAATGCCTGGTATGGCAACTGCTTCCTGCCATCCAGGACCTTTATACCAGGCGGTGTCAGAGGAAGGTCCTAAAAATTGTCAAAGACCCCAGCCACCCTAGACATAGACTGTTCTCTCTGCTACCGCACAGCAAGCTGTCTAGGTCCAAGAGGCTTCTAAACAGCACTGCCAAGCCATAAGACTCCTGAACATCTAATCAAATGGCTACCCAGACTATTTGCATTGCCTCCTCCCCCTCTTTTACGCTGCTGCTACTCTCTGTTATTATCTATGAATAGTCACTTTAATAACTATACCTACATGTACATATTACCTCAATTACCTTGAATAACCGGTGCCCCCGCACATTGATTATGTACCGGTAACCCCTGTATATAGCCGCACTATTGTTATTTTACTGCTGCTCTTTAATCCTAACTTTTTTAGGCGTTTTTCTTAAAACTGCATTGTTGGTTAAGGGCTTGTAAGTAAGCATTTCACTGTAAGGTCTACTACACCTGTTGTATTCGGCGCATGTGACAAATACAATTTGATTTGTTCTGGGGAACTACGGTAAGCTTCATAATGTGAAATAATGTGAGAGATGAAATGAAGAATGTATTGCACAAGTTGACTGCAAGTATAAACTTAAAATTAGCTGCAAATATTCACATATTTAAAAAATGTAAAAAAAATAATTTAGACGGTTTTGAAAAACTATCTTGTGGCTTTTTCCAAATACCCCTGTATATGGTATATACGGTATACCGCCCAAGCCTAGAGGCAATAATGCGTTAGCTAGCTAGCAGCTACCTCATGACTAAGGCACGCTGTAGCTAGCACAGTGCTAACCGGAGGGAACCACGTGGTGGCAGTTCGACTTCGGGTAGGTATTCTCCCACGACCGTAGAGCCATGAGGCTAACCAGTCGGTCTAGTTAACACAAACAAGTAAACCAAGGTTAAACTAGACGAGAGAAGGGATCTAGCAATATTACCGTGTTGCAGGTAGTGATGCTGATATGGTTAGCTTGCTTTCCAGTGAGCTAACCAGGTTAGTTTAAGCCTTGTGGAGTGAGCTAGCCCTTTGTTAGTGTGGTTAGCTAGCTTTCCAGCTAGCTAGCCAGGTTAGCTAATGTCTGCGGCGTAGCTAGCTGTGTAACGTTAGCTACCACTGGAGACTGAGGAGTAGAAAATGTATTCTACTCGAAGCAAAACCTTCCTTATGGTCAGTACTCAACACTATCAATGGAAGCTGATTGTCCTATGTTCGGCAGCATTAACCTTGCGATTCGCCTGAGAACAGTTCAGTAGGGAGACAGGGATCTAGTCGTGCTGAGGGTAGTGGTCTCTTCCGCAAGGAAGAGAGGCGAGAATGACTAGCGGGAAGACATCCAGGAAATGTGATCCACTGAGACAATCCCATTGTGAGATATCGAAACAAGTATTTGAAATATAACTGTACATTTCTTTGTGACAACTGCTGATGTGAAAAGGGATTTATAAAATAACATTGATTGATTGAAATAGTGTCTTACCTGGTTCTGTTGTCTCTCCTGGTGGCTCTTGGCTTCCAGGCTGCGTCTGCGGCCCCACTCCCTCAGCCCATCCTGGGCCTCACGAGTCAGACCTCCTGGGAGGACTTGGTCCTCCTCCGCCTCCGGGCTCTGGATCAGACACAGGCTGGCATAGACGCTGGTCAGGTAGTACCCACCTAGGAGACGGAGTGGGGGCACAGAGCACAGCGAAATGTCAATACAGTGACTTTGAATGCCATCTACATATCCATTCACCCACATATGTCTTCATTATCCCCCATGTTATTATTTTAAAGGTGGAGGGGTGTATGAGAGAAAGGGTTGTAGTGGGTGAGGTCCATAGTGGTACCCTCTCCTTTGGGGTAGAAGTAAGGTGTGTGGCAACACTTTATTTTAATGGTCTGTAAAAAAACCCATTTATTAATCATAACTCCCACATTTATAAACCATTTACTAATTACAGTAAAGCATTAAAAGGGTGGAGTAAGTGTGTAGTCTGTACCATCTCCCCTAGGTGTGTAGTTACAGATATAGGTGGATTAAAGGTGGACAAGGTGTAGGCTATAAAGGGTGTACTTGGGGTGTAGTGCGTACCCTCCCCAGTGAGCCAGGAGGGCTCCAGCAGCTCCATCATGTACTCCACCTCCAGTAGGATCTGAGGTGTGTTACACATCACTATCACATAGGACAGTGCTGGCAGGAAGTCCGTCGAGCTCACTTCCTGTCCTGGGAGCATGAATAGGATGGCAAGACAGCTTTAACAGTTAATTGATTGATTGATTATGACAGTGGATAGTTTATAACAGCCACATCAATTGTGCTATTAAAATGTTTATATATATAATAGATAATGACTCGCTTTAGCTACTTTATATTAAATTAAATCAAGCAAAGTGAAGGCCCACTCACCACCATCATGGAGGGCCCCCATGGCTTTCTGGACCGCCTTGCACATCTGCAGAAGCAGCAGCATCTTGTCTATGGGCGAGTGTGTGCGCTGCATGAGAGCCAGCTTCTGCCTCACCCTCTCCACGCCACGGGTGTCGGGCACGCCCACAAGCACCCCAAGGTGCTCCATCGCCCCCTCTTGGCAGTCCAGGAGACTGCAGGCCAGGCGCTGGGTGGAGCCATCCTGTCTGTGGAGGGAGAGGAGGGCCTGGCCAAGCAGCACCCTCAGAGGCTTCAGCACACAGCCAAACATGGCCTTCTCCAGGGCTAAGTCTGCATTGGGGAAAACACACACATACGTCGGTAGGCACGCACACGCAGACGCATGCATGAGCATGCACAAACACAAACAAACGCAAGTGCACATATACGCACACACACTAACAGTTAAAGATTGAGGAAACACATTGTATAAAGTTACACTTTATTTCTGAGCACAAACTCTTTTCTCAAACATCTCAAAGTACCAGTTATATATACACACATACCCCTACACACACCAACCACTTTACAGAGGAAATTATTCTTCATTACTGAGGGATTGGGGGAAGTGGCAGTATACAAGCTTGCCTGACCAGGCTGACATTGTCCAACACACATAAAGCTAACCTCAGGTCTACATCAATACCCAGCCCCCGTCTTCCCTCGATCTCTTCCTCTGTCTCCCTCCCTTTCTCTCGTTCTACCTTTCTGTTCCTCTCCCTCTCGCTCCCTCCCGAGCCACTGAGAATCGTGCTGCTCTTCAAGTGCGCGTGGGACTGTGATATCTTTTTATGATAAACGATGAGCGAGGAAAAAAATGCAAATGCCTCCACCAACGCAATGTATGTGTGTGTGTGTGTGTCTGCGCAAATCGTAGCAACGGTGAACTAAAATCAGCAGAGTCTGCTCCACTCTCTCCAAAAGCCTCAACACTCACTGCTCAACCAGGCAACAGTGTATCACACACATACACCAACCATAGTCCCCCCCCCCCTTGAAATCTCAATGAACGTATGCCCTAATATCTCCTATCCAGCAACGTACTTTTTGGCTGGCTCAATGTGATAGATGGGTTTCTCTGGCGTGGCTAGCAAAGCTTTTAAAATCCTAGTGACAATATGAACTGCACTGGATGAAGAGCTACCCCTACGCACTAGCATTGTGGTGATAATATCGTTTCACTCAAATCCTCTGTGGACAGTCTACTCCCCGTCTCATCTAAAGCTAGCCTGTTGTTTCCGCAGACAGAATTATCTCTCTGCCACCGTCTCCTCTGTGTAATGGTGGGTTTACTGTGCATTATTTTGTATCCTGTAAATCCAATGGACAGTAACCTCATTGACATGCTGCTCACATCTAATAACATTTGTGTTCTCGTCATCGATTATGTGACACCTCTGTACCGCTCTCAATCTCATGATTACCAAAGTAGTGGTTGGAACTTGAGACAACTAAAGTTGAAAAAGGTACCTTTCTCATTGTCAGGCACCAGGGTCTCTAGGGGGGGTGACAGCTCTCCGCTGTCCAGCAGGAAGCAATTGGCCTTGGACAGGAAGCGCCGCAGTCCCTGGAGCACCCCCACAGAAGTCGTCGATGAGAAAGACGATGATGAGGATGCAGCCTGCGCCAGGACCTCTCTCAGCTCCTCTCTCTGTCTCTGGATGAACTCCTGGACCAGGGAACCAAACGCAGACCTCCAGAGAGAGAGAGAGTTTATACCAAAAACATTATGATGCATTAACACAAGGGTACACAATTCCACAGCAGATCATTTGAATGCTCAAAGGCGCTAATATGGCGTCCAGACAATGTAAAAGTTGGCCAAAGTCCCTCTCTATGTTTATATATGGCTCTGCCAACCTCCGATCCCTGGACAGCTCCTCCACCAGCCTGGCGAGCCTCTTCTCTGGAGCGAAGAAACACACAAACGCCGCACTCATCCTGTGGAGGCCTCCGTGGCCCCCCCGTGAGCGCACCATGGGCGGGCGGTGCTGGGGGTTGTGGTTTGGTTGTTTAAAGAACTGGTCCTCTGGTTCTGGTTCCTCTTCCTCCAGGCTGCTGAATGAGCTGCTGCTGTCCAGTTCGGCCAGAGAGGGGGCCGGGCGGCCCTCCAAGGCTAGGCATGCCACCTCGATGCTAGGCTCCTCTGGAGCAGGAAGGTCCTCCTCTACCTCCACCACCTGTTCTGTTGGAGCCTGGGGAGAGATGGCGTCAAGGTCATATCTTCATTCGATGCATCAATTTGTCAGTGTGAGGAGTGTGTGAAGAGTGTGTGAGTTTGTGTCAATAAAGGGGAAAAAGAGAGTGACACGAAAGAAAAGAGATAAAGGAAGACAGAGGAATATGGAAAGAGAATAGACAGAGAGAGACATATCTCATAAAGTTACCTTTACCGGTGGCGGTACATTTATTGGCACGAGATCCTCATCCTCTGCCGACGTCGGGGACAGTGCAGGGGTCCTCCTCAGGACGCCAGCCCCAGGATGGATCTTCCTGTGTGGGTTGGGGCTGGGCTGGAGGGGGGTGGGCTGGAGCCTCTCCTGGTCCTGGGGGTCTTCTGGGACTGAGGAAGGAAACGACCCAGCCCCCCCACCACCAGACAGAGTCATGGAGCTCTCGGTGGAGACACGGACCCTCATACTGCGTTTGAAGCGGTGGCGTTTGTGTGACGCCACCTGGGTTGGCTGCTGTTGCTGCTGCTGCTGGGGGGGTAGGGGGGAGGAGGAGGATCGAAGTTAGACATAACCATTGATTCAGGATCATATCTTTTTTCACTCTCCTAATGGTTATGGTTAGGATTGGTGGTAGGGGTAAATTGATCCTAGATCTGTGGTTAAAGGTAGACTTTGCAAGATGACACCATCCTAAACAATGGGAAGGCTGACTTGCCACTTACAGCCATTTTGTTGTCTATGAGTTTGAACTTCAAGCTGGAAGAAGGCAAGTAAACTGATTCAGGGTCAGAAATCATTTTCATCCCCCCCAATGGTTATGGTTTGGAATTACCTCCACCTGTAGGAAGAGTGGGTTGATGAAGCAGAGAGACTCCTGTCTGCCGCAGGACAGCAGGTAACACAGGTCCTGGGACAGACCTGCCTTGACCTGGGTGGCACTGATGGGTGGAGCCTTGGTGGTGCTGGGTGGGGCCTTAATGATGGTGGGTGGAGCCTGCCAGTCCCCTGGTCCATTCTGGGTGTCAGACAGGGGACACCAGAACTCTGTTGGGTTGTGGGGAAAACAAGAAGTAGAAAAACAATGCAGTCTGGTTCAGATTCTGGTACTGAACGTTTCCATAGTTTAGTGTTCAGAGGATATGTCAGTGATTAATGCCATAAAGAGATTGATATTGAAGTGCTTTGAAGACCATATCCTACTGTGATGGACATTTAGACCCAGTCCAGAAAACAAGCCCTAGACACTTGTGTAGATCTGAATGAATTGGATAGGTATACGTTTCATCCACAGTCTCAATGTAATGCTACGCTATAGATCCGTTGAATGAATCCCTACCTAATCCCATATGAGAGATGGCCTCCAGCTTTCTGTGGGAAGAGGCCTGAGCAATGGCTTCTGGGAGCTCCAAAGGGAAAGGCAGCACATCTCTGGAGACAACACACACACATAGTTATTTCAGATCAAATGATATGGTGGTTCCCAAGACATAGTGGGCTGGAACATGTGGGTGCCCTGTTTTGTAAAGGGAGTGCCATTAAAAAGTATTTTTAGTCAGTCGACAAAACAGACCAAAGCAGTGGCAGTGTTATTGACAGGTACATGGGTGCAAAGGTAGTGCTAATCACCTGCTGATGCAGTAGAAGGCCACCAATCGGCAGAGGTCTGGGAAGCTGAGGGCGGAGCTCTCCAGGGCGAAGGCTGGTGATAGGGCAGAGAGTTAAAAACGAATCACAGCCTTGTAACAGTTGGCAGCATTCTTCATTGTTCATGTGTTTCATTGTTAGTTTAGGAGGAGTGTTTCATAACTCCAGTCCTCGAGTACCCTCAACAGTACACATGTTTACTGTAGCCCCGGACAAGCACACCTGATTCAACTAATCATCAAGCCCTTGATGAGTTGAATCAGGAGCGTTTGTCCTGGGCTAAAATCAAAACGTGTGCTGTTGGAAGTACTTCAGGACCGGAGTTTAGTGTGTGTGTTGACTTTGATGGACACATGGTACTCACTTGAGTCCTCCTCACATATGAGACACTCCTTGATGGAGGACGCTGCCCTGTCAGCTGTCACTCGGACACACAACATCTTCCTCTGGCTGGAGCTGCATTTACGCACCAGGAACGTCTACAGGGGCCATCCATAAACATTGGCAAAGAGAACAATAATTATGTACCTAATCAAAATGCCTTTATTTGTATGGCATGTTCAATGGAAACAAAGATTTTAAAACTCACAATGCGTGTCGGCTGCATGGCGTTACATTCTGTTCCCATTGAACATGCCATACAAATAAAGGCATTTTAATTAATTACATGAAGAGTGCCTTGGACCTCCTTTCTTTTTGATGACCAATTTATGCTTTTTTACCAATGAGAACCTTCTGTTTCCAAAGACCTACTATTGTGTACATTAGCAGCGCTTCCCTCCCTCCCTTTTTACTACACATAATGACGTACCGTTAAACAAGTACTGTTGTAAATGTTCGATAAGTGCTGTCAATAGTAAGTAAGTAACAGTAAGTCATGGCTGAAGGTGGATTTTATGAGAGTGCTTTGTGAACTGTACAGTAAGTTCCTGAGTATCTTGTATACTACTCCATTGGAAAGCTGTACTAAATTGAACAGATGCGGTTCACCTGAGAGTGAGGGATAGTTCATTAATTGATGGAATGATCGGATTGGCTCTCCTCACCCCGACAGGTTCTCTGAGCAAGATGTAGAGGGCGGAGTCAGCGTTGATTGACAGCTGCAGCCAGATAGGGTGTGTGTGGAGGAGGCGGTCCAACACACTGAAACTCCTCTGGGAGCCCAGGTCCCCCTGCATCTAAATAGAACACAGGAAGGGTTTTATGTATCTCTCTTGTTTTCCCATCTCTCTCTCAAAACTGCAGGGTGGATGTCACAGTGGTGACATTGTGTGGGCTGCCGAAGAGCATTGCGAGCGTAGCAGCAGATGGTTGCCTTGGTTACCGAGACCTACACATCCTACCAGGCATTCCCGCTCAGTAACAGCACCCCTCTCTTCCAACACGCGGAGATAGACACACACACACACAACACGCACAAGCGCACACAAACACTAACAAAACAAACCCCTCCAGGAGTGCATGGAAGCTACTGACAAGGTGAAGAGTCTTTGGTATATTTCTAGAAAGTACCGTGACTTTTCCACTGTTGCAAATGTATTTATACCCTTTGTTTGGATTGGCAATTCCTCTCTACTGGTAAACACAACATCCTCATCCCTGGCATCCTAGAGAAAGGTGAGATGTAGTTCTGAACAGGAAGGAGCCTTTTGTTATTGTTTTCTTTTATGACTCGATGATGATGATGATAACATTAGTCGTTATAGGAGTCAGCCACGTAGGAGAAATCACTTAGAAACAAGGAGGGTAACACGTTCATGTTGTCTAATTACTACATCGTGGCAGATTTAACACTTGAAAACCCATTCTCGTCATTTTCTGTGTGAGAGAAAATATTTTCCAGTACGAATAAGTCTCATAATGCAATAAACACCATTATCAGCCGGAGTCATAATTGAGAAAACTCTCAGTCTCTATATTATCATTCAATCTGAAGGGCTCAATTCCCTGGTCTTTACAAACTGATTTAACATGGTAATATAGTAACACAAGTGACACACATCCTGTGTCCTCTATGACTAACATAAACAACCTCCCACCTCAAGTGAGTGTGAAGGGCAGTGTAGGGGTCAACCATACCACCCAAAGCAAGGCCGACACACACACACACACACATACACACGCAACGCCAAAGGCGAGAGAAAAACCATGCTGGTTACTTCCAGGTCCCACTTACATAAAACACAACACGGCCCCCCGCCCCTCCACACACACACGTAATGCCCAGAGAGGGAGAGAGGGAGTAAGGGAAGAGAGAAAGAGAGAAAGATGGAGAGGCTCATATGCAATATCCTAAATCTACGAGTAGGATGTAATTGATTTGTCTTGTTTGTCATGTATTCTTACAGACTTGAAAAGTATTATGGTCTTAAAAGAAAAATCCACTTCAAAAACTATATATATATATATTTTTTTTTTTCCCATTAGTCCACTTAATATATTCCAAAAATGTTTTGCATGCCAGCCTTCAAGTGAGGTGGCACACAATTGGCCCATCATATGATGCAAAGTACATCATCATGATGATGTGGCAAGTGACACTTTGCTCCTTGAAAATCCTATTTCTTGAAAACTTGACTGCTGACATGCAAAACATTTTGGGACTGAATAAAAAATAGCTAAATATATATTTTTCCTTTAATAGGTCAACTACCGCCTCCCGAGCGGTGCAGCGGTCTAAGGCACTGCATCGCAATGCTTGAGGCATCATTACAAAGCGAGTGAGGCTTGGCTGGGTTGTGTTTCGGGGAACGCATGTCTCTCGACCATCGCCTTTCCCGAGTCTGTATGGGAGTTGCAGCGATAGGACAAGCCTAACTACCCTTGGATATCATGAAAATGGGGAGAAAAAGGGGTCAAATAAATAAATAGATAATAATAATAAATAAAATACAAAAAAATAAATAAATAAGGAAACTGCCCTTGAAAAACATATTTTCGCATCGATATGAGTCAGAAACCTTTATTCTAGTGTCAAAATGTATTACAAAGTGTAATTAGGATAATTTTGAGGCTACCTACTACTTATTAAACAAAGTAAATTAGCTAAATGTATTTATCAGAAAAGAGACACATAAACCCATAATATATTTATCTGGTACTGTTAATCCCAATTTTCTTCAGATGAAGGAGAAGAACAGCTGTCAGCGCCAAAAATCTTTCTCATGGATAATGGCATTTTATTTAATTATATAATCATTACATTTATTTCAAATGTGTTTTTCCTATGGCGGGTGACAGAGGAAGAAGGTATTTTCCTCTACTGCCTACAAGCAAGAGTTTTCACTGAGCTAGCTAACACAACTACTTAGCTAGCTAGCTCCTTTAGCTTTGCCACCACAATATACAGAGTGACTGAACAAGGTAAGAATTATTTTGGATATTAAAGCTCTGAGTTAATATGTCATGTATGTGTTAGATATACAGTTGAAGTCGGAAGTTTACATACACTTGGGTTGGAGGCATTAAAACTCGTTTTTCAACCACTCCACAAATTTCTTATAAAAAAACTATAGTTTTGGCAAGTAGGTTAGGACATCTACTTTGTGCATGACAAGTAATTTTTCCAACAATTGTTTACAGACAGATTATTTCACTGTATCACAATTCTAGTGGGTCAGACGTTTACATACACTAAGTTGACTGTGCCTTTGAACAGCTTGGAAAATTCCAGAAAATGATGTCATGGCTTTAGAAGCTTCTGATAGGCTAATTGACATCATTTGAGTCAATTCGAGGTGTACCTGTGGATGTATTTCAAGGCCTACCTTCAAATTCAGTGCCTCTTTGCTTGTCATCATGGGAAAATCAAAAGAAATCAGCCAAGACCTCAGAAAAGAATTGTAGACCTCCACAAGTCTGGTTCATCCTTGGAAGTAATTTCCAAACGCCCGAAGGTACCATGTTCACGTTCATCAGTACAAACAATAGTACGCAAGTATAAACACCATGGGACCACGCAGCCGTCATACCGCTCAGGAAGGAGACACGTTCTGTCTCCTAGAGATGAACGTACTTTGGTGAGAAAAGTGCAAATCAATACCGGAATAACAGCAAAGGACCTTGTGAAGATGCTGGAGGAAACAGGTACAAAAGTATCTATATCCACAGTAAAACGAGTCCTATATCGACATAACCTGAAAGACCGCTCAGCAAGGAAGAAGCCACTGCTCCAAAACCGCCATAAAAAAGCCAGACTACGGTTTGCAACTGCACATGGGGACAAAGATCGTACTTTTTGGAGAAATGTCCTCTGGTCTGATGAAACAAAAATAGAACTGTTTGGCCATGATGACCATCGTTATGTTTGGAGGAAAAAGGGGGAGGCTTGAAAGCCGAAGAACACCATCCCAACCGTGAAGCACGGGGGTGGCAGCATCATGTTGTGGGGGTGCTTTGCTGCAGGAGGGACTGGTGCACTTCACAAAATAGATGGTATCATGACGAAGGAAAATTATGTGGATATATTGAAGCAACATCTCAAGACATCAGTCAGGAAATGAAAGCTTGGTCGCAAATGGGTCTTCCAAATGGACAATGACCCCAAGCATACTTCCTAAGTTGTGGCAAAATGGTTTAAGGACAACAAAGACAAGGTACTGGAGAGGCCATCACAAAGCCTTGACCTCAATCCTATAGAAAATTTGTGGGCAGAACTGAAAAAGCATGCGTGAGCAAAGAGGCCTACAAAATTCTGACTCAGTTACACCAGCTCTGTCAGGAGGAATGGGCCAAAATTCACCCAACTTATTGTGGGAAGCTTGTAGAAGGCTACCTGAAACGTTTGACCCAAGTTAAACAATTTAAAGGCAATGCTACCAAATACTAATTGAGTGCATGTAAACTTCTGACCCACAGGAAATGTGATGAAATAAATAAAAGCTGAAATACATCATTCTCTCTACTATTATTCTGACATTTCACATTCTTAAAATAAAGTGGGGATCCTAACTGACCTAAGACAGGGAATTTTTACTAGGATTAAATGTCAGGAATTGTGAAAAACTGAGTTTAAACGTATTTGGCTTAAGGGGAATGTAACCTTTTTACTTAAATTGTAATTGAATTGCCAAATCTAGCTAGTTAATGTTAAATGTTGCTTACCAAGGAATGTGTTGGAACCTCAAATGCCTATGGACAGACACCAGCCAATGTAAGTTAGTCCTTTGTATAATTTAGCTAGCTAGTTTCTGAACATGAATTACCTGGCTACCCAAACTCCTTGCTCCGGCCAAACGTCACACCATGCCTACAGACGTTAGTTTCTTTTCCGCAATGAGTCTGGATCTGAGAACATCCTTGATGATTTCTGGATTGGAGATCATTCTAGAACGTCTGATCAGGCCCAGAAACTGATCGTTTGGGCTAGAGCGAGAACACAGCAACGTTTAGAAAATTCGTCATTGGCTTTGATACTTTGATTGGTAAGAGACGATCCAATTGCTGATGACTTTGTTTTGTACAACATCCCTCATTTTGACGTAACCACAAACGACTTAAAATATATCCGTTTCTGACTGAAGTATGCGAACGATAAGAGCAGTGGAAGAATTCTATTTGAGTCATCAGGCAAGAACAGTCATCCCTTATTCTTCATATTGTGTGGAATTGTTTCACTGACTCTTTGTCTCTGCATTATCCACAGGGCAACTGTCAACTTGTGAGTGTGAAAATGGACATTGGAGGTTAGGGAATCTGCATTGTAAGTATGAATTTGATGTTCATGAACATTTGTTACGACCTGATTAGGTAGGGCAACCTGATTTGGCCGGGGTGCATTGTAGTTAAGCCTTACCTACCCTAACCCTTTTCCTAACCTTAACATAATTATCCTAACCTGCCACGTAAATTCACCTAATCTGGCACGCTAATTCACCCAACCTACTATGTTAATTATCCATTCCCTGCCAATTTGGTTATCCTAACCTGTAATTCACCTAACCTGCCACTGGGGCATACGGAACCTTTGCTAACAGTGGAGCCCAACCAAATCAGGTAGCCCGACCTCATTGGGTCCCGACCACACATTAACCCCTAATTCTTCATCTTGTGTGGATTTTATTTCAGTGACTCTGTCACATTATCCTCAGGATTACTGTCAACTTGTTTTTAAAGAGCCTATTTTCAAATACAGATAAGTGCACAGAGGTCATTTGTATATTGTATTTTATTTTTCAGATGCGACCTTTCAGTGATTTTATAAGCTCACAAAGGGGAATTTCTTTTCCCATTCTTTCTTGTTTTGTGTGCTTTAATAATTAATAACTTACATTTCTTGCACATATATCACAAGATATTATGAACTATGCATTACTCATATATAAAATATGTATTATTCATATATAAATATATTGACCATAAATAATCATGTATACTGTTAAATATATTTTAAACGAATACATGTAAATATATGGATAGCACATGTATGTAAAATGCATACTACCACAGAAAACCCCCCAGCTAAAATCGAATATGTAAATGTCTGAAATATATTGGACATTCTGCTTATGGACATATGAGTAACACATGTATTTAGATATACAGTACTTATTTAAAAATATTAGTACATATTACATAAATAGATTTTAAATATATGTTATTATATTAGGCTTTGGTATGGGTAGCTTCTACTTGGGCTGTCAACGTCAAACCTGAGACTGGTGTGTTGTTGGTAAGTAACTACGTTTTTTAATAGCTAGCTACGTCATTAATTGGATAGGCTATGCCACTATGACACTAGGATATGATACTGTGATGTAACTAGGTAAATACAGTGCCTTCAGAAAGTATTCAGACCCCTTGACTTTTTCCACATTTTGTTACGTTACAGCCTTATTATAAAATGGATTAAATCAAATTGAATCTACAGAAATCTATACACATTACCCCATAATGACAAAGCGAAAACAGATGTACATTTAAAAAAAAAACTTTATTTACATAAGTATTCAGGCCCATTTACCATGAGACTCGAAGTTGAGCTCAGGTGCATCCTGTTTCCATTGATTATCCTTGAGATGTTTCTACAACTTGGAGACCCCCTGTGGTAAGTTCAATAGTTTGCACAGGCACACACCCATCTATATAATGTCCCACAGTTGACAGTGCATGTCAGAGCAAAAACAAAGCCATGAAGTCTAAGGAATTGTCCGTAGAGCTCAGAGACAGTATTGTGTTGAGGCACAGATCAGGGGAAGGGTACCAAAAAATGTCTGCAGCATTGCAGGTCCCACACATTTTCTACAGGATTGAGGACAGGGCTTTGTGATGGCCACTCCAATACCTTGACTTTGTTGTCCTTAAACCATTTTGCCACAACTTTGGAAGTATGCTTGGGGTCATTGTCTATTTGGAAGATCCATTTGTGACCAAGCTTTATCTTCCTGACTGATGTCTTGAGATGTTGTTTCAATATATCCACATAATTTTCCTTCCTCATGTTGCCATCTATTTTGTGAAGTGCACCAGTCTCTCCTGCAGCAAAGCACCCCCACAATGTGATGCTGCCACCCCCGTGCTTCACGGTTGGGATGGTGTTCTTCAGCATGCAAGCCTCCCCCTTTTTCCTCCAAACATAACTATGGTCATTATGGCCAAACAGCTCTATTTTTGTTTCATCAGACCAGAGGACATTTCTCCAAAAAGTATGATCTTTGTCCCCATGTGCAGTTGAAAACCGTAGTCTGGCTTTTTTATGGCGGTTTTGGAGCAGTGGCTTCTTCCTTGCTGAGCGGACTTTCAGGTTATGTTGATATAGGACTCTGTGGATATAGATACTTTTGTACCTGTTTCCTCCAGCATCGTCAGAAGGTCCTTTGCTGTTGTTCTGGGATTGATTTGCACATTTCGCACCAAAGTACGTTCATCTCTAGGAGACAGAACGCGTCTCCTTCCTGAGCGGTATGACGGCTGCGTGGTTTCATGGTGTTTATACTTGCGTAATATTGTTTGTACAGATGAACCTGGTATCTTCAGGCGTTTGGAAATTGCTCCCAAGGATGAACCAGACTTGTGGAAGTCTACAATTGTTTTCTGAGGTCTTGGCTGAATTCTTTTGATTTTCCAATGATATCAAGCAAAGAGGCACTGAGTTTGAAGGTAGGCCTTGAAATACATCCACAGGTACACCTCCAATTGACTCAAATTATGTCAATTAGCCTATCAGAAGCTTCTAAAGCCATGACATAATTTTCTGGAATTTTTTAGTGTACCTGTCAACTTAGTGTATGTAAACTTCTGACCCACTGGAATTGTGATACAGTTAATTATAAGTGAAATAATCTCTGTAAACAATTGTTGGAAAAATGACTTGTCATGCACAAAGTAAATGTACTAACCGACTTGCCAAAACTATAGTTTGTTAACAAGAAATTTGTGGAGTGGTTGAAAAACGAGTTTTAAGACTCCAACCTAAGTATATGTAAACTTCCGACTTCAACTGTATATACTGCATTTTATACCATCTATTGCATTTTGCCTATGCCACTCGGTCATTGCTCATCCATATATTTATATGTACATATTCTTATTCCATCCTTTTACTTAGATTTGTGTGTATTAGGTAGTTGTTGTGGAATTGTTAGATTACTTGTTGATTTTGCTGCACTGTCGGAACTAGAAGCACAAGCACTTCGCTACACTCGCAATAACATCTGCTAACGTTGTGTATGTGACCAATAAAATGTTATTTGATTAATTCGGTTATAACCGTTATTATAAGCTGTCTTCCCCTCAGTAACCTCCAATGCTGTATTTAAGATTTTTTGTGTGTCCCTGATTTCACTTTCCACCCTGTTAGTTTGCAGTAATACCCCTTTAAAAAAAACTTGCCACATTGACATCACATTCAGGAAATGTCAATCATGTTTTGGGGCGAGAAAACAACAGCGCAAAGCCAAGTAAGTATCAATATTTGTTTTTTTCTATATTTGAATGTTTCATGATGTTTGTCAGTATGCCTGTTAATGGAATTTATATGTTTAAATGAATGATTAGAATATTCCACCCTGAAACCATATGATTGTATGAAATTGATTAGGATCATAAAATTATTATTAATGATGTGTGTAGTTTTAGTTAGAATTAGGGTAAAACAATATCTCTGTACAAAATGTCTTTATAGTATCTTAAACACAGACTGTCTGAGCAAAATCCGGTGCCGACCTTGGCTGGGGGCCACAGAGATTTTGGAGAGGGCAGGGAGTATTTCTCACGGCATCCCTAATCTTGGGGGAGGAGAGGGAGTGCTTCTCACGGTCTCCTTAATCTGTGTCGGCTGGGTAGGGTGACAGTATGTGAGTAGGATACCTTCTGTTTGTGTGTGAAAGTATGTGCGTAAGGAGTATGTGTTTGCAAAAGTATGTGCGTAAGGAGCCAGTATAAAATGAATGGTTTTGTACAACGAAGCAGCGCTCTCGTGATCAAACATTTTGGCTATTTTAGCTGGGCCTCTGTCTGTTTCATTCAACCAGTATCTTACAAATTCTGGGTTGCAGACCGAGTAGTTTAATTGAATTGGGTTATGAACATTGAGAACATAATTCTTGTAACAATGTAGTCTTTTGAGCCGGATCTCAATACCTGCCTCTGTCGTCCCAAGGAACTGCTGAAAACCGTGCACGGGCGGATCCAGGATCCGTAAGACAAAGACCTGACCTCTGAATTGAGGGTTTATTTCAGGCCAGTGGTGAACTGGTATATGACAGAGGTGGTGACGAGATCCAACCTACATTGCTTTTCCCAGTCTACGAGACGAAGGTCAGTAAATCTGTATTCACAAATGATGGGGAATTGACACTTGGGCTACATTCAGAAATATATTTTTGATTGCTTTTGTGTAGTTTAGGTGTTGATTTTAAAATTCCCATAGGGCATTCTAACGCGGTGACCTATCTTTAGAATTTCGTGTAGAGAAAAGTTTTAAATGTAACAAAGTATTCTATGCAAATGGAAGATAGGAATTAGGTGTAGAGCCACCTAGGCAGCAGTAGAAGGGGGTCCGTAATGACACAGGGTATCTGCAGTACCAATATAAACTTGTAACGGTCGTCGTATGAAGAAGGTGTGGACCAAAGTGCAGCGTGGTAAGTGTTCATGTTATTTTTATTTAAACTGAACACAAAACAAAATAACAACGCAAATGAATGAAAATCGAAACAGTTCTGTATGGTGAAACACAGACACAGAAAACAACTACCCACAACCCATAGTGGGAAAACAGGCTGCCTAAGTATGGTTCTCAATCAGAGACAACGACAGACAGCTGTCCCTGATTGAGAACCATACCCAGCCAAAAACACAGAAATACAAAAACATAGAAAAAAGAACATAGAACGCCCACCATAGTCACACCCTGGCCTAACCAAAATAGAGAATAAAAAGCCTCTCTATGGCCAGGGCGTGACAAAACTAGAGAATATTGAGATCTAAATGTAATTGATCAAGGGGATATTAGCAGGAAGGGGAGAGTCAGATCTACGCACCTCTAGGTCTTATTATCCAACGAAGAAGGGAAGCCTAATATAGTGGAGTGAGATATGAGATATTAATGTCAAAATAACAAGGAACAACAGAAAAATAGGCTGCTGACTAGGGATTTACCACCACTAGAAAATAGCTTATATGTTGTATATGGGTGAGACCTAATGTCCAATCGACACCTCTATAGATAAACTTTCAAGAAAGGAAAAGCACACATAGGTTAAGAGATAGCAAAATAAGCATAATAACTGTGAGCCCACACATAGGGAGTAGTGACATACACATCAATAGTGAGACACATAGGAGTAATTTAATCAGAATTAGACATACATACACATAGATTTTGAGAATAAGATAATGGGAAAAGAGCACATACATAGATCATAGAAATACATACACATAGATTTTGAGAATAAGCATAGGAACTTCAAGGTTTTACTAACGATGGGTAGTAAATCCTCAAAGGAGGTCCTGGAATTAACAAGGGATGAGAGGTAAATCTAATGCCCAAAATGGAGAGGTAAATCTAATGCCCAAAATGGAGAAAGGAGTACGAATTTGAGAGACATCTAGATGTAGAAAAATTAGAATTAATGATAAAGTAGATACATAAAGACGTGTGTAGATAGTCAAGGGAAGCAGCAGGTCGAGGGTTAACTACCTGGCTATCTGAATCCCAGAAAAGAAGGTAAGAAGGCAAGCGTAGAGAAAGGGTGAGAGAAAGTTACAAGAAGGATATCAGCAGGGGAAAAAATTGTGTATGTGAGACCTAATAACTTATCAAAAGTCATAATAGTAATTGTTCCTAAATGCTGAGTAGGAGATAGAAAGAGTGACAAGGGCCAAGAGAGGAAAGGAAAAGAGAAGGTTAGGGGACATACAGGGAAAAAAAGAGAGGCAGAGACAACGAGAGAGAGTAAGGAGAATCCTCGCTGGGAAACCCTAGGAGCTTTAAATTAGGGCTATTTTCTGGGAATTGTCTCGGTAGTACGTGCCGGAGTGTATGACTACAGACAATTATAATAATAGTGTTATTTGCGTCTCCATCATTTCAATAGTGTTGGTGGTCCAGGGGTTGAATTCTTGCCAACAATGTGGGAGAATCAGGTTCATATCTCAGCCTATGCACCAATAGACTAAAATTCATTCTGATTGTAATTCAGATATTGCTATGTTTTGCCGGGAGAGATACGGTTGTTAGTGTTTGTTTAAGATATAAACTGAACGTTTTAATAGCTGGTTTAGGTTAAATTGAAACACTTCATTCTAAATAATAGCGAGGCTATTTCGATGTAATACATTGTCTTGCCTAACTGATCTGCTGGAATAACGTACTGAGAATGGGGTCGTATTTAAATTACTGTATCATAGAGAGGGCAGTTACCTAAATTAAAGAAATTCTAAATAATAGCAGAGAGATAATGGCGATAGAGTGGTGCCCACCGAAATGTTTTTCATTCTTATGGATTGACTGACATACGTCATAAATTTAGCGAAGTACATGGTACTTTAATTTTTTTTTGACATTTCATAAGGGTGAAGCCAAAAGAGAAGAGAAAGTTGGAACGTTTGGTTTTACTCTTACGATAGAATTAAAGCAGAACTCTGTTTGAGTAGGGGTTATGTTTTCGCCTGCGGGAAAGGATAGGTGAGTTGGTTTTTGGTTGAGAGGAATACAGGTCGGAATAGTTAAAACCTTTACGATTCGTGATAGTTTTGATGATTGATTCTTGGTTTGATTGTTTAGGTAACACCAGTGCATTGGAACAGAAAGTTAATGTATTCTAACATTATGATCTGTTTCCATTACGTGGAACAATGTCAGGTCAGTGAAGTGGATGCAGGTTTAGTTAATTTTATTTTGCAGGGACAGTGCATATTAATCACATTTGTGGGTGTCTAATGGCAGGGTATTCATATCAAGCACTTCGAGAGACTGTTTGCAGACAGACCGAATGGGTTTTAATGTTGCAAAGCAAGCTTGGGCTAAACTAGTCAAGTAGTAGGGGAATTTCATAGATTTGAAGTAAAGTATTTTATCCAAGGGTAGCGCATGTTCAATTAAGTACATACAGTGGGGCAAAAAAGTATTTAGTCAGCCACCAATTGTGCAAGTTCTCCCACTTAAAAAGATGAGAGAGGCCTATAATTTTCATTATAGGTACACTTCAACTATGACAGACAAAATGAGGAAAAAAATCCAGAAAATCACATTGTAGGATTTTTAATTAATTCATTTTTCAAATTATGGTGGAAAATAAGTATTTGGACAATAACAAAAGTTTATCTCAATACTTTGTTATATAGCCTTTGTTGGCAATGACAGAGGTCAAACGTTTTTCTATTTCTAAGATTTTCTATGGGGTTGAGATCGGGAGACTGGCTAGACTACAAATGGGGTCTGAGGAAATAAGATAGAAGTGACACAGAATGGGTAGATAACCCTTTGTTCGTTTCAGGAACTAAGTCTGAGAAAATGATTCTATGAGCCTTTATGGAAAAGATATTTGACAAGCACATAGGCATTTAAAACCATACGGTCCTTAAAGAAGATAAGACTGTTACAGGATAGTTCATGGAAAATAAAAGGGACAGGTCAAGATAGCTCAATCTTACCTAAGTAATTGTTTAGATGGGCTATATAAATCCATGTATCATACCCAGTAATAAAAAACATTTTTGGAAGAAGATAGATAGTATAGTGAAGGTGAGGGTTTTGACTGTAATCCAGAGTGCAGGTCCTGTGTAGTTCATGGAAACAGGTCTTGCTACACCAAGAGAGGAGCTATAATCCACATACCCAGTATGGAAGCGAGGGAAGTATTGCATAAAGGCACGAATTACCATTAATAACGTAAAGAAAGAGGATCTCGGGTTATGGTATGTTGGTTTTGATCAGGTTTCGGTTGACACCATAGTACCATTCCGGGTAGAAGAGGTTAGGGCCGGTGATAGTTCTACAGTCAGCCAGAATGCAAGCAGAGCCCCTGACAAAACAGATCCTGACCGTGGAGTCGTCCAGAGACAAGGACCGCTGCGGATAGTCCAGACGAAAGATCTTAAGGAAGTGATTGAGGTGGAAACTGGTTATGGGGATTCCAACCTATGGTTGGAATGGATTCAGTATACAGCCAGATCAGTAGCGAAAGAAGAATGTTATGCTTGCGCCACAGCAAAACCTCAATTGACAACCATCCCCTTTCCACTTATCTGTATCCCCATGTGCCCATTACATCCAGACTTCCCCCTTTCACAGTTACAGGAGGAAATTATTATTGTATGGCTCGATACATCACACACAGATGGCATGTGGGGGAAGTAAGAACATGCAGCAGGACAGAGAATGTTACAACCAACAAGACAATGGGGGAGGTTGAGTTCCAAGGACTTTAGTCAGATAAAAAGGCCTAGAGCGGATGTCTGGTGGTTGTGTGGAGTTATGAAGCTGTGGCCTAACCTGCCTACAAATTGGACTGGTATTTGTGCACTAGCGCAGTTAGGCATGCCCTTCACCCTTATCCAACATAAAGACCTAAGGCCAGGTAGAAGAGAAAGAAGGAGTGCGCCGTCAGGATCTTTTGACAATAGAGTTTACATTGATAGCATTGGAGTTCCAAGGGGGGTGCCTGATGAGTTCAAAGATAGGAATCAGATATGGGCTGGATTTGAATCAAGCATCTTCTGGTGGTCAACTCTCAATAAAAATGTAGATTAGATCAATTATATCTACTATAACCAACAGCGTTTCATCAACTATACTAGAGAGGCGATAAAAGGGTTGGCAGAATAGAATAGCATTGGATATGTTACTGGCTGAAAAGGGTGGGGTGTGTGTGATATTCGGATCAGAATGTTGTACTTTCATCCCCGATAACACAGCTCCAGATGGATCAGTGACCAAGGCCCTGGCTGGTTTAACCACATTAGCTTACGAATTAGCAGAGAACTCTGGGGTGGATAATTCTCTAACAAATTGGTTTGACAGTATGTTTGGGAAATGGAAAAATGTCGTAATCACTGTGTTGTGGGCAACTTTCACCTGTATGAGTGTTTTGGTTCTGTGTGGTTGTTGTTTTGTCCCCTGTGTGAGAGGTTTGATTACCAGGACTGGAGAGGTCAATGACGCAACAGATGGTGAGGTACGGACCGATTCCGAGCTCCGGCCAGTGGGATGACGCATACAGGCCTCCAAGCCTAGGAGATGGCTCCGTTTCTTTTAACTATGAGGAGCCAATGTTGGATGAGACAATTTTTAATGTTTAAGACTGTTTTTTAATGAAGATTGTAATAAAAATCTTAACAGGAAGCGTTATGATTGGATGTTGGTCTATAACAGTCATTGATGCATATTGAATGTACATACATGTATTGGTTTGAATTATTCTTGTGTACCATTTATGTTTCCATATAGTATTTGAGGTATCAGTGTGTATTATTTAGTCATTAAGGGTGGATTGTTAATGGAATTTATATGTTTAAATGAATGATTAGAATATTCCACCCTGAAACCATATGATTGTATGAAATTGAGTAGGATCATAAAATGATTATTAATGATGTGTGTAGTTTTAATCAGAATTAGGGTAAAACAATATCACTGTACAAAATGTCTTTATACACTGCTCAAAAAAAATAAAGGGAACACTAAAATAACACATCCTAGATCTGAATGTATGAAATATTCTTATTAAATACTTTTTTCTTTACATAGTTGAATGTGCTGACAACAAAATCACACAAATATTATCAATGGAAATCAGATTTATCAACCCATGGAGGTCTGGATTTGGAGTCACACTCAAAATTAAAGTGGAAAACCACACTACAGGCTGATCCAACTTTGATGTATTGTCCTTAAAACAAGTCAAAATGAGGCTCGGTAGTGTGTGTGGCCTCCACGTGCCTGTATAACCTCCCTACAACGCCTGGGCATGCTCCTGATGAGGTGGCGGATGGTCTCCTGAGGGATCTCCTCCCAGACCTGGACTAAAGCATCCGCCAACTCCTGGACAGTCTGTGGTGCAACGTGGCGTTGGTGAATGGAGCGGGACATGATGTCCCAGATGTGCTCAATTGGATTCAGGTCTGGGGAACGGGTGGGCCAGTCCATAGCATCAATGCCTTCCTCTTGCAGGAACTGCTGACACACTCCAGCCACGAGGTCTAGCATTGTCTTGCATTAGGAGGAACCCAGGGACAACCGCACCAGCATATGGTCTCACAAGGGGTCTGAGGATCTCATCTCGGTACCTAATGGCAGTCAGGTTACCTCTGGCGAGCACATGGAGGGCTGTGCGGCCCCCCAAAGAACCCCCACTAGTGGACGTCGGGCCCTCATACCACCCTCATGGAGTCTGTTTCTGACCATTTGAGCAGACACATGCACATTTGTGGCCTGCTGGAGGTCATTTTGCAGGGCTCTGGCAGTGCTCCTCCTTGCACAAAGGCGGAGGTAGCGGTCCTGCTGCTGGGTTGTTGCCCTCCTACGGCCTCCTCCACGTCTCCTGATATACTGGCCTGTCTCCTGGTGGCGCCTCCATGCTCTGGACACTACACTGACAGACACAGCAAACCTTCTTGCCACAGCTCGCATTGATGTCCCATCCTGGATGGGCTGCACTACCTGAGCCACTTGTGTGGGTTGTAGACTCCGTCTCATGCTACCACTAGAGTGAAAGCACCGCCAGCATTCAAAAGTGTCCAAAACATCAGCCAGGAAGCATAGGAACTGAGAAGTGGTCTGTGGTCCCCACCTGCAGAACCACTCCTTTATTGGGGGTGTCTTGCTAATTGCCTATCATTTCCACCTGTTGTCTATTCCATTTGCACAACAGCATGTGAAATTTATTGTCAATCAGTGTTGCTTCCTAAGTGGACAGTTTGATTTTACAGAAGTGTGATTGACTTGGAGTTACATTGTGTTGTTTAAGTGTTCCCTTTATTTTTTTGAGCAGTGTAGTATCTTAAACACAGACTGTCTGAGCAAAATTCGGTACCGACCTTGGTTGGGGGCCACTGAGAGATTTTGGAGAGGGCAGGGAGTATTTCTCATGGCATCCCTAATCTTGGGGGAGGACACGGAGTGCTTCTCACGGTCTCCATAATCTATGTCGGTTGGGTAGGGAGACAGTATGTGAGTAGGATACCTTCTGTTTGTGTGTGAAAGTATTTGCGTAAGGAGCTAGTATAAAATGAATGGTTTTGTACAACGAAGCAGCGCTCTCGTGAATAAACATTTTGACTATTTTAGCTGGGCCTTGTCTGTTTCATTCAACCAGTATCTTACAAATTTTGGGTAGTAGTTTAATTGAATTAGGTTATGAACATTGAGAACATAATTCTCGTAACAATGTCTCACTCTTACATTTCTGCCCTGTCAGGCTACATTAGAATTTCAAAATATGTTTGACAGAAAAGTACAAAATTATCAGCGTTAACAATTATGCTAGCTGGATTTTGATCACTCACAGTGCTATGGCTAACTTAGCCTTCAAATTAGAACCCTGTTAGGTTCCATATTAGGGATATGGGTGGAACATGCATCTAACAGGGTGGACATTTAGTCAGAAAAGCTAGAAAATGAATTACTTATGTCAATATGTATTACCATTTATATAATACATGTATATTTAGATACATTTGTTTCTAATTACATTACAATGAATAGGACTACTTATATTTACGTAAATGTGATATATGTCATTGTATTGCAATGTATATGAAATTATAATAATTAAATTGTAATGTAATTAGCAACTATATATATATGTGTGTATCACAGCCGGCTGGTGGCACCTTAATTGGGGAGGACAGGCTCATAGTAATAGCTAGAATGGAATAAATGGAATGGTATTGAACACATCAAACATGTTTTTGATGTGGTTGATACCATTCCATTCACTCTATTCCAACCATTATTGTGAGCCGCCCTCCGCTCAGCAGCCTCCTGTGTGTGTGTGTGTGTTATAAGATATTAAAACGGTTACATGCATTTGTTAGGGAATGGCATCATCACTCAGGGCTCCTGAAATGCAGCGGTGTTACCGAGCACACCGTGATGCAGACCCAGAGAAAAGACTAAAGTATTGTGAGAAAGAGAGACAGATCTCAGAGAAACAGGGAAATTGAGGATAGCAGATGTCAGTGAGAGAGAGAAGTGTGTTAAGGGGAAAAAATGGAGAGAAGAAAAGGCCAGAAAGACTCAAAAGTGAATGCCATGCTGAGACATCATCCTGTCCATCCAACCATTAGAATAATCATTCTGTTGCACTCATCATTGGTCGAAACATTAGAACTAAATATTGCAACACCATAAAAGAAAAGGAGAGGCAGATGATTGCAAGAGTAACTATTGGGAACATAGTGAAGCAATCCCGACTGCAAAGGCTCGCCCAGACTACTCTAGGTTTTTAAAAGAAGAGGGCTGGA
This sequence comes from Oncorhynchus tshawytscha, assembly GCF_018296145.1. NCBI lineage: Eukaryota > Metazoa > Chordata > Actinopteri > Salmoniformes > Salmonidae > Oncorhynchus > Oncorhynchus tshawytscha. The sequence goes on along the minus strand of NC_056437.1, from coordinate 59,050,348 downwards.
TTGGATGGAGATCTTTGTACCTTTGTGTGGATGAAGAGAAACCGCGCATCTGCTGAATCCAAGAAGGGATGATGTGAGTCGCATGACTACAGAGAAGAAACAAATGGTCACGCGAAACAAACAGAAAATGCAAAAATGTTTGCTGACAACCAAGGAAGAATCTACACAGGAGAAGGCTCAATCTCCTACTCTTTCTTTTGCACCTTCAGGCCATTTTGGGTTGCGGCACCAACGGAAGCCTTTACATCCGTGGGTGTTTATCGTCCAAAAACTGCAGTGAAAGGCACAATGAAGATGCATCAAGTGATAAGTGTGTTGCCAGGTCACATCAAGTACAGAGACATAACCTGTCTCTGCCAAAGAGATGAGGGGTCATGGCCTGTCCCTGCTTTGAGTTAAAATAAACAACTCTAGAAGCTGCCGAGGCTCCAATATCAACACTAGAAGCTGCCGAGGCTCCAATATCAACGCTTGAAGCTGCCGAGGCCCCAATATCAACTCTAGAAGCTGCCGAGGCTCCAATATCAACTCTAGAAGCTGCCGAGGCTCCAATATCAACACTAGAAGCTGCCGAGGCTCCAAAATCAACGCTTGATGCTGCCGAAGCCCCAATATCAACTCTAGAAGCTGCCGAGGCTCCAATATCCACTCTAGAAGCTGCCGAGGCCCCAATATCCACTCTAGAAGCTGCCGAGGCTCCAATATACACTCTAAAAGCTGTCGAGGCTCCAATATCAAAACTAGAAGCTGCCGAGGCTCCAATATCAACACTTGAAACTGCCGAATATCCACTCTAGCCCCCCCAATATCACCTCTAGAAGCTGCCGAGGCTCCAATATCAACACTTGAAACTGCCGACGCCCCAATATCACCTCTAGAAGCTGCCGAGGCCCCAATATCCACTCTAGAAGCTGCCGAGGCCCCAATATCCACTCTAGAAGCTGCCGAGGCACCAATATCCACTCTAGAAGATGCCGAGGCACCAATATCCACTCTAGAAGCTGCCGAGGCTCCAATATCCACTCTAGAAGCTGCTGAGGCTCCAATATCCACTCTAGAAGCTGGAGATCTCCAATATCAACTCTAGAAGCTGCCGAGGCTCCAATATCCACTCTAGAAGCTGCCAAAGGCTCCAATATCCACTCTAGAAGCTGCTGATCTACAATATCAACTCTAGAAGCTGCCGAGGCTCCAATAGCCACTCTAGAAGCTGCCGAAGGCTCCAATATCCACTCTAGAAGCTGCCGATCTCCGATATCAACTCTAGAAGCTGCCGAAGCTCCAATATCAACTCTAGAAGCTGCCAAAGGCTCCAATATCAACTCTAGAAGTTGCCGACGGCTCCAATATCAACTCTAGAAGCTGCCGAGGCTCCAATATCCACTCTAGAAGCTTCCGAGGCTCCAACATCAACTCTAGAAACTGCCGAGGCTCCAATATCAACTCTAGAAACTGCTGAGGCTCCAATATCAACTCTAGAAGCTGCGGAGGCTCCAATATAAACTCTAGAAGCTGCCGAGGCGACCAGAGGCCATTCACTCTCAGCATTTCTGTCAGTGGTGTGTGGTGTGCTACGACAATGAGCCATACCCAGGAATCATAACAGATGTGGAGGAGGATAACATCCAGGTGCATGCACCATAATGGAATAAAAAATATATTCTGGCCAAGCCAACGCGACGACATCAGCTGGTTCTCTGACCACCAGGTAGTATGCCTGATCCCAGCGCCACAGGCACTTAATAAAAGGTCTGTACAAATGGAAAAGTGTACTTGGAGGACTACTTTGGAAACAATTGAGCTACAACTGGAGCAAAGGGACTTGCAGTATGTGGAGGGGGGATGGAGTGGAGTGGAGAAAAGGCGAGAGAGGGGTGATGTGGAAAGGGTTTCGGAAGGGAGTGAAGTGGCAAGGAGGTGAGAGGGAAGAAGTGGGGAACTTTTTAAAGGTTAATGTATCTTTTTATGTATGACATATTTTATAAATGCTGTTGAAAACTTTTTGAATAACCATTTTATTAAGCTTGATCCGTGGAATTGGAATTTGTTAGCAAAATGAGTAGTGTCATTCAACTTTAACTAACAGTGATTTTCAAAAAGATTCCAATTGTTTTACATCTAGCTATGTTGTTCTAATACACGTGTTTTAATGATCTGTTTTTATGTTGTTTTACAAACTTAGGTTGACAATGTTTTTAAAAAGACCAAACAGTTACTGAAATTAAATAAATAGAAAGTTGTTCTAATTATAAATGTAATGATTGTTTTTTTTAACCATTTCACAGATTTCAAAGTTCATAAAATGGCTGGGTGGCTGTCCACCCTGTTATGCTTTATTCCACCCTGTTAGGTCAGTAATTTAAAATCATAATTGAACAATACCATCAAATGTTATGCATATCTTTGTGGTAATTTGTAGAGATAGAAGGGGTCAACTACATATGCAAAATTATTGACCATATTCTGTTGTTATTCACTCTTATTACAAAAAAAATGTGGTGCACATGAAGCAAGCCCAGGTTCTGAAAATAACATGTTTCACTCAATAATCATTGATTTATAATTATTTGAAGAAAATAAATTAACGGAATAAAGTAAGGGACATTTGATGTCTTAGAAAATCTAACTCTAGATATATACATGCATTGTTAACACACGTTGGCCCATGGTCCATGTGTGAACAACCTGCCTATATTTATTAGGATTTAAGTGCCTGAGCTTGACCAATATGTTTTTCTGAAAGTCAAGTATGTATTTCTTCTGATAGAATACAAAACAAATGAAAAAAAAAATGTTTTCACGACATTATAGAATATTATGCTGTTGGACATTTGAGCTGATTGAAGACCACGGGCATTCAACACTCAGTAGTTTGTATCATTTCCACGGTAATATGTATTTACATGGCGTGATGAAACCAGAGTTCCTAAACCCATACTTCCAGGAAAGCTTACGAAACAGACCAGGCCGGGGTTTGAGGAAAAAAGTATTCCTTAGTTGTTCAATTTTCTTGAAATCTAAAGGCAAGTATAAATTTGAGCCAATGTCTTAAGTAGTTGAACATGTTATTACTCCAACCTTGTGAAAGCGACAAACTGACACGTTTTCATTTTTGTCAAAAACAACTTTTCTCGAATTAGTGGCTTTGATTTGACGGCCTGCACACGCGCAGTTCGGCGCTAGACGACCGTTAGACCGTTTTCTATGCATGAGTTTAGCGAGCCACGTCGGTATGACCTCGCCTACAAGTGTGATCGGGGACTTCTATTGGAGAAGCACTTTTAGCTTCATACTGTACCGTGTTTGATGAAACGTTTAAACTAATTTGCAAGATACTTTCGTAGCAAGGCGTTGTAAAACGAGTGTTTTATCAAACACATTCCAGATACTGGCTCTTGCAATAACGGATGACAGAAAAAATAACAACCACATAGGATTGCCCGCTGCAGCTATCACCAGGCTAAAAAACAACAATGACACAAAACAGCTATCACCAAGCTATGCTAGCAAGATGCTGTCATCTTGGTTAAACACATGGTCAACGCACGCTTTAGCCTACACATATAACTGAATTAGCTGACCATCTTGAGATGGGTGAGTCAGGGGAGAAGTCCTCAACTTCAAAACTTTGTTCTCTCCCAAAGCAAACGCTAGTTTATTTTACCTCGCTGTACTCACTACAGCACTTGTTTGTTGTGATTGAATGACACATCAACATAAAACCACACCCCTATGACTCTTTGTTTGCCTGGCTTCAGTCATGGCCGCTAGCATTTTATAATGAAAACTAGCGCAGCGGTCTAAGGCACTGCATATCAGTGCTAGAGGCGTCACTACAGGCACTTGTTCGATTCCAGGCTGTATTACAACACCGGCAGGGATTGGGAGTCCCATAGGGCAGTGCACAATTGGCCCAGCGTCGTCTGGGTTAGGGTTTGGCCGGGGCAGGCCGTCAGTGTAAATAAGAATTTGTTCTTTAACTGACTTGCTTAGTTAAATAAAAATCAAATTTAAAGAACGAGTCTAGGCAGGAAAGGAAAGAATAATGACAGTGCAAAAACTGTGGTTTCATTCACAAACGAATGGTTGTGATGGTAGCAGTGGTTAGGATAAATAATCCTTTAGGCAGAAAAGGTCAAATAAACAGGAGTGGCTAGGCTACAATTAAAACAAAATCCTCTTCCGAGATTACAGAACAGCGGCAAAACCAGGTAGAAATACCTTGAGATTCTGTGGGCAAAACCATTGCCTCAACAAACAGGGGTGCACATAACCAAAATTATAAAACCAGCGGGAAAAAGGGTAGCAACCGCGGATATAAACGCACATGTTTGCGGACGCTCCTCATAGTAGAACGAGGACGTGCAAGAGTGGAGCATCAGTCACATGACAAACACAAAGTAGGCAGTCGAAAATAAATGCACAAACTGAAGAAAAAGTATTTCCCTCTAATTACACAGCTAATTGGGCACTTGTTCAGCCTGGGTGCCAGTCTATTTCTGCTTTCAACTCCTAATGGAATGTTAATGCAAAAACAATGACCATGGAGTAGGCAAAAGCACAAACAGTTCTGGGAACATGTTGCACTTTTAGGCATATTTAAAACCAGACTAGGAATGTTTAATAACAGTTTTAAAAAGTTGGTATGACACAATTTACTCAAAAGCGCACAAGAACGCCCCACCGTCACAAGACTATGCTATTAAATCCAGTTTTTACATGATACACCCCCCTCTCCAAATTAAAACCAAACATGGATTGCATGTCGTGTTCTCACTCTCGCGCACACCAGTCTGTGTTTCACACCTGTTTGTGTATCTAATCAGCCTTGCAATATGGGCACCATGCTGCCCCAGACGGGAAGTAGAGCAAATGTGTGTGCACAAAGCCAGAACAAAACATTGGCATCCATATTAAATTTTTTGATTTTCGGAGGGGGTAGCCAACTGGTCTATATGAAAATGTGATTGACAGAGAACAATGACAAGCATATAATCTACTTAAAGTGGTTTCCACTCTTCAACAGAGGTCGACAGGATGATGTTGTAGAGCAGTTTGGTACGGTATGCAGAGATCTAGCTTGCTAATGAGGGAGAAGAGGCGAGGGGGACAGAGTCTGAAGAGGGAGGAGGAAAAGAGAGCGTGGATGAAAGCGCGGCAGGCCTGGTAGGGGAGACCCCCAGGGAAGCAAGGGAATGTAAGAAGTGGAGCATAGAGTGAAAAGGAGACCGGGAGAGACCGAGAAGAGACACATGTCTGTCTACGGCACCACAGTGAGAAAGTGAGCAGCAGGCAGCAGTGACAGCAGAAGGAGGAGAGAGAGAGAAGAAAGGAAATGAGGGGGCTGAGAAGAGGAAGGGAAGAAAGAGAGAGAATAAGAAAACCTGGCAGTGAATGTCAGGCATGGAGAATACAGTTGGCAGTTAGGGAGAAGATGAGGGAGACACTTGAGTATTATTTACAGTGTATTGGAATAGAGTGGAAAGCACCTGGTAGAAGTACCTTGTTTTATTATTCTGGAACTCTGACATTTGGAGTATAAACAGTAGATTCTGGAATACTGTTAATTTATGATGACTGAGAATACGTTCTGAATAACAATGCAGGCTTTCTAATGTCTGGGGGATGATAATGGCGAAGTCATCCGTTGACTACGGAGAGGGCAAAGTGAAACTGCTCGTCAGAATAGGGACATACTACATGATATCTGGTCATGTTCATGTAAATGGGCCCGTAAGCACCAATGTGGTTTATAAGAGCATATCAAATTGGGACTCAAATGAAAGCAAGAGTCTATATTTGAGAAATTAAGCCATATACATTTTCAACCACTTTCCAAAAAAATTAAAATAAAATAAAGCGAAAAGGCATCTTACAAAAAAAGTCTTAAAACATATTAGAAATACATCAAAACCAAATAATGTTGAAGATCCCTGCCAACTAATATCAACACTTATGATATAGTTTTGGAGAAATGCTCTGCCTTCTGTAAGTTTAAGATACATTTTGTGGTACCTTGAAATTCCGTTACCAAAAACCCACATATCTTTAAGATCTTTTCTAATTTCTCTCCCTCATGAGAGACGATAATGAAAGTAAAGGTAGACCTATCAATTAGTTACTGTTTTTACTGATATCAATTCTGTTTATGAATTATTAAGTGATTAAAATTAAAAAATTTAAAAAATTTTGCAATCGAATGGGCTACAATGGATAATCATCAGTCACAAACTACAGATGGCTTTACAAATTTGGACAGCACAGTACAGTACAGCACTGTTAAGAAAAGCAGAGTATAGTTCAGTACAGCAGAGTTCAGTACAGGAAAGAAAAGTAGAGTATAGTTCTGTACAGTAGAGTTCAGTACACAGTTGAGCACACTAGAGTTGAGGACACTAATGCACTGTACTCTGCTGTACTATGCTCTACTGTACTTTACTGAACTCTACTGTTCTGTGCTGTACTCTACTGAGCTGTACTTTGTCCAAACTTGTGAAACATAGACATCTATGATTGGTTCAGTTTTGGACCAACCAAATTTGGTCTTGTTTGGGGGCAAAGCTAATTAAAATAATAGTCCGTGTGTAGAATAATACTCAAATATGCAAAGGAGGATATTGCATATTTATACTTTTGTGTACATATTTAGGATACAGAAGAGAATAACATTCATATCCATAAATATGTGTTTCTGTGTAGTACAGATCAGTGACCCATGATGAAATTCTGTTACCGCAATTCCATGACTGGATGTAAATCCCCTTCACTTACTGTCGTTCAATAACAAAAGGCTCAATGCTCAAGTCACGGTGTCACGTCATATCATCCTATCTGCAGACATTGTTGAATCTTCATTCGGAGCAGATAGTTTTTTGGAAAAGGTGGACTCAAAAAGCAGAGGGAATTTTACAAACATTCTTCTAGTAAATGTGTTTTTGTCAAATGTTCTTTGTTTGGCATACATTTAAAGTGACAAATCTGAGTCTCAGCGCAATTCTGTTACCGTGGAATTGCCCATCTTTAGATCGGGTGTCATTGGATGTCATCACTTTCTAGCCAATTAAGTCAAAGCCATATGTGTGAGTCCGCTGTGTGTGTATGTGAGGAGAGTAGGGGGGAAAAGGGGTCTGTCAGACAGGTGTCTGTTTTGAGTGCCTGAAATATAGAGCTGTTGTTGGGGAGTTTAAGGGAAGAGTGACAGGCGAGAAAGAAAGAGAGAGCAAGATAGGGGGGAGAGGGGGGGGGCGCTCATGTGCAATACCTCTACGAAGATCATTTAATTTAATTTGTCTTGTTTGCCATTTCTTCTAACATGGACTTTTCTGCAATTTAGAGAGAGAGAGAGAGCGATAGGGAGGCAGGCAGCAGTAGCAGAGTGAGTCAGACCATCCCTTAGGCTGTGGGAGAAGTAGCAAGGGGAGAAGACCTGCTAGCATAACTGTGAATATTCATAATTTTAGACCTGAAATGGCCAACGGCTAGGACAGTGATTCAGGCCAACCAGGCATTGTGATGATAAGTACCCAACTCCATCTCAGTTTATCTCATCAGATCAACATTTTAAAATCTTCATTGATGGCTGGCTAACATCTATTATCGTTATCTGTGTTTGAGTGAACGAGTGAGCGAGCGAGAGTAATTGAGTGAGTAGGTGTGTCAATGTTTTTGATCAAGAGAAGCTCATAACAGATTATGGTGTGTAGACGATACATTTTCCCTGTGCACTGATCTATGATCAGGTTAGCCTTTTCTCCATCCAAGGGCTAAGGACAGGGCTGAGGTACTTGTAGTTATAAACGGGTCCTGGATCAGTGACGACAGCCCCATATGCAGTCATTACAAACCCCCCTCCCCCTCTTACTTAGTGCTCAGAACGGACCAGGCTGCCTGGCTGACGCTTGTGTTAGGAGAGGGAGAAAATAGCCAACAGACCTCTTGAGATAAAGTGATGTGTCACTAAGTGATGGGTGGAAATATCTCCAAACTCACAGTTAAAGGATGTTCAGACCTCTATCTTATGACTTAGTCAATTAATAATACTGGATGGACAGGGATGGGCTCTAAAGCACTTGGAACAATAAAACAAATAAAAAATGATGGACTGTAGGATAATGTCACATGATTTTGACTTGATGTGGAGTGAGAGTGAATATTATATTTATCTGAAACAAATAATTTTTCAAAATTGCTTTTCAGGACATATTAGGAAAGTTTCAGTCCTCGCAGAAATAGTAATGATTTTTGGGAAAATAAATGTACAGAGGAATAGAGATAGGAAAAGCACTAGAAAGTGAGAATGTATGAACATTTTGTAACCTCCTTCATTCACCCTGTTGAATGATCTGTGTTTTTTATTGAGCTGCACTTCTTGGCCTGGTCTCCCTTGATAATGGGACTTCTTGGTTAAAGAAATGTTAAAAAGGTCCAATGTAGCCATTTTTAGCTCAAGATCAAATCATTTCTGGGACACAATTAAGTACCTTACTGTTATTGTTTCCAATTAAAATGGTTAAAAAAAAAGAAACAAAAATAGCTTCTCATCAGAGACATTTCTCACACAAGTATTTTGCTATGACTGTCTGGGAGTGGTCTGAGTGGGGAGGGGAAAACTGAAAACTAGCTGTTATTAGCAGAGCATTTTGGAACTCCCTTCCTTATTGGTCTATTAACTACTTTACTGACTGGCGATGTCACAAGGCAGGCCAAAACTCCACCCCACCAAAACAGGCAGACATTTCAGGTGATCTTTTCAAACAGATCTTACACTAAAAGGGAATTATCATCATTTTCACAATATTATTTTAACCTTATAATGTGGAAAATCTGCACTGGGACTTTAAAAAAAAGAGTCAGTCATTGGCTCTCCAACTACAGTGGTAGGTGTGACATCAGCCATGGCTATGATGATGTCATCAGTAGGTGACTGTGGGGTTGCCATACTGTGTGTTAGTCAGAGTACAGTACACTAGAGTGTTCATGGAGGCACCACTTGTAGAACAGCAGACTGCACATTAGTGTGTGTGTGTGTGTGTGTGTGTGTGTGTGAGAGAGAGAGAGAGATCAGCATTATGCCTTTTCACACTGCTATCACACTCACACTCCACCCCCTCAAAACAGGCTGGGATGAAGCCCCATCCTCCCCCAGTACACACACACACACACACACACACACACACACACACACACACACACACACACACACACACACACACACACACACACACACACACACACACACACACACACACACACACACACACAAGGACTCTAGGGGTTGACATGCCTCTCCATATATTAACATAACATCAACCAGCACATTCATTCTCCATATGACAAAAATACGTTGTGTCAGATGCTCAATATCGATCAATTATAGTGTATTAACTTGACTTCAAAATGACTTTTTTTTTGGTCAGAGTGATGTTTCACACCATGATGCAGAGCAGAGTAAAACCTTTTCAAGCACATCAAATGTACATGGATTTTTACAGCAACGATAGAAAGGAGAGGTGGAACAGTAGAGGCCCTCCTACGCAGACAGGCAGGATGGATGAGAGGAGGATAGCACTCTGCTAAACTTATATAACAATCCAATAGTGTGAAATCACAATCTGAGGTACCCGGTGAACAGAGACAATAGCCAGTCTGAATGGAATGGCTCCTATATAGCACCAGCCCTATAGATCCTGGTCAAAAGTAGAGGCATTTGGGATGGGCACGCTATTCCCTAGCTATTTTTTAGCAACGCGGGTGTATTTACATATACTAATGTTGCTTTCAATTGTACTGGGTTGCACAAAATCAGTCCACAGGAAGCCAGAGGTTAAATACAATTCCATTTCAACTTACTGTTTCAACTTCCTCTAGGTTTAACTCGTGTCACAATAAAAGTCCTGCACGTGCACCATATGTGGACAAAAAAAAAGGAATAACTCGTGGGGGACTTATTTTGACATGAGGTATGCAGAGGACCCACGTTTGGAAAGTCTGTTCAATAATACGATCCTTTTTATATTTTGTCTCAAATTCCCAAACCCCCCGTCCCCCCGTCCCCGTCATAATCACCTACCTTCCTGCCCACCGGCACAGTAAGTTTAAATGTAATTGTATTTAACTTCTGGTTTCCTGTTGACTGTTTTTGTGCAACCAAATACAATTGAAAGCAACGTAAGTGTATGAAAATACTACTATTAAGAAGCTAGTTATTCCCTAGACAATGTCGTGCACTTTAATGTGTCAATAAGGACACAGACAATAGCCAGACCTGCTGACTGTCCCTGAACAGCGGACGTCCAAAATATCACTGTTGGTTGTTTGTTTTCAATGTAACACACACTATTTTGATGAGTGATACCATAGAATAACAGTCCTGTTTTATTTGGTTACCAATCCAGAACAGATTGCTTAAATTTGGCCATTTCCTTATACTTCTACATGTACACTACATTACCAAAAGTATGTGGACACCTGCTCGTCAAACATCTCATTCCAAAAACATGGGCATTAATATGGAGTTGGTTCCCCCTTTGCTGCTATAACAGCCTCCACTCTTCTGGGGAGGCTTTCCACTAGATGTTGGAACATTGCTGCGGGGACTTGCTTCCATCAAGCCACGACCATTAGTGAGTTTGGACATGGATGTTGGGGCAGTTAGGCCTGGCTCGCAGTCGGCGTTCCAATTCATCCCAAAGGTGTTCGAAGGGGTTGAGGTCAGGGCTCTGTGCAGACCTGTCAAGTTCTTCCACATCGATCTCGACAAACCATTTCTGTATGGACCTTGCTTTGTGCACGGGGGTGTTGTCATGCTGAAACAGGAAAGGGCCTTCCCCAAACGGTTGCCACAAAGTTGGGAGAACAGAATCATCTAGAATGTCATTGTAAACTGTAACGTTAAGATTTCCCTTCACTGGCACTAAGGAGCCTAAACCATGAAAAACAGCCCCAGACCATTATTCCTCCACCACCAAAACTTTACAGTTGGCGCTATGCATTCGGGCAGGTAGCGTTTTCATGGCATCAAGGAAACACAGATTTGTCCGTCAGACTACCAGATGGTGAAGCATGATTCATCACTCCAGATAACGAGTTTCCACTGCTCCAGAGTCCAATGGTGGTGAGCTTTACACCACTCCGCATGGTGATCTTAGGCTTGTGAGCAGCTGCTCAACCATGGAAACCCGTTTCATGAAGCTCCCAACCAACAGTTATTGTGCTAACATTGCTTTCAGAGGCAGTTTGGAACTCAGTAGTGAGTGTTGCAACTGAGGACAGACAATTTTTACACGCTATGCACTTCAGCACTCGGCGGTCCCGTTCTGTGAGCTTGTGTGGACGACCACTTTGCGGTTGAGCCATTGTTGTTCCTAGGCATTTCCACTTCACAATAACAGCACTTACAGTTGACCGGGGCAGCTCTAGCAGGGCAGAAATTTGACGAACTGACTTGTTGGAAAAGTGGCATCCTTTGACGGTGACATGTTGAAAGTCACTGAGCTCTTCAGTATGGCCATTCTACTGACAATGTTTGTCTATGGAGATTGCATGGCTATGTGCTCGATTTTATACACCTGTCAGCAACGGTGTGGCTGAAATAGCCGAATCCACTCATTTGAAGGGGTGTCCACATACTTTTGTATATATAGTTTATTATCAAATAGACAAGGATACAGGTTTGAAGCTCCATACCTGTGTGTGCCATCAGACAGCTATTTTCGTAATGTGACAACAATAATAGCAAAAAACAACCAACAATTATTGTACATGACTCATAGATGATTATAGTGGCCTGTAGTAGATAAAGTTAGACACAAAGTGTGCATAAATGACTGAAAATAGCCGAGAGGTAGCCTAGTGTCCGGAAACGCTGTTTACACCAAAACAATTACCGCCAACGCGACTTTAAGTTTCCGGGCATGAAGATTGGGGAAGGAACGGTTCTTGAGAGCGAGGAAGAAAAATAATGAACAATATAATTACATCCCCCATGATGATGCGCGTGGCAGTTCCGACTGAGTAAGTTCGAGTAATTACCAATTCCCCGTAACTTCTCTTTCGTAACGATAGGTCTGACAATAAACAGGCATAAATGGCACTCCGCTCGCTCTTCAGGTGATTTCGAAAGAGCAGTTCAAAGGTGCCCCCACATACTTACATTTAACTACTTACCTCTGCTATCCTATTTTTTATATTCTTCTTAAGATGCTTAACTTGATGTTCGTTGGGTGTTTTTTCTTGTTCAGTTAAAAATCCATGGGATTTGGGGATACAGGTAACCGCAACATTTGCCCTTTGGCGAAAGTCTCTCTTACAGTGAGTGCCATGCTGTGAATGGTCTTTTCGGGAATGCGCCGTTGTATCATAGCGTGATGAGTTCTGTAATGATTGTGTTCCAATCCCCCCACGGACGGACTGTTTCCCCAAAGGTCCGCTCAAACCACTCTCTCTCTCTCCCCTCCTCGTTCACATTCTATAGAACTCTAGTAAAATATCAGCCAAGTCTTTCGTGTCCTATACCTAGAGAATGTGCCTGTACTCCTTTTAAATGTAGGTGGTCGGCTTTTGCATCCAATTTGTATAATGATGACTTCAATAAAGATAAAGATGATTAGTATCTTCCTCTACTAATTTTAAATATATATAGTTGTCTAGTTGTTAATTCGGAGAGGTGAGGTAACATAAGGATGGGTGGACATCCAAATTGGAATAATGCATGCGTTAGTTTTCATTTCTGGACACATATATGTCTTTAAAAATGTGTACACACATCTGAAGTTGATTATGCATAGTACTGCAGGGGATTGGGAAAAGTCGTGTCCTAAGAAGGGATGCAGCACTAGTCGAGCGCAGCGCGGCGCACATTGAGATTTTGGAGACATAGATAGGTGCGTAATGGGTAGATTACACCTTGTAATCCCGCATTCATCCGCTGGAGGTCGCAATATACCACATTTAAGACACGTATGGTATAAATGTTATTGTTATGGCTAGAATATATAAAGTATACAGTTGAAGTCGGAAGTTTACATACACTTAGGTTGTAGTCATTAAAACTCGTTTTTCAACCACTCCACAAATGTCTCGTTTTGGCATGACACATGTAATTCTTCCAACAATTGTTTACAGACAGATTATTTCACTTATAATTCACTGTATCACAATTCCAGTGGGTCAGACGTTTACATACACTAAGTTGACTGTGCCTTTAAACAGTTTGGAAAATTCCAGAAAATCATGGCTTTAGAAGCTTCTGATAGGCTAATTGACATAATTTGAGTAAATTGGAGGGGTACCTGTGGATGTATTTCAAGGCCTACCTTCAAACTCAGTGCCTCTTTGCTTGACATCATGGGAAAATCAAAAGAAATCAGCCAAGACCTCAGAAAAAAATGGTAGACCTCCACAAGTCTGGTTCATCCTTGGGAGCAATTTCCAAGCACCTGAAGGTACCACGTTCATCAGTACAAACAAAAGTACATAAGTATAAACACCATTGGACCATGCAGCCGTCATACGGCTCAGGAAGGAGACGCATTCTGTCTCCTAGAGATGAACATACTTTGGTTCGAGAAGTGCAAATCAATCCCAGAACAACAGCAAAAGACCTTGTGAAATGCTGGAGGAAACAGGTAAAAAAGTATCTATATCCACAGTAAAATGAGTCCTATATCGACATAACCTGAAAGGCCGCTCAGCAAGGAAGAAGCCACTGCTCCAAAACTGGCATAAAAAAGCCAGACTACGGTTTGCAACTGCACATGGGGACAAAGATCGTACTTTTTGGAAAAATGTCCTCTGGTCTGATGAAACAAAAATAGAACTGTTTGGCCATAATGACCATCGTTATGTTTGGAGGAAAAAGGGGGAGGCTTGCAAGCCAAAGAACACCATCCCAACCGTGAAGCACGGGGGTGGCGGCATTATGTTGTGGGGGTGCTTTGCTGCAGGAGGGACTGGTGCACTTCACAAAATAGATGATATCATGAGGGAGGAAAATTATGTGGATATATTGAAGCAACATCTCAAGACATCAGTCAGGAAGTTAAAGCTTGGTCACAAATGGATCTTCCAAATGGACAATGACCCCAAGCATACTTCCAAAGTTGTGGCAAAATGGCTTAAGGACAACAAAGTCAAGGTATTGGAGTGACCATTACAAAGCCCTGACCTCAATCCTATAGAACATTTGTTGAGTGTAAACATCTGACCAACTGGGAATGTGATGAAAGAAATAAAAACTGGAATAAATCATTCTCTCTACTATTATTCTGATATTTCACATTCTTAAAATAAAATGGTCATCCTAACTGACCTAAGACGGGGATTTTTTACTCGGATTAAATGTCAGGAATTGTGAAAAATGGAGTTTAAATGTATTTGGCTAAGGTGTATGTAAACTTCCGACTTCAACTGTATGTACATTCAACAGCCTAATGATTTCTGACCTTTATCTGTAAGTTAGTTATTAGTATTGAATATGTTTTTCTTAGCCAATTAGGATGCCATGGGCAAATGTAACAGCATATGGATAAGATATGACATTTGAATGGAACAAAAGTATATGTCGTAGTATACAGTCTCTTTTTATTTGAGAACAATCAAAGTTTTTCTTCATCCACCAAGTAACCTCCAGTCAGACCCAGATGTTAATAACAATGTTATTTGTCCAACAGTAAACTTTCCCTGGGTTTGTGCCATGACAGGACAGAACCAGACCCTACTGTGTCTCAAATGGCCCCCGGTCAAAAGTAGTGCACTATTTAGGAAATAGGGTGGCATCTGGGACTCACACACTCTCTTCCCCTTCCCTGCCAGTAGATCACTCTGGGCTCCATATCCACGGACTGGAAAAATAACCAGCTTGATGCTTCGTGCTTGGCACGCACACACAAACACACACACACAGACAGTGGCTGGGAAACCAAACCCATCTAGCCGGTTATTAATTAGTCAGCTGGAGCTGACAGAGAGAGCCCCGAGCACACGCACGTCGCACGCACTCACACACAGTGTGAAGTATGAAATAAAAGGAAAGTGATGTTATTCAGTCTGAAAGCTGGGGTAGAAGTCTCTCACTCTGACTGATAGCAAGGACATGAACATTGCTCACATCAAATTCAATACAAGGGTTGGGTGGGGGATGAGGATGTGCTACTGCAGCTGTTCTGGCTATTCTGAGCGTCCTGAATGGCACCCTATTCCCTATATAGTGCATTACATGGGGGATAGGGTGCCATTCATGATAACGATTCGGAGAGCTAATGCTCAAATAATGGTGGAATGGAGAAGATTATAGTAAACAATGTATTACAGTGTTTGAGAGTGATCGAAGGCAAAGGCGTGGGAATGGATGTGTGTGTGTGTGGCTATGTGGGAATACCCGTACTTGTGCTCTAAATTTTAGATATCTGGGGTATCTTTAGGGTGTGCTTGAAAGCCCCCATGCAGTCTTTTACATGTTAAAAAAAAATCACTGTATGTCTAATAAATCAGTGTGTTAAATTCGTGAAAATAACTCCATGTATTTTTTAAAATCATTTATTTCCCTGAGCCTCTTTTTACCATTGAAATGCTCAGTCTGATTGTGTGGCGGTGTGTTGATACAAATGTAAATATATTTACGTACAGAGACTTGATTGAACGATAGGATCGTCTCTACTCTAGAGTACGTCAGACTCATTCCACAGATGGCCCGAGTGTCTGCGGGTTTTCGGATCTCCTTTGTACTGGATTGATTAAATTCACTAATTAGTAAGGATCTCCCCTCACCTGGTTGTCTAGGTCTTAACTGAAAGCACAAACCAGACACACGAGTAGGCTCTCCATGGAATGAGTTTGACACCCCTGCTCTAGAGCCTACCCCTTCAAAGTAGGAAGATACATATGCAAATAAAAGATGACTGGTCATTGGTCAGAATATTCAGATCAGATTGTGATGTCATGCTGTGGGCCAAAAACTTCATCCTACCTGAACAGGCTGAAATTCCAGTCGTGGGGTAGTATTCTTTCCGAGCTCCCAGTTGTCTTGAAAGCACTGAAGTCGGAGATTTCCAAAAAATATATATATTTCTTCACTTTTGTGAGTGTAATGTTTACTGTTCACCTTCAAGATTTGTGACCCGTTGCCACAAGAAAAGGGCATCCAGTGAAGAACAAACACCATTGTAAATACAACCTATATTTGTTTATTTATTTTCCCTTTTGTACTTTAACTATTTGCACATCATTACAACACTACATAATATGCCACTTGAAATGTCTTTATTCTTTTGGAACTTTTGTGAGTGTAATATTTACTGTTATTTTTGTATTGTTTATTTCACTTTTGTTTATTATCTTTTTCACTTGCTTTGGCAATGTAAACATATTGTAGCCACCCGCACAGACATGATGAGTTATGCTGTTCGTTTGTTGTGTTGTACTTACCAGTACCCAGTGTTTGCGGGTTCCGACATGCCAGTCAACATGCTATCTGCCAACTACCGGAATGCCTGGAGTGTTCCGGTGGCGGACATCCTTGTGGTTGGGGGAGCGGCGGGGGGAGCACCACAAATTTAAGACCATGCTTAGCCATTGTTCTCTCTCTTTACATCTGGTCTTAACAAGTGATGGGTCACTGTTTTCCTTTGTGTATTTGGCGTGGGCTAAGGCCAGACAATAGCCTGTGTTGAGTTTGGTTAATAAACCAGAAATGTATTAACGCAATCTTCTGTCTGGATGTGTTCATTTATAATCTAGCCAGGTCATTACAATATGTTTCTTATGCCAATAAAGCCCTTTGAATTGATTTCCGAGTTCCCAGTGTTTGAACGTGGCATTAGTGTAGGACGTCCCAAGGACTCATAATAGCTCTGCCTGTTTGACAACAGTTGATTTTTAGATAAGGGGATGCGCTAGCTGAACCAATGGCAGGCAACAACGCAATTGCATATTAGATGGGTGATCCTTGTCGTGAACCAGGCTTTCCTATAACCGGAAACCTGGGGAAGTCCCATGGTAGAAATCAGCTGAAGAGGATCGGAACCCGGTGTAGTGCCGCGTTGAAAACAACTGGGCACTCGGAAATATCCGACTTCCGAGCGTTCAAAACCACGAGCTCCTACTGGGTAAAATCGTTTTAACGGTCATCCAATTTAGAATTACAACTCCGGCCTCTTTCTAGAGCTCCCACTTTCCGACCTGAAAATTATTGACGTCATGAGTTTTGCTTTGAACGCGGCAGAAATCAGTGACGCCTCGCAAACGTCAACCCAATCAAATGTCCTGCTTGGGGCGGAGCTCTACCTGCTCAGCAGATTGGTGCAGTTGGAGCTGCAGTGCGTGAGGACAAAACATTTTTGTTAGCGTTTGCAGCACGCTGGTTTTCACAGTATTTCTCTGTTATTTCGAGATGAGTTAAATCTGCATCAAGAGGGGAGAAATGGTCTACAATGCTGTTCATATCTATAATATTAATTTGGACGTTTCTCTTGTGATATGTGGCTGTAAAGGCTAGCATGAGGGACATTAAGTAGCTAGGCAACAATTCGTTTTTTTGGGAGAGAAATCAGCAAACCTTTCAATTTGTTATTTAACCTAGGCAAGCCAGTTAAGAACAAATTTGTATTTACAATGATGGCTTACTTGTAAAGCCCCCCAACGGTAGTTGTGATACAGCCCGGGGTCAAACCCAGATTTGTAGTGACCGCTCACTCGGGAGACAGAGCTACCTAGGTAATAGGTATAACTATTCAACTAGTTCAATTTCTCTCACGATTATAAAGCCAACAAAATGTTCATAAAAACAGCATATTATTGACCTAAAAGGTTAGCTGTGTTAGCCCAGTCGCTAGCTTATCCAGCGTCATTGATACATATAGCAAACATGCTTTATATTTATGGGAACAACTGCAAATATTTTGCAAGCAATATTGCTAAAATGAAAATGTATTAAATTGAACCTCATAAAATGCTACCTGTAATGCTCATGTCCTGTAGCCTAATTGTCATATCCTTATTTTCACACTGTACCTTTAATACTGTGAATTTGCACTAAACAATTTGGTGCCAACACTTAAAAGGCATGTACAAAATCGGATATGTTTGCAGCATACATTGTCTACTGTTATGAATTTAAATTGAGAACATATAGCTAGCTCAACATGTGAACAATGTGAGTTTAGCTATTCTCTGCTTCAGACGACAGATGCTCATAAGTCCAGTAACGCCATCATACTGTAGGCCTAACGGCTGCATTGGCCATGTATGCCCTATGATAAGCTGCAAAATGGATTCACATAGCTGACATACTGAGAGAGTGACAATCAAATAAAACAGATTGAAAATCTTACAACTTAACAAAAAGGAACTGTTCATTTGAGAATACAACACAAACACAGACAGAGACAAAACCTCTTCCCCTCTAATCAACATGGACACTAGTTCATTTTGAATAATAGTTCAACAATTAAAACAAGTTTAAACACTTCACTTCAAAGAATCAACACTTCATCACTTAAAAAAATGTACAGATAAGCCAACTCTTTATGTAAAGATTGATCATCTTAGTCTTAACAACAATCGATAATTGAGTAGTAAACAGGGAGGCTTATTACCAAAGCATCCATTTCAGGTGAACCCCAAAAAACTCCATTGCAGCGGTGGCCAACTTTTCTCCGCTGATCCCTGATCTTCTGGGTCAGCAGACTTCTACCAGCCCAGCAATCGTACACTTGATTATCAACTCATTAGATTTGATTAGTTGAAACAGGTGTGTTATTGCTGGGCCAGCAGACCTCCAGCAGGGTTGGCCTGCTCCAATTGTAATTGGTTTATACATTGTGTGCGATGTTTAACTGTATTTTTGTGTACAACATTTGCTAACATACTGTAGGTAGGCCTACACATATAACCCACGGTATATACGATATAGCCGTAGTATCTTGGGATATTTCTCTTCATCTGCAAACAGGCTTTCCATATCTGAGGACTAAAAACAACATAAAGAAACTGGCTTCGATATCCTCAATTTGACAGCACTGAATATTATGTTGCTATTATCTCTCTGTCCTCAAAGTTTAACCCTCTATGGACAGGAACTGGAGAATCTTTTCACAATGTCCTCACACAAAGTACCCTGCCCTATCCAGGAGTCTACACTCTCTCTTTACTGACAGCTGGAGCTGCAATTTCACCCTCTTCCATGGCTGTTATCTACAAATGCATTTGGAGACTGACTTTAATTTACAATGATTACCCCAAGATAGCTAGCTAATAGGAAGTTAGCTAGCTGATATTTAATTCACTTAGCTAAACAGTGTCTAAAATTAGCTAGCTAGAAGCTCAGTTGAGTTAGCCTACAAAGTGGCCTACTGTAGTTAGCTACATTGATTTTTTTTATGTTTAAAAAAGGTATTTACTTAAAATAGATTCTCCCACTTCCTCTGTATTTTGGGGTCTTTACAAAAACAAAATAATGGTTAATCTTCTCTATATTTTAGTTGGTAACATTAGCAAAGTCCAGCCATGGCTCCCGAGTGGCGCAGCGGTCTAAGGCATTGTGTCACAACAAGCCGTGATCGGGAGTCCCATAGGGCGGCGCACAATTGGCACAGCATCGTCTGGGTTAGCGGAGGGTTTGGCCGGGGTAGAACGTCATTGTAAAATAAGAATTTGTTTTTAACTGACTTGCCTAGTTAAATAAAATAAAAAGTTTATGAATGGAGACAAGGGGAAAAAAAACACTGCACCCGTCATACAGGCTTGTGGGGGGAGGGTTCTTGAAATGTAACATCCAGTCATCTTGGATGTTATTATGAGCTGTTCAGCAGCCTACTGTGAGGTGAGCCTAGTATGTTGATATTTTTTGCTTACTGCATTCGTTTGAACTAAATGGAACATTCTAAATAGTATGTAGTACAATTATTACACCGCATGTTGTTTTAGTAAGTAATAGACATAGTTTGGACACGGCCAAGGTGCGCGAGTGCGTGTGCATGTCTGTGTGTGTAAATGTTTCAATGACTTTTTCCCCATCTCTTATGTGCCAAAGGGCTGCTTAAGACTTTCCAACCACATTAACAGTCTGTATTACTCAGCATTAGTCATCTCACTGTGCCGCCTCAAATAATAAACACACTTAGACACCACACACGTTCATAATAGGTTTCTCACCACATTTTTTTTAAAGACCTTAAGACGACTCTGATGAAGAGGGAGAGAGAGAGAGATGGAGGGATCTGATGAAGAGGGAGAGAGGGTGAGGGATCTGATGGAGATGGAGAGAGAGAGATGGAGGGATCTGATGAGATGGAGGGTGAGAGAGATGGAGGGATCTGATGAGATGGAGGGAGAGAGAGAACTGATGAGATAGATGAAGGGATCTGATGAAGAAGGAGAGAGATGGAGGGATCTGATGAGATGGAGGGAGAGAGAGAACTGATGAGATAGATGAAGAAGGAGAGAGATGGAGGGATCTGATGAGATGGAGGGAGAGAGAGAACTGATGAGATAGATGAAGAAGGAGAGAGATGGAGGGAGAGAACGAGAAAACACAGTGCAGATAGTAAAAGAACATGATTGGATGAGATAGAGAGAGATATGAAAGTGAGACATCATCACACTGTCAGGCAAGAGGGTGTGTGCGTGCATGTGTGTGTGTGTCAGCCAGTCAGGCAAGTGACTGATGGGAAATATAACCAAAAACATGATTGTGACAAGTCATGTTGGGGTAATCCCTGTGCCGCTACCAAATTAATCTGCCAGAGTAGGCTTGGCTAAAACACAGCCTCAACGACAGTAATGCAATATTATTTCAAAAGCAATCGCAAATTTGCACGATAGTTACAGCTGTATAATCCCTCCTCCATCCATTTCACCCTACCCACACCGAGAGAGAGTAAGAGAGGGACAGAGAGAGCGAGAAAGGGAGAGAGTGAACGAGAGAGAGAGCAGTGGAAGTCTGTCAGGGAAAGGAGTCAGGCTAATCAAATTAACCATGCACATTCTCACAGGAGTGAGACAGACGGTACAACAGATAGTACAGATAATATCGTAGATACAGTCAATAATAGAAAAATCTTATTCAATTAAAATAACTTTCTTTTCCAGTGAGGAATATTATTGTGTGGGGATTTAGAACAAAACTGGTACAATGATACAATATACTGGTACAATGTGGTTCTTTACTGAATTCTCATTTGTGTCCCAAATGGCACCCTATTTCCTAGTGCACCACTGTTGACCAGAGCCCTATGGATAGGTAGCCATTGGAGACACGGCGCTTGCTTTGGGTTCACCTGTCAAATCCTGTCTAGTCTGTTGGCCCTGTGAGTGAATCACTGGATTTTGTTTCCTCCAGACCCACAGTAGAGAACCAGCCACTTTCAGATTTCGTCCTTCTCGGCTAATCCTGCTAATCTAGGATCAGGTCCATATAATAATATTCATTATGATTTAAAAAGCAAAACTGATCCTAGATCAGGACAACTATCCTGAGAAGCTTTATGAATACAGGCCCTGCAGTACAGAATCTTGCCACTTTTAGGTTCGGTCCCAGGATGGTCTGGGTTAGGGTTTGACCGGGGTAGGCCGTCATTGTGAATAAGAATTTGTTCTTAACTGACTTGTTCTTTTATTTATTTTATTTAACTAGACAAGGCCTCCTTATTGACTGCTGTTCAAGGATTAGGTCTATATGATAATATGCATTATGGTCTAGAAGGGCATGTAGAGAATAGGGCCACTTTCAGATTCGGTCAACAGGGCAGAACAAGGGTTCAATGACTGTGATCACAACACAACAAGCATTGTCATTATTCCTCTAAGAGGGATGTTCAGTCCCAGACAATGGAGACAACATGCATATATTTACCCTGTTAATGAGGGCATGGCTGCCTGGAAGAGAGGCAGACACACAAACACACACAGGAGGGGGGGTCTGAACAAAAACACATCGAAGGGGGAACAAATCCCATTCAGTCTCTGTAATCCAATTCTGAAAGCTGTCTTCCAGAGGGAGGGGGAATGGAGAGAGGCTCAGACAGAGGGAGAGTTCTTTAATGTGAATAGGGAGTCAAATTACACATTGACACAAAAACAACCCATGACCCCCCAACCCCTACCAATCCCCTTCGTTTTCAAAATCCCAGCAGCACCCAGTTCGTCCACGGTGGACAGCTGAAACGACTCCCCTACTTCTCCGTCCTCCCCATTCGATAACCCAATAACACAGTGCTTTTATCAGAGTCTAGAGTTACATGCTTTTACAGGGACCCTATACAGCCAGAGAGAGAGAGTGAGAGCATGAGAGAGGGAGAAGGGGGGGAAGAATGGCTTTGAAAAGAGCTGCAGGGATCCTGTACGATGGGCCATTCTGTCTCTCTGAGGGCCAGTTGAGGTATCGACAGGGCCGACAACAGTGAGGCCGTTATTTGCTTTGTGAGTAGCTGGTAACACAAGATGCTCCCGCTCGGATAGTGAGTGACATCAAGTGTTTGGGTAGGGAGAGCTTTCTCTGGCACAGATACACGCACGCACTCTCTCACACGCGCACACACACACACACACACACACACACACACACACACACACACACACACACACACACACACACACACACACTCTGTCCAATTGGTACAAAGACTACTTATCTCAACTAGGTTCTTGCCAAGCGGTGATTTTTAAAATCGCTATAAACTTGCAGAGTTTGCAACCTCTGCCAACGCAAACCTGCTGATAAAGTGGACTTTCTTCCCACCAACAGCTGAGGTGAAGGTTCATGAAATGTATCTGAAGAAACTCCCCCAGACAGTAGCCTACAGAGTACAGACCATAATAATAACTTCAAAGAACAGACCGTGGCTGCATCCTAAATGGCACCATATTCCCTGTATAATTTTCAATATAAAGTGCTACTCTATAGGCCCTAGTCAAAAGTAGTGCACTATGTAGGGAATAGGGTGCCATTTGGGATGAAGACCATATATCTTCACAGCTCTCTCCTGTACAGACATGGCTCTTTAGCAGTTCAGCTCTCTGAACCCATATTCACAAAGTATCTTAGAGTAGGAGTGATCATCTAGGATCAGATCCCCCCCTGTCCATGTAATCTTATTCATCATGATCTAAATAGCAAAACATATCCTAAACCTGAATATGGACCCTAGTCCCATATCACTAAGAGTTGGAAAAACAGCACAAACAGATCTGGGACCAGGCTATATGGAGCTGAACTGCTAGAGAGTAATGTCTGTACCAGAGAGAGCTGTGTAGATATACATATATAGGATCTTCAGTTGACCACCTGCAGGACATAAAATGCAGGACATTTTAAAAGTGTCGTGTATTTGTGTCACGCCTGCTCCCGCTCTTCCCCCGGCTGCTCTGCATTACGCACTCCTGCCGCCATCATTTATGCACACCTGCCTTCCCTCGTCACCCGCATCAGCGATACTCCCTTATACGTGTCAGTTCCCCGTTGCTGCATTGTTTGTCATATGTCCGTGTTACCCGTGTGCTGACGCTGTTCCTGTGTTGTTCTAGGTCTGTTCCCGATTAAATGTTTGACTCCCCGTACCTGCTTCTCATCTCCAGCGTCATTCCTTACGTTTTGAGGTTTAAATAAAAAAGGCTTCGGGAAGTTTTTTATTTCCGCTTTGAAATTTCAGACTTCATTTTTCCCATATGAAAAATGTTGATACATTCAAAGCGGAAATAAAAACTTCCCGGAAATAAAAACCTCTACAAAAAAAAAAAAAAAAAACTCTACAAAAATTGCCATTAATTATAATCCTGTTGCTGCAGGATTATACATTCATGCAATGCTGCTGTGTCTAAATCTACACCCCAATTGGCACCCTATTCCCTTTGTAGTAGGGAATAGGGCGCAATTTGGGAAACAGTGTCAACCTTAAATCATGACGCCCCGGCATCATGAGGCCTAGAACTGCTGCCGTCATCGATTTAACTTAGTTACGGGCAAAAAGCTAAATTAAATGATAGGCTCTAAAGAAATAATCTGCCTGCCTTCCATGCGTGCCTGGGGTATCTCTGTGCAAGGGGAGGGGGCGATGTGTGTGCGCATGTGTGTGATGCTGCCAAGGGAGGGCAAAAACACAGAGCTCTGAAAAATAATAATAATAAATATAGCTGCGAGCAACAATGAACGGGGTTCACAGGATGACAGAAAGGACATAAGATCAGCTGGATAACAAAGCAAGCACTATCATGTAGGAATTTCCTTTATGTGTAATCAGTGAAAGCATTACCATGTTAATTGAAATCTCAGATGGAACACTCCAAATTAGAGCCTGCTGGCTCCTAAAGCCCCGATGAGCTCCCGAGTCGAGAAGCAGTCGAGCTAACGGCATGTCTTAACTGGTTAAATTGGGGGTGTTGAAGCCACGGAGTCCCACTAATTTCCAATGAAAGGAAGCAAAGTGGTCAGTGGGACCGTTGGGCTGAGCGAGCATGGGCAAGGGACTTGAACAGTGTGGGACCAAAGTTGGGGAAAGCGGATCTTTATGCAAATACTCTGCTACATCGCAGTGTGCCTGAACAATCGAAGGTGGATTGGCTGTTGATACCTATCACTACCTAATTTGCTTGCTAGTGCTGAGACAATGGTAAAGCTAGCGTGGTGAGGTGGAATACAATGTATGCATCTACTGGTATATAAGCACATACGCTAACATGCTCAAAATGTAAAAGGGCGGGACATTGTATTCCGCCTCGCCACGCTAGCTTTACCATTGTGTCGTTGAATGCATCAACGTTATTTTCTCAAACTCTTTAGGGACTATTGTGATGATTCCAAAGACCAAACTTGGAGTGAATCTGACTTTCAGTCCATGAGAAAATATTTGTTATGCTTATTTTAAGCATTAGTGTTACATAGTCAGAAAAGTTAGTCATTAATAGTTTCCTTGTTTTTTAAGATATAAATGGCAAACTTCACTTGGTTCATCAAGGTAATGTCTTTGAAGACATTATGGCACCGATGGAGATGGCAGCATCGCGACTAGCTTTTAAGCAACTCTGCAGTATTTTGTTGTTCATGTACTATTTTTTTAAACGTTATTAGCTCAGGAAAACAACGCCGGCGAAGGAGAGGTACCCGAGGCAGTCTTCTGGTCCGACTCAGGAAGCGTGCACACCACCCACCGCTCCCGAGTATTTTACTCGCTAATGTCCAATCTCTGGATAATAAAATTGATGAGCTCAAGGCGAGTGTTGCTTTTCAGAGGGACACCAGGGATTGTAACATACTCTGCTTCACGGAAACATGGCCCTCTCGAGATATACTGTCTGACTCTGTAAAGCCAGCTGGGTTCTCAGTATATCGCGCCGACAGGAGCAAACATCACTCTGGGAAGCAGAAGGGTGGAGGTGTATGTTTTATGATTAACGGCTTATGGTGTAACTGTGATAACATACAGGAACTCAAGTCCTTCTGTTCACCCGACCTAAAATATCTCACAATTAAATGCTGACCGTACTATCTCCCGAGAGAATTTTCGTAAATTATAGCCACAGCGGTCTACATTGCCCCCCCCCCCTCAAGCGGATACCACGACGGACCTCAAAGAACTTCACTGGACTTTATGCAAACTGGAAAACACATATTCTGAGGATGCATTTATTGTAGCTGGGGATTTGAACAAACAAATGCTCCCGAAATTCTATCAACATATTGATTGCTGTACTCGTGCTGCTAAAACCCTCGACCATTATTCCATCTTGCTCCTCCCTTCCGAATAGGCAGAAACTCAAACAGGAAGCACATGTGGTGAGGACTATTCAACGTTTGTCTGACCAATCCGAATCCACTCTTCAAGATTGTTTTGATCACGCGGACTGGGATGTGTTCAGAGTAGCTTCAGAAAATAATATTGACACATCTACCGACACGGTGAATGAGTTTATCAGGAAGTGCATAAGAAATGTTGTACCCAATGTGACTATAAAAACCTACCCCAACCTGAAACGGTGGACAGATGGGAGCATTCGCACAAAACTGAAAGAGCAAACCACCGCATTTAACCAGGGCAAGAAGACTGGGAATATGGAAGAATAAAAACAGTGTAGTTATTCACTCCGCAAAGCAATCAAGCAGGCTAAACATCGGTATAGGGACAAAGTTGAGTCCCAGTTCAACGGCTCAGACATGAGACGTATGTGGCAGGGTCTACAGACAATCAAGGATTATAAAGGGAAAACCAGCCACGTCAAAGACACTGACGTCTTGCCTCCGGACAGGCTGAACACCTTCTTCGCTCGCTTTGAGGATAATACAATGCCACTGACGCGGCCCGTCACCAAAGACTGTGGGCTCTCCTTCTCTGTGGCCAATGTGAGTAGGACATTTAAACGTGTTAACCCTCGCAAGGCTGCCGGCCCAGATGGTATCCCTAGCCGCATCCGCAGACCAGCTGGCTGGTGTGTTCACAGATATATTCAATCTCTCCCTATCCCAGTCTGTTCTCCCCACATGCTTCAAGATGGCCACCATTGTCCCTGTACCTAAGAAAGCAAAGGTAATTTAACTAAATGACTATCGCCCTGTAGCACTCAAATCTGTCATTATGAAGTGCTTTGAGAGACTTGTCAAGGATCATATCACCTCCACCTTACCTGTCACACTCTTCAAGTTCCTTGGCTTACACGCCAATGACAAACTGAAATGGTCCACAATTGAGAGCATCCTGTCGGGCTGTATCACCGCCTGGTACTGCAACTGCACCGCCCACAACCTTGTACGTGGCTTGATTCATGCGTCCTTCAAAAAGACAAATCTGCCTGATTCCAGCCTTGCTGAAGCACCCCCAAATCATCACTGATCCTCCACCAAATTTCACAGTGGGTGCGAGACACTGTGGCTTGTAGGCACCCGATGCCATAGGAAGGCCAAAAAGTTCATCAAGGACATCAACCACCCGAGCCACTGCCTGTTCACCCCGCTATCATACTCCAACAAATTTCACAGTGGGTGCGAGACCTGGAGAGGCCTACAAGCCACAGTGTCTCGCACCCACTGTGAAATTCAGCAAGGCTGGAATCAGGCAGATTTGTCTTTTTGAAGGACGCATGAATCAAGCCACGTACAAGGTTGTCCTGGAATAAAACTAGCTTCCTTCTGCTCTGACAATGTTCCCCAACTCTGAGGATTGTTTTTTCCAGCAGGACAATGCTCCATGCCACACAGCCAGGTCAATCAAGGTGTGGATGGAGGACTACCAGATCAAGACCCTGTCATGGCCAGCCCAATCTCCAGACCTGAACCCCATTGAAACCTCTGGAATATGATCAAGAGGAAGATGGATGGTCACAAGCCATCAAATAAAGCCTAGTTGCTTGAATTTTTGCACCTGGAGTGGCATAAAGTCACTCAACATCAATGTGAAAGACTGCTAGAGAGAACTGTGATTGAAAATCAGTGTTATTCCACCAAATAGTGTTTCTGAACTCTCCCTAAGTTAAAACATTAGTATTGTGTTGTTTTAAAAAGGAATATTAACTTTTTTTTCTTTGCATTCTTTTGAGGTCTGACAACACTGCATCTTTTTTTCATTTTTTTTGACCTGTTGTCATTTTCTACAAATAAATGATCTAAATGACAATATTTATATTTGGAATTTGGGAGAAATTTTGTCAGTAGTTTATAGAGTAAAACAAAAATGTACAATTTACCCAAACACACACCTATAAATAATAAAACCAGAGAAACTGATAATTTAGCAGTGGTCTCTTAATTTTTTCCAAAACTGTATATTCTTAATCCATTCCTTACTTAGATGTTCGTGTATTTTGGGTATATGTTGTGAAAGTGTTAGATATCACTTGTTAGATATTACTGCACTGTCGGAGCTAGAAGCACAAGCATTTTGCTACACCCGCAATAACATCTGCTTAACATGTGTATGTGACTAATACATTTTGATGTGATTTGATAGGCCATTGTGAATAGGATTTACAAAGGATTTAAATGGGCACATAAAATCAGATTTTCTGATTTATTATAAGCTCCGCCTTCTCTTAAAGATGCAATATGAAGAATTTGCTCCGCCATTTCCTGGTTGGTTGCAAAAATTCTAATAGTTCTCCAAGTTTCAGTTTATGTGACAAAACAAGCAGTCATTGTGTACAGAATCATTGTACGATCTAAACTGCAGTGAAATATATTTTCCACACAATATTTTGGGTTATTTTCAGCTGTTTGAAGTTGGTATACAAAACTGAAAGTAAAAGACGCAAAAAGAAAAGTTAAGCACGGGAATACAATATTTTTGGTTATTGAAAATAGATTTCACAGCGGTTTAGATGATAGAATGACCTCTACACTATTCGTGCTTCTTTTGTCACATAAACTGAAACTTGGAGAACGATTCAAATTTTAGCATCCATGGGATCTACATACTGAATGTGGTGATATTTGGACTCAAAAATATTTTCAAACATTTCTAAGATGGAGGAAAATCTCTCCTGACGGAGCGTATGGGTCCTTGAGGCAAAATTTGTTGGACATGAGGAAAGACACCTACATATAAAGTTTAAAGTCTCTAGGTCAAACGAGCGGTGGATATGAGGCTTCCCTGTGGAATCCCTAATAATATTAATAACTGTATTTGTGTAATGCTTTTCAATACAGGTAACAAAGTGATTCACATCATAAAATAATAAAATGAAAGTACTAACAAAGAAACAGAGACAGGAGGATTGAGAAGGAAAAAAAGAGAGCTAATTCAAATCATTCAAATCCTACATTTAAAGCAATCTCGAGATTGAGTGTCTTCAGCGGGGATTTAAAAAGAGCCACTGAATCTGCAACCCTGATCTCCCCTGGCAAACCAATTCCAAAGTCTAGGGCCCCTAATGGCAAATGCTCGGTCTCTTTTTATTTTCAACCTAGACCTTGGAATGGTCAACGGTGACCTGCCGGAGGATCTCATAGTTCCTGGCTTGTTGTGAGATAAAAGATGAGAGACATAGGATGCGGCTAAACCAAGCCTAGCCTTAAACGTGATTAATACAATTTTAAAAGATATTGTAAAAGTGACTGGTAGCCAATGTAGAGAAGCTAAAACAGGTGTGATATGGTTACATTTTCTCATCCCTGTTAAAAGCCGAGCTGCAGCATTCTTAACTAACTGTAGACGATGGAGTGATTTTCTGATTGAGACATGTATACAAAAAGTTACAGTAATCGAGGCACGACGAAGTAAAAGCATGTTTAACTCTCCAGATCAGCAACTGAAATAAGATTGGCCTTTAGCTATATTTCATAGATGATAAAAGCAAGACTGTACAGCCTTCTTTACATTTAGTCTGAGGTTTAGGTCAGGGTCAAAGAAGAAACCAAGGTTTCTGGCCGTAGGCTTTACATTGGTGGACAAATGACCAAGGTTAAAACAACCTCTGCTTTCTTATCATTGAGCAGGAGAAAATGGTCAGACATCCAACATTTGATGTGCGCAAAATACTTGTGAAGGGTAGCTATGCTAGCTTGTTCACAGGGTCTGATTGGTAAGTAATAATGCTTTTCATCCGCACAGCAGTGACACTGATTGTTATGATTGTGGATGATGTCACCAAGGGGAAGCATGTACAGGGGGAAAAAAGGATAGGGGTCCAGAATTGAACCCCGAGAGACACCATAGTGAATAGGTGCTGGAGACGATACAGAGCCACCCATGCTCACTGAGAAAGGTCCGCCACATAGAAATGACCTGAAACAGTCGAGGGCAACGGCAGAGATTCCCACCCACCTCTCCAGTCGGTCAATAGAGATGTTATGATCCATTGTCTGAAATGCGGCACTGAAATCCAAAAGAACTAGAATAGAGCATCGGCAGCCAACAGAATGACAGTTTGAAAAATGTCCAATCGCCAATGCTGTGCGTGTTTGTGTGTGTGCGTGTGCGTGTGTCAAGGCTGGCTGTCTCCTTTGAGTTTGTAAATATTATTTGGTTCTATCTTCCCTCTCTCCTTCTCTCACTCCATGCCCACTCCTTCCCCACCTACGTCTCCTCAATATTCCTCCTCTCCACCTGGTCCTCCCTCCGGATTTCTCCATATTATACTCATCCGTTTGTGTCAGCTCATTTGCATCTTATTCAAAGTATCTCTCATCTTCAACTGCGTTTTTTTTCTCAATCTCTATCTCTCACTTTTGTGTGTGCGTGCGTGCATGTGTGCGTGTCTATTACTCTCTCTGTGTGTGTGTGTGTGTGTGTTGTTTATTCAGAGTCCATTTAGCTTCTCAAGCTATCTCCCCCCACACATGCCTCTAGTGTCCTCTTGATGTGTGAACTAATGTGTTCGGTCACAGAGCCATGGACCATAGCCCACTTCAATCGCTGATGTAAACAGCCACTTGAAGCCCCTGAAGCTACTGTTCTTCTATCTGCCTACTGTTGACGAGTCTCATCTACTCTCTCTCCCACGCACTGACCCTGCCTGCCGCACACACTGATACACCATACCACCTGGGTTCAAACAGTATTGGAAATCTTTTACAATTACTTTGAAAAGGTAGTTTCGCTTGAGCTTGATGTCTGGAGTGCCAGATGTGCGACAGGGTTTGAGGTCTGCACTTCTGGGACAATTTCACTGTCCTTATTGCGGCCATACAAGCTCAATGGAGCACAGATGAAGTATTTGAAAGGAAACTAATAGTGTTTGCATCCATGTCTGATGGATAACCCATCACGACCACCCACCACTGGCAGAAAAAGAGAGAGCGAGAGAGGCAAAAAGAGAAAGAGCGAGTGATCCAGAGCCAGCACTCCAAACTGCACCTCTGGTAAACTGAAGTGTTCAGTAGAGAGAAAGAGAACATTATCAGGTGCACTGAAAAAGAACTGTGAGTTAAGTGTGGGGTTCTTGACGTGGCATCTTCAGAATTCTAAAAGGTTCTTGAAATGTATGGAAGCCTGCAGATGTATCCCTTTTTATAGCACACAGCAAACCTTTCATAGCACACAACACATTGGCCAGTGATAACTAGTGTTGATTTTTCAGTCAAACATTTCTAGTGTTGATTCAATAGTTAAATTAAAACTGTGTAGAGTTAAATTAACACTCAGTGGTGTAAAATAACTCCAGTGTTGGTGTTAATAACCAGAGTTGAATCAAAAATACGGCCATCATTATTATATTTCTCAGCATGCTCTATTGCAGGTTGATTCTTTTACCATTGTTTGTTTCAACATCTATGTTTTTGCATGTACATTGATTGATTAATTCATATTATGCTACTCAAATATAAATAGCAAATTTTTTCTAAGGTTTTCCAATCTTTTACTTGGACTTATTGCACCCGTTACTGAAATGGTTTTCCCAGTTTAGATTATTAAGGCAGTCTCATTTTAGTTTCCCCAACTCTGGCAGTCATTAAGAGTAAAACATTCTAAATAGGAATTACACATCACTTTGCAATCCAGCATAATATGACTTGGATGCCTAATGAGACCTGTAAACTACAAATTTCAAGCAACACTTTTAGGGTTAAACTAGGTCCTCAAAAGGCCTTATGAAATATGTATTGTATTGTCTTTAATCATTTTATTTTAATGACAACATATCCACTTAGGCTCTCACGTGGTGAAGGCCATATAAGTGAAAATGTATGAATGCAACAACCAGTCACTAGCAAACACAGTTATGGGTGGTAGTAGTAACTCTAAAATTCACTGGAAAGGCATCCTGGGAAATATACAAATACATCTTAAAACCCTTTAGCAGGGCTATTAAATTTTGGTCCTAGAGGGCCAAACATTTCTGGTTTTTGATTTTTTTATGGCTCTTCAACGAATCATCCCATATAGTTCTTCAGAGACCTTAAAATGGTTCCCCTATGGCATCGCTCTCAAGAACCTTATTTGGTTCCAACTTGCACCTTTATTTTTAAGAGTGTACTCATGTAATTTGCTCTAACTCTCCTGGTGGGCAACAATGCTTCAATGTTGTGACTAGAAAATTAGAATTCTTGCTCCCTGCAGAACTATGACTATGTAATTTAGTATGATTACTGATCTCAAACCAGTTTTGCCTTATCGATCATAATGAATAAGCCTTGTAGGTACTGGTCAAAAGTAGCACACTAAATAGGGTATAGGGTGCCATTTGGCACAAAACCAGTATCAACAACAGAACCTCAGTCAGTCACTCAGTTTAAAACACATTACTTTAGCCTGACAGTGTGACACCACATCATCCTCTCTATTTTCCTCTGTGTTTGTGTTCCAACTAATTCATGTTAGATTGTCGCAGTGTCACAAGGGACTCCCTATTCTCTCTCTCCCTCTGTTTCTGTGTTTGTGTGTGTCCTTATTATCTGTTTGTGTATATCTGTGTGAGTGTGTGTGTGTGCGTGTGTGTGTTTTTCAGTTTTCTCTATATGTATGTGTGTGTGTTTGTGTTTTCTCTGTCTGTATCTACAGTCAGGTCCAAAATCATTGGCACCCTTGATAAAGATGAGCAAAAAAGACTGTATGACATAAATAATAGAAATACTGAGATATATTGCATGCTAAAAAAAGAGAAATTATATTATTTTCAACTAATACAATTTCTCAGAGAACAAGATTTTGTTTAACAATAATAAACAAAAATCTAAAAAAGATATAAAAAAATGATTGGCACCTCTGTTTTCAATAATCCGGTACCCTCTCCTTGAGAGCCTTTTCTAAAAATGTTTTACGAGATTGGAGAACACATTGGGAGGGATCTTAGACCCTTCCCCCATACAAAATCTTTCAAAATCCTTGATATCCTTCGGTCTGTGCAAATGGACTGCCCTCTTCAATTCAAACCACAGGTTTTCAATGGGGTTTAAGTCCGGAGACTGAGAAGACCATTGCAAATGTTGATTTTGTGGTCCATTAACCATTTCTTTGGGGATTTTGTTGTGTGGTTGGGGTTATTGTCTTCCTGGATGATCCTTTTTTTGTGATTTCATTATTTTTTGAGAAATTTTACCTAAACAGAAAATTATTTCCTCATCCTCCTTGTGTAGTATGGGGGGCCCCAGAAAAATCATGAACAATGGAATGTAACATTCCGGATAAAGTCCTGCATCAATATACAGAGAGTTGCCGTTTCTAAAAGGCTGTATTTGAGTGTTTTTGGAACTTTTGTTCATGTTTTTTTCGGGGCCCTCATATTACACAACGAGGATGAGGAGGGGATTTACTGTTTGGGGTAAGTTTCTCAGAAATGTGATATCCCAAAAAAAGGTGTCTGGACCCTTCTATAACATGGCATTTACATAAACAAATTGTGAATTGGTTGTAAAAAATAAAACTTCTACTTTAACAAGGGCTCCGGACCAGTGGAAGCAAAACAGCCCAATAACATCAAAGATCCACCACCATATTTTACAGTAGGTGTGAAGTTATTTTCTGCATATGGGTATAACGGGGCGGCAGGTAGCCTAGTGGCTAGAGCAAAAGGTTAACCGAAAGGTTGCAAGATCGGATCCCTGAGGTGACAAGGTAAAAATCTGTCGTTCTGCCCCTGAACAAGGCAGTTAACCCACTGTTCCTAGGCAGTCATTGAAAATAAGAATTTGTTCTTAACTGACTTGCCTAGTTAAATAAAGTTTTTTTTTTAAATTCATTAATAAATAACAGCCTCTGTCTTTTGTCCATGATGGCAAACACAAATATAAATTAATTTAAATTGGCTAAAACAGTGATATAATATTCAAAGCTTTTTTATTTGGATCATGAGTAAATGCATGCAGTGTATTATTTGTTTTCTTACCATTTTAACCAAATGTGACAATTGCCCAATGGTGTGACTCTCCCAGGTAAGGTTGTGGAACTTTGAACTTAAGTAAATGAATGAAAAAATGAATAAAAGTCCTTTCACCTACTCTTTTAGTAACACAGAAGATTATTTCAGGAAATGATAGTCCCCAAGTCTATTAATGACATTTCTAAATAGTTCTGATTGATTAAATGTTGTCCCCAAAAGCAATGTCCACTTGGTGTGACACAATTACTTGATTAAATAATGAGCCAGCATTTGGGCACCATTGCGCTGAGGGAGGGTTCTCTTGTAGTGAGGAAGTACAGAAGACATGGCTGGAGCACATGGACTGAATAGATTGGAGGCTATATCAAAAGTATTTATCAAAACATTGCACTTCCCTGCCATTGCCATCAAAGGGATCCATTTCTTAGTCCTTGGTGTGATGCCTTTGGAATGTAAGCAGTGCCTTCGGAAAATATTCAGACCCCTTGACTTTTTTTCACATTTTGTTACATTACAGCCTTATTCTAAAATCCTCAGCAATCTACACACAACACCCCATCATGACAAAGCGAAAACATTTTTTTTGCCAGAAAAATTCTAAACAGAAATATCTTATTTACGTAAGTATTCAGACCCTTTGCTATGAGACACGAAATTGAGGTCAGGTGCATCCTGTTTCCATTGTTAATCCTTGATGTTTCTTCAACTTGATTGGAGTCCACCGGTGGTAAATACAATTGATTCAACATGACTTGGAAAGGCACACACCTGTCTATATATGGTCCCACGGTTGACAGTGCATGTCAGAGCAAAAACCAAGCCATGAGGTCGAAGGAATTGTCTGTAGAGCACAGAGACATTTAGGTACCCCATCCTATGGGAAAGGGTACCAAAAAATGTCTGCAGCATTGAAGGTCCCCAAGACCACAGTGGCCTCCATCATTCTTAAATGGAATAAGTTTGGAACCACCAAGACTCTTCCTAGAGCTGGCTGCCCGGCCAAACTGAGCAATCAGTTTGTTCATCAAATCAAATGTTATTTGTCACATACGCAGATTACAACAGATGTAGACTTTACAGTGAAATGCTTATTTACAAGCCCTTAATCAACAATGCAGTTCAAGAAATGGAGTTAAGAAAACATTGACTAAATAAACAAAAGTAAAAACAATTATAATTATAATCAAAAATGACATCAAAATGACGAGGCTATATACAGGGGGTACCGGTACCGAGTCAATGTGCAGAGGTACAGGTTAGTCGAGGTAATTTGTAAAGTGACTATGCATAGATGATACACAGTGAGTAGCAGCAGTGTACAAAAAGGGGGGGGGGTCAATGTAAATAGGCCTGGAGGTCATTTGATTAATTGTTCAGCAGTCTTATGGCTTGGGGGTAGAAGCTGTTAAGGAGCCTTTTGGTCCTAGACTTTGCGCTCTGGTACCACTTGTCATGAGAGCACAATCTATGACTTTGGTGACTTTGACCATTTTTGGCACCACCTACTATATAGGTCCTGGATGTCAGTAAGCTTGTCCTGCTGTGGCGCCTTACGGTTAGATGCCGAGCAGTTGCCATACCAGGCGGTGATGCAACCAGTCAGGATGCTCTCGATGGTGCAGCTGTAGAACTTTTTGAGGATCTGGGGACTCATGCCAAATCTTTTCAGTCTCCCGAGGGGGAAAAGCTGTTGTCGTGCCCTCTTCACAACTGTCTTAGTGTATTTGAACCATAATAGTTTGTTGGTGATGTGGACACCAAGGAACTTTAAACTCTCAACCCCCTCCACTTCAGCTGAGGTGGTATATTCCTCAACGCCGTTGGATGAATTCGGAACATATTCCATTCTGTGCTAGCAAAACAGTCCTGTAGCGTAGCATCCACGTCATCTGACCACTTCTGTATTGAGCGAGTCACTGGTACTTCCTGCTCTAGTTTTTGCTCATAAGCAGGAATCAGGAGAATAGAATAATGGTCAGCTTTGCCAAATGGAGGGCGAGGGAGAAATTTGTATGCGTCTCTGTGTGTGGAGTAATGGTGGTTTAGAGATTTATTCCCTCTGGTTGCACATGTGACATGCTGGTAGAAGTAAGTTAAAACTGATTTAAGTTTGTCTGCTTTGGCCTCCCGGGTGGTGCAGTGGTAAAGGGCGCTGTACTGCAGCGCCAGCTGTGCTATCAGAGTCCCTGGGTTTGCGCCCAGGCTCTGTCGTAACCGGCTGCGACCGGGAGGTCCGTGAGGCGACGCACAATTGGCCTAGCGTCGTCTGGGTTAGGGAGGGCTTGGTCAGTAGGGATGTCCTTGTCTCATTGCGCACCAGTGACTCATGTGGCGGGCCGGGCGCAGTGCGCGCTAACCAAGGTGGCCAGGTGCACGGTGTTTCCTCCGACACATTGGTGTGGCTGGCTTCCAGGTTGGATGCGCGCTGTGTTAAGAAGCAGTGCGGCTTGGTTGGGTTGTGTATCGGAGGACGCATGACTTTCAACCTTCGTCTCTCCCGAGCCCGTACGGGAGTTGTAGAGATGAGACAAGATAGTAGCTACTACAACAATTGGATACCATGAAAAAGGGG
Source organism: Oncorhynchus tshawytscha (assembly GCF_018296145.1). Classification (NCBI taxonomy): domain Eukaryota; kingdom Metazoa; phylum Chordata; class Actinopteri; order Salmoniformes; family Salmonidae; genus Oncorhynchus; species Oncorhynchus tshawytscha. Next base: position 59,014,044 of record NC_056437.1, on the reverse strand, counting down.
TACTCACTTTTTTCACTTTTGAGTTGTGGGTGTTTATTTTCCGTGTTAGTGTTTGTGCCACACGGGACTGTTTCGGTTTGATTACTTCACGTTTATTGTTTTGTTCAGTGTTCATTACTGTATTAAAAAACATGAACCCTTACCACGCTGCGCTTTGGTCCTCACCTTCTTCCACCACAGACGATCATTACAGAAACACCCACCACCAAAGGACCAAGCAGTGTGGTAACGGGCAGCAGCAGCATCAGCAGCGATCGCAGGACTCCTAGACATGGGAGGAGATTCTGGACGGCAAGGACCCTGGGCACAGGCTGGAGAATATCACCTCCCCAAGGCTGAGCTGGAGGCAGCGAAACCCGAGAGGCGGTGGTATGAGGAGGCAGCACGGTGGCGCGGTTGGAAGCCCGAGAGGCAGCCCCAAAAATTTATTGGGGGAGGCACACGGGGAGTGTGGCTATGTCAGGTAGGAGACCTGAGCCAACTCCCCGTGCTTACCGTGGAGAGAGAGGGACCGGGCAGGCACCGTGTTATGCCGTGAGGCGCACGGTGTCCCCTGTGCGTGTGCATTGCCCGGTGCGGTACATTGCAGCGCCTCGTATCGGCCGGGCTAGAGTGGGCACCAGGTGCCATGAAGACGGCTCTGCGCATCTGGTCTCCAGTGCGTCTCCTCGGGCGGGGGTACATGGCACCCGCCTTATGCATGGTGTCCCTGGTTTGCCAGCACAGCCCAGTGTGGTCTATTCCACCTCGCCGCACTGGCCTAGCTACGGGGAGCATTCAACCAGGTAAGATTGGGCAGGCTCGGTGCTCGAGAGCTCCAGTGCGCCTTCACGGTCTGGTCTATCCGGTGCCACCTCCACGCACCAGCCCTCCGGTGGCAGCCCCCCGCACCAGGCTGTCTCTCCCTCTCCTTCCTACAGGTGCTCCCGCCTGTCCAGCGCTGCCAGAGCCTTCCTCCTGCCCAGCGCTGCCAGAGTCTCCCGTCTGTCCTGAGCTGCCAGAGTCTCCCGTCTGTCCTGAGCTGCCAGAGTCTCCCGTCTGTCCTGAGCTGCCAGAGCCGTCAGTCAGCCAGGAGCTGCCAGAGCCGTCAGTCAGCCAGGAGCTGCCAGAGCCGTCAGTCAGCCAGGAGCTGCCAGAGCCGTCAGTCAGCCAGGAGCTGCCAGAGCCGTCAGTCAGCCAGGAGCTGCCAGAGCCGTCAGTCAGCCAGGAGCTGCCAGAGCCGTCCGTCAGCCAGGAGCTGCCAGAATCGCCCCTTCACTCCGGTGCTGCCGGAGTCTCCCGTCCGTCCGGTGCTGCCGGAATCTCCCGTCCATAAAGAGACCACGGAGGCGGGTAGAGAGGCGGAGAAGGACTATGGTGGAGTGGGGTCCACGTCCCGCGCCAGAGCCGCCACTGCGGACAGACACCCACCCAGACCCTCCCCTATACACATAAAGATATAAAACTGTATTTTTTTGTGAAGAATCAACAACAAGTGGGACACAATCATGAAGTGGGACGACATTTATTGGATATTTCAAACTTTTTTGAAAGTCTACAATGGAATGGTTCAAAAATAAACATATCCAGGTGTTAGAATGGCCAAGTCAAAGTCCAGACCTGAATCCAATCGAGAATCTGTGGAAAGAACTGAAAACTGCTGTTCACAAATGCTCTCCATCCAACCTCACTGAGCTGGAGCTGTTTTGCAATGGGAAAAAAAATCTCAGTCTCTCGATGTGCAAAACTGATAGAGACATACCCCAAGCGACTTACAGCTGTAATCACAGCAAAAGGTGATTACAAAAGTGACTACAAAGTATTAATTTAAGGGGGCTGAATAATTTTGCACGCCCAATTTTTCAGTTTTTGATTTGTTAAAAATGTTTGAAATATCCAATAAATGTCATTCCACTTCATGATTGTGTCCCACTTGTTGTTGATTCTTCACAAAAAAATACAGTTTTATATCTTTATGTTTGAAGCCTGAAATGTGGCAAAAGGTCGCAAAGTTCAAGGGGGCCGAATACTTTCGCAAGGCACTGCATGTGAAGTTGGCTGAAAATAAACGCAGTTGACAGTGAGAGGACGCTTCTTTTCTTGTTGCGCTCATATATGTATTCTCAATTAAGTGTAATGTCACACCAGAGGACAAATTCAAGGCACTAATGCATAAAATTATTAATTAAATTGGATATAAAGTTGAAGCTAGCCATATAACAGTTAGAGTTGTTTAGACATAGTTTATTGTGACAATCTGTTTTTTTACTTTAATGTTAGAGAAAATCATTTTTCACTTTTATTTTGGCCATATGGCAACTACCCATATGCATCTTTCTTTTGAAGCCAAACCCATCACTGGTGTGTGTTGGCTAATAGCTCTATTTTCGGGTCATCTGATTATACAGTAGCACCGGTTTCAATCCAAGTGCCAATGCCTATTAGCAAACTTACTCCACACACAGAGACGCATACAAATGTATCCCTCACCCTCCATTTACATTTGCTCTTAATCAAGGCTTTTTTTCTGGCAACCCTTCCAAAGAGTCTATTGGCATGGAGGTGGCATCTAATGGTAGATTTGAGTCCTGGTGACCCTAAAATGCAACCAAGTTCTGTAATTCTCCAACTTTAGATTTTGGATTTTTCTTTGCTTTCCGAACCAACCAGATACACTTCTGACCAATACCAGGCAAGTACACCACTGTTCCAGTGTGTTTAAACTTCTTAGTTGTTGCCCTAATAGTGGTAAATGGTATATTTCAGATATTTTCCCTATTTTTGTACCCATTGCCTGTTTTACGAAAGGTCAACAACCATTTGTCTTTTTTTCGTTTGTGAGCTCTTTGACTTTTGCCACAGTGATGTGTGACAAAGGGATTGTACATGTGTGTTACCTCATTTTTATACCCCAGTGAAACAGGAAGCCATGGAAGGCCACAATACAGTTCCTTAAACTGAGATGAATTTAAAAAAGTAGAATGTTAATCCAGATTTTATTTTGTTAGATTTTATTTACAATAATCATTATGGGTGCCAATCAAGTCATACAAATATCTTTCTCTGAGCAATTGTATTAGTATAAAATAATATAATGTTCACATTTATTAGATCATACAATATAACTCAGTATTTGAATTACTTATTTTATACATTCTTTTTTCGCTCATCTTTATCAAGGGTGCCAATAATTATGGAACTGTCTTGATTAGGGGGCGGTTGAATGAGATTGTGACTGCGTTCCAAATGTCACCCTATTCCCTATTGTAGGGAATAGGCTGCCATTTGGGATGCAGATGGATGTTCACCGGCTCCTTTCAATTAGCGTCTCATTAGAGCTCTGGCAGAGAGTGGTTTTGTCGTCCGTTTGAAGTGACACAGATCTGAGCAGTGCAGTCAGCCAGGCAGACACACACACACACACACAGCTTCACCACTTCAGCTCGTGATAAAACCATGACAACAACAGCGGTAATAATAAAACATTGGCAAGGGGGACAGCTGATTGCTGTAATCATAGTAAACATCAAACACATTTGATTTGCATCGGGTTCTCCCATTAAAAAAGGAGAAAGATATTTGTGTATTTGCATATTAGGCTGCTTCATGGCAGCTTGAGACTCTTGGGGATTTGAATCCCTTTTTGTTGTATACATATGTATCTTCTTAATGATGTACATGTGTATTTTCATGTAATAGCTTTCATTAATAAGTCTTATAAAACTACAACTAGTGTTTACTATTATTAATGCATATTTCAGCATTTATAACCATTTATAAACATGTACAAACATTTCTAAACAATGTATAACCATTTATAATGGCTTATCACTTAAAGTAATTAAAAACCGATACCCCATGTAAAATGAAAAATGACAACAAACAACATTGATTTGAATCATTCAACTTTTAAGGGTTTGCTTTTCCCCCATCATCCCTCAGTACAAAGCTTTGGGACATCTAGCTCTGATTGTCTCTAGCTGTATGATCTAGGTAAAGTTTCCCCTAGGTACAGATCTAGGATCAGCTCCCCCTCCCCAATCCTATCCTTAACCATTAGCAGAGAAAATGCTAAACTGTCCCCAGATACGCGTCTAAGGGAAACTTCACCTTACTTCTGTATGATCAGAGCCCCCCAGTCAAAAACAGAAACACCCCTTTCAGTTCAAATACATCAATAAATATCGTACGAGAATGAATTAATGCCATGGAAATAGAAACAATGTCATTGGAAATATAGTCACGGAAAAAAGATCAAGCGCATCATTTTGTGTCACATTGACACTTTCTCTTAACAAAGACACAATTTGTTGAGAAAGACACTCTAAAAACAGAACACGGTTCATTCTAAAAGAACACTTTTGTTCCACGTTGTTCTAAAAGAGAGTTTGACAAATAAAGTGACAAGATGTACAGTAGTAAAACAGCTATTCTAAACTGGTTGGTTTGAGCCCTGAATGCTGATTGGCTGATAGCTGTGGTATTTCAGACCGTGTACCACAGGTATGACAAAACATTTATTCTTACTGCTCTAATTATGTTGGTAACCAGTTTATAATAGCAATAAGGCACCTCTGGGGTTTGTGATATATGGCCAATATACCACGGCTAAGGGCTGTGTCCAGGCACTCCACGTTGCATCGTACTTTAGAATAGCCCTTAGCCATGGTATATTGACCATATACCACACCCCCTCAGGCCTTATTGCTTAATTCTAGCACTCCTAAAAAGGCTGGCTAACACTGACTTGTAAGTGACACAACCACCATTATGTGTTAGTTATGTCTCTCAAAACTGAGAAACCAGCCTAGATTTGATACCTTGTGTCCCAAATGGCAACCTATTCCCTATTCAAAGGGTGACATTTGGGATGAAAAATAAAGTACAATCAAAGAGCACTTTAAAAATGAACAGCAGTCAAACATGGAGGATTTCACGGGTCAAGGGCCCTTCAGAAAGTTATCTTTCTACCCTGTCCTCTTTCCACTAGACTAGAACTGAGTCCCAAATGGCACCCTATTCCCTACATAGTGCACTACAAATAATACACTATGTAGGGAATAGGCTGTCATTTGGGATGCACTCTAGAGCATTATGAAGCACTTAAAACACAACACAATTCATGCCTCAGTGATTACACTTGGTGCTGTCCGAGTAGCTTTCGTGGTTGGCCTATGTAGAAATTTGACATTTTATTCATCAGAACATGCCATGTACAGCACAATGTGTATTGCCATTAGTGGTTTGGTCCACAATACAATGTCCTGTTCCAAAATCGGAAATATACATTGAAGGTAAACATAAACAGACTGTTTTTTTCCAGTGATGAAGAGAATAAATAATATATACTCAGAAACACAAACACACACACACACACACACACACACACACACACACACACACACACACACACACACACACACACACACACACACACACACACACACACACACACACACACACACACACACCCTCAAGGACACCCAGGTCGAAGCATACCATTTAGGTTAAACATGAACAACCAACTGCATAAAAAATGTACCACATAATGAAACGAGTGGCAAAACACCTCCACATGACAGCCACCACACCAGGGCCATGTTCATTAGGCACCAAATGGGAGACCAAGGACTGAAACAGGAAGGGAATAAATAGTATATGGAGTTGTCGAAGAAGAAACACATCTTTTTCGAATTCCCATTGCAAAATGTTTTAAAATGTTTTCCGCAGTGTGTCCAAATGAACAGGACCCAGACTCTCTCTTCCTCTACTGCTTTCTCCCAGTATCGTAGTTATTTCCTCCCTATGCTTTGCTTCGGATAAGTAAGCTGCTTTGGCATGTTCCACACTGCTGTGTGTGTGTGTGTGTGTGTGTGTGTGTGTGTGTGTGTGTGTGTTTCACTGTGTAACCCAAGTGGAAGGTCTCTCCAAAGAGAGCCTCATTAAGAATACATAATTAAATATTCAAACACTGTAGCTCTCACTCATCATGTCTTTTAGCAGGCTTGCAGAACCAACAACGGGTTGAGTCCGGTGTGTGTGTGTGTCTTGTGGTTATAAGATCCCTACCTTTACATAAGACTTTACATAAAACTTTATTGCGATAACGCCCCAGATAAACAAAATACATAGGAAAAACGCTTTCACACACATACACAATTCCCATATCTAAAAACATCCCATTTGTCAGCAGCAGCCGCCATGGTCTAGTTCAGTTGCTGGTGGAGGGGAGAGAGAGATGAGCTGGGGTCGGAGAAGCAGAGAGAGATGTTCTAAAGCAGGGTGGGCAGGAGGGAGAGAGTTGGTGTAAGGGCTGCGAGTGTGTGTGTGGGGGGGGGTCAGTCTAAGGACCGCTGGCCTAACTTTTGACATTTGACCTGTCCTCGGGCCTAACACTCAGTGGGAGGGGGTAAAGTCATTGGGTGAGAGGCCCAGGACTGGATGGTTTTCCTCTCTGGAGAAGGCTTAGAGGGTTGGACACGGACCCGGAGCGATGACCCTCTCTCACTGTCATCTCACTGATCTTCTCAAGGTTTGGGAGGGGGGGGGGTGGCATTAGAGAGTGAGAGAGATAAAGCGAGAGTAACAGTTCTTTATTGTTCCATACAGAGTTTGTAATTCATGAGGGTGCTCTGCCTGTGCCCATAATGATGGGGTCCTACCCCAATCTCCAGCCCCAATCTGGGGGTGTCCCCCCCCCCTGAAGTCTGGAGGACAGTCTGTCTGTCTGCCTGCATGCCTGTATTTAGTCTGGCTGTATTCAGTCTGTCTATATTCAAGGCTGGTGCTGCAGTCTTAAGTTATGGCGTCTGCCTCTGGGGGCCCGAGGGCCTTAGGCCCACCCTGGTGGCCCTGCTCTGGGTCCCTGCAGGTCGAGAGGTGGCTGTGGGGCTAGAGGCGGGACCAAGTCCTGGAGGAAGGGCCTCCCGGTGTATCTGCTGTATCCCCACCTGTTGGTGGCGTGGCAGGACCGACCGTACGGGCTGCTGCGGCTGGGGCTGAGGGGAGCGGAGCGGGTAGCTGCGTCTGTAGCGTAGCGACTGCGATCGAAGCAGGACCCTGGTGTACTGGACCTCTGGCATGATGAGCTTCAGACACAGCTCGTGGGCCAGACTTCCGGGCCACGTGGCGTTGGTGTTGGTCGGCAGGTCGTAGCCCACGATGTCCACCTTTGCACTGGGCTGCCACGGCCGCAGCTCCTTGTTCTTGATCTGGGCAGCAGAGCGGAGCTGGGGAAGCCGTCCTCCAAAGCAGCCCCTCACCAGCCTCTCCTGGGCCCTGCGGAGCAACCGCACCTCCCTGGCCACGCACGCCGGGCCCAGGGCAGTCAGCTGGCGCCACAGGGAGGCGTTGAAGTGATCATAGAGGCGTGCATCCAAGGCGTTCCAGGCACGGATCTTGAAGGGGAGGCCTGGAGAGAGGCTGTGCTTGGAGCCGGACATTCGCATGTTCAGCTTGACGTAGAGCACGTCTTCCAGATCCCAGGAGAGAAGGTGACGAAGGAGGACCAGCGACTCGTCAAAGTACTCGGCGATCATCACCAGGGAGAAGACGCGTTCTGTCTCAGCCACAAAGGCCCGGGCGTACGCTGTTGTGTCTGCCGCCGGACGGTCCTTATCCCCACCTAGGTCAAAGGTCAGCGTGTTACGGGCGTACATGGAGTCCTTTTCGTCCGGACGGTAGTACCGCCACGGCTCGTCCAGAAATGCCTCCAGGGACCCATTGGGAACTCTCTTAAAACTCTGACAGTACTGGTTATAGTAACTGAACAACGATTCAAACATGGACCCTGGTTCCCGAAGTATGGTCACGTAGATGGTATCGTTAGGCATGAGGCGCTGCATCTCCGCACGGTTGAAGCGCATGTGGCTGGTGACCACGTTGGGTGGCAGGGTGTGCGGGTGGACGAGGTGGGCGTTGAAGGTGCGCGGGTAGCAGAACTGGTGTCCGCAGGCCTGCACAGGGAGCGCCACTGTCAGGTTGTTGCGCTCTGCGAAGCGGAAGAGCAGATTCTGCATGGTGGTGCTGGCCGTCTTGTGCGTCTTGAGGAAGGCCACGTTGGTGTGTTTGGGCTTAAGAGAGGAGGACAGGTGGGTGCGTAGTGACGGACAGCCGAGGTGAAAGGCTTCCATCGTCCTGGATGAGAAAAATAGAGGGGGGCTTTTAATACGGGAGTTGCAGCTCAATCTCTGTGTAATGAGGAACTTTAAGGTGAATAAAGTTCCCATTCAGTTTTGACTGATTAACACAATGTTTAGCATAATTATATATTTTCCTTGTCTTTAATACACATGATTGGGTGTGAGTTGACGGTCACTAGATTCGATGCTGTATGTTATGGATTAAATCTGTTGACAGTGATTGATGCCAGACTAGAGGCACAGGGACTGTGACAATGATTATTATTGTATTCTGTGAAACAAGGCGGGCCATACTTGCGAACAATAGAAAAGGTTTAAGTGCGCATCAGCCAATTAAAATCATTGACGCTACATGTTAGCTGTTCCCATTTCATTACCTGGCACATTTAGCCCTATGCTAACCTGAGCAGGTGGCATTGATTATTTCCTGTAACAAATTCTGTGTGTGCGTGCATGTGTGTGTGTGTCTCACCAGCTGAAATGGCCCCCATGGTGCAGCAGTAGGCTGACGGTACTGATTGCCACAAAGACCAGAAATATCTTCTTCTGAGACATGATCCGCCACTTCACTGAGGGAGAGAAAAAGGAGAGCGAGAGGAGGGAGGGACAGAGAAAATGGGAATAAGTAAAAAGGGAGATACAGAGATAAGTAGGTGAGAAAGGGAGAGCGATAGAAAGGGGAAACGTACTGTATATGCAAAACCAAAGGAGCGAAAGAGGGAGATTTATTCAACGTATAATTGGCCGCATCCATAAGCAAGAGCGTAGTGACTTGACTTTTGTCACATTTGAATGATAGTGGCATCGGGTCCTTCTCATTAGCCTCTTTGAATATTCATAATAGGCAGTGGACTGGATGTACCTAGCTAGAATACTGAGTATCCATTAGCTCATTCCTCTTAGGACTCATCAAGATGCGTACATTACTGTAATCAGACCCTGTTGATGGCCTCCCAAGTGGTGCAGTGGTCTATAAGGCACTGTGCTAGCTGTGCTAGCTGTGCCGCTAGAGATCCTGGTTCGAGTCCAGGCTCTGTCGCAGCCGGCCGTGATCGGGAGACCCATGGGGCGGCGCACAATTGGCCCAGCATCGTCCGGGTTAGGGGAGGGTTTGGCCGGCAGGGATGTTCTTGTCCCATCGCACACTAGTGGCTCCTGTGGCGGGCCGGTGCGCAATGCGCGCTGACACGGTCGCCAGGCATACTGGGCTGGGTTCCGGGTTAAGCTGGCATTGTGTCAAGAAGCAGTGCGGCTTGGCTGGGTTGTGTTTCGGGGGGACGCGCGGCTCTTGACCTACACCTCTACCGAGTCCGGGACAAGACTGTAACTAACAATTGGATACCACGAAATTGGGTTAAGAAAAAGCACACCCTGCAGGTAGAATAGAATAAAAACGTAGAACATTAGAACATGTTCTCATTCAAAGGAATAGAGTAGGTGAGACTGGTACACAGTGACAATTTCCAGGTTGCCTATGTCACCTCACCTCAAGATTCCAAGCCAACCTCCTCTCCTCCTGCATAATAATGGCCTCCTGCCAATGTCGCCTCTTGATTACACTATCCCATTCCTCAGCACGTCAGGTCGGGTTACTTACCGACATTGTAACCACATTTCCACAACTACTTTCTCTAGTCCAGCAGTTCTCAACCCTGGGCCTGGAGAACCAAACGGGTGCACATTTTTGTTTATGCCCTAGCATCTAACACATTTCTATTTGAGAGGCTTGATAATGAGTTGATTAGTGGAATCAAGTGTGTTGGTGGTGCTAGGGCAACAAACGGAAATGAACATCCCTTTGGGACCCAAGGGCCAGGGTTGAGAAAGACAGCTCTAGTGTACTCCAGGCTCTAATTGTCCTTCGGATGGGAGGTTCATCCGAGGACTTGACCCACTGTGGTCACTGTGGCACTTGTCGCTAGTGTAGGGGGTGTTAGGTTCTAACGGAACCTTATAAAAGCTCACGGACGATTAGTAAAGCTCAAACCAAGTTTATTCACCCATTGGGTCACACAGCTACATAAGACAAAGGGTGGGTTGCACCAACATGGTTTGAATTCATCTAGGATTAGAGCTAATCTAGGTTTTGTACATCTAGGTTAATAATTCATCAGAGATGTGTTGCACCACTTAGTTTTAAATCTGGATCAGTAAATCTATGATCAGTTATGATTAGTGACATGTCACACCAATATATGACGTATTTCGTGAGTTGAAGCGAAGTAGCTAGCCTACTTGACAAATGAGGCCACAAAATTGCTGTTCCTTGATAAAATAATAGCAATGTAACGTTAGAACTACTGCATCTCCAACGTGAAAGGTTCTCATGGGTTGGCTGATTTGAAATAAAATCTGTTATTTAGCCAGTACTAGACAGAAAACTAATTTGTTAGCTAATGTTAGCTACTGTAGCTAGCTAGTTTATAAACCATGCTAGCTAGCATAAAATATAATTTATAATTGTTATTACTTATTTAGGCATTTATTATTTGTCTGCGTGCCACCTGATCAAGACACGTCAAAGAGGTTCAAATGTCTCTGCTTATGAAAAAAAACGATTGTTGGCTCTGATGGAGGAATTTAGAAAAGTACTGGAGGACAAAAAGACAGACAACAAGACTGTCAAAAAGAAGGACAGATTTAATGGATCGACACGGATTAAAGAGAAAAGAGACCCAAATCGGATGAAGGCGTGCTGGAAAAACTTAAAAGACAAAGCCAAAAAGGATGCGGCAGAGGAGAGGCGGGGGCTATTTCAGACCGGAGGGGGGCCTCGGTCCAAGGGAATTGATCCTCTCTCCCAGAAGATATGCAGGATGATTCCCCAGCAGTTTCCCCTCTCCTTAACCCCTATGATGACGACGGACAACTCGACCCACCAATATTTAGTAAGCATAAATAACTGGTAAATATCAATGACGATAACGCACGTTAAAACTAACGTTAATGCTACTTCACTACAATGTTACCGTCATCAGCCCCCTTACAGCATGTTGCATAACATTATAATTCGTACCAAGGCTGGAGACATCATAAGCCCCAATTCAATTGTTGTACAAGATGGGCACGTAAATAGCCTACTAATAACGAGGTAATTTTCTTTCTTTCCTTTCCTTTAGTTGAGCTAAGACCCTGTGCCGCGGAGAAACAGCAGTGCCTGGATCTTGAACCAGCAGAAAAAACACCAAACAGGCCAAGCAAACGCCCCAGCACTGACATGAACCAAGCTCCTATTGATGTTGTAGAGCTGGAGAGAGAGAATAATCTACTGCAGATTGAGGCCCTGAATTTACAAAAAGAGCTACTGCAAATTCAGAAACAGAAACTCCTTCAGGGAAACAAATGCCCACTGTGCAAAGAATGCTGATATTTTTATTTATTTAAGCAATTATTTAAAACAATGCTTTCCCAAGCAATTTGGTATCCTCCAGTCTTGTCCCCACTCTTGTGTTCTGGTGCTTCCAGTTCCACCCTGTATGGTATTGAGAATAACATAGTCTTAATAATAGATTTAGCCTAATTAGGAATTGTATGTGCCAATGAAAATATAACATAATATTGCTTTTTACATGTTACCAATGTTACATTATACACACCTAAGGCTGCAAAATGGTTCTCAATCAAGGTTCTCCTCACAGCATTCCCATTTGCATTGGCAGCATGTTTCACCTGGCCATCTTCTGCATTCTCCTCAGGTAGGTCCTCCTCAGCCTCCTCAGGTAGCTCGTCTTCTTGTCTCTTGCCAAAGTTATACAGTACCGCCACTGCAATAATGATTGTCAGTGTAGTGTCCAACTTCGTGCGGAGGCCTTCCTTTAGGCAGGGGAAATCTTTTTTCCCTCACTCCAAAAACTCTCTTTATGTGACCTCTTGCCAGGATATGAGAGGTGTTGTATTCTCTCTCTTCAGGTGACTGGGGGTTTAAAGGGAGAGTCATAAGGTACCCACAACAAGAATATCCATTGTCAGCCAGTAGGTGGCCTTCACATGGCCCCCTTTCCAGAATTGCACACAGATGACTATTGTCAAAGATTCTGCTGTCATGGGTGGATCCTGCCCATCTAGTTACGATGTTGGTGAGCTGACCTTGGACATCACAGACAGCCTGCACGTTGACGAAGTAGTAACCTTTACGATTACGGAAGAGTTCTCCATTCTCACCACCAGGGTTGGGAATAGGAATGTGAGTACAGTCTATTGCCCATAGTACACCTGGGAATCTAGCTCTCCTGTAAAATCCAGCTGCTGTTTCCTCTGTAGGCTTGAACCTTATGTACTAGAAATCATATATCCCAAGGCTGCATTTACTGTAGCTGGGGATTTTAACAGCAAATTTGAGAACAAAGCTACCTAAATTCTATCATATTGATTGATTGTAGCACTTGTGCGGGCGATACACTGGATCACTGCTACTCTAACTTCTGTGATGCATACAAGGCCCTCCCCCGCCCTCCCGCCATCTATCCGCAGGAACCACCGCATTTAACCAAGGAAAGATGACTGGGAATATGGCCGAATACAAACAGTGTAGTTATTCCCTCAGCAAGGCAATCAAACAAGCGAAATGTCGGTATAGGGACAAAGTGGAGTCGCAATTCAACGGCTCAGAGAGTATGTTGCAGAGTCTACAGGCATTCACGGACTACAAAAATAAAATCAGCCATGTCACGGACACCGACGTCTTGCTTCCAGACAAACTGTGGGCTATCCTTCTCCGTGGCCGACATAAGTAAAACATTTAAACGCGTTAACCCTCTCAAGGCTGCCGGCCCAGATGGCATCCCTAGCCGTGTTCTCAGAGCACGCGCAGACCAGTTGGCTGGTGTGTTTATAGACATATTCAACCTCTCCCTATCCCAGTCTGCTTTCCCCACATGCTTCAAGATGGCCACCATTGTTCCTGTACCCGAGAAGGCAAAGGTAACTGAACTAAATAACTTCTGTCATCATGAAGTGCTTTGAGAGACTAGTCGAGGATCATATCAACTCCACCTTACTTGCCACTCCAGTCCCACTTCAATTTGCATACCGTCCCAAAAGGTCCACAGACGATGCAATCGCCATCACACTGCACACTGCCCTATCCCATCTAGACAAGAGGAACACCTATGTAAGAATGCTGTTCATTGACTACAGCTCAGCACTCAACACAATAGTACCTTCCAAGCTCATCATTAAGCTTGAGCACCTGGGTCTCAACCCCGCACTGTGCAATTGGTTCTTGGACTTCCTGACGGGCCGCCCCCCAGGTGGTGAAGGTAGGAAACAACATCTCCACTTCGCTGATCCTCAACACTGGGGCCCCACAAGGGTGCGTGCTCAGCCCCCTCCTGTACTCCCTGTTCACCCATGACTGCGTGACCATGCACGTCTCCAACTCAATCATCAAGTTTGCAGACGAGACAGCCTACAGGGAGGAGGTGAGGGCCCTCGGAGTGTGGTGTCAGGAAAATAACCTCTCACTCAACGTCTACAAAACAAAGGAGATGATCGTGGACTTCAGGAAACAGCAGAGGGAGCCTCCCCTATCCACATCGACGGGACAGCACTGGAGAAGGTGGAAAGTTTTAAGTTCCTCGGCGTACACATCACGGACAAACTGAAATGGTCCACCCACACAGACAGTTTGATGAAGAAGGCGCAACAGCGCCTCTTCAACCTCAGGAAGCTGAAGAAATTTGGCTTGTCACCTAAAACCCACAAACTTTTACAGATGCACAAGTGAGAGCATCCTGTCGGGCTTTATCACCGCCTGGTACGGCAACTGCACTGCCCGCAACTGCAAGGCTCTCCAGAGGGTGGTGTTGTCTGCACAATGCATCACCGGAGGCAAACTACCCACCCTCCATGACACCTACAGCACCCGTTGTCACAGGAAGGCCAAAATGATCATCAAGGACATCAACCCGAGCCACTGCCTGTTCACCCTTCTACCATCCAGAAGGCGAGGTCAGTACAGGTGCATCAAAGATGGGACCGAGAGACTGAAAAACAGCTTCTATCTCAAGGCCATCAGACTGTTAAACAGCCATTACTAACATTGATGGGCTACTGCCAACATACTGACTCAACTCTAGCCACTTTAATAAATGGATCACTAGTCACTTTAATAATGCCACTTTAATAATGTTTACATATCTTGTATTCCTCATCTCATATGTATATACTGTATTTTATACCATCTATTGCATCTTGCCTATGTGGTCATCGCTCATCCATATATTTATATGTATATATTCTTATTCCATCCCTTTACTAAGATTTGTGTGCATTAGGTAGTTGTTGTGGAATTTTTAGATTACTGTTAGATATTACTGCACTGTCGGAACTAGAAGCACAAGCATTTCGCTACACTCGCAATAACATCTGCTAACCATGTGTATGTGACCAATAACATTTGATTCGATTTCAGACTGGCAATAACATTGGACATCCTGACTACAATCCTGTAGACGGTTGACTTGTGGAGTCCAAAAAGATCCTCATCCATCATCTGGATAACATCCAGTTGTGTAGAACAGTAGGGTCACCAGGCGGTGCAGCCGCGTTTCTATCACTCCCGTGCTTTCCAGTTGCATTACAGAGTCCTTGGAGAAGTGGTACCTCCTTGAAAATGCATCATTATCATAAAAACAGGATTAAACCTGTCTCTAATTATTCTCTAATGTCATTTTGGTCTCTCCACAGTAGTTATGCTGCCATTTTATCAGTTAAACCACCTCAAGTGGCAGTTTATAGTTAATCTCCAATCTAAGTTTATATTTTTAACAAGAATTTTTTGAGCAACAGCCTTAAAATGTATCTAGGTTTAAAGTGAAAACTACATTTAGATTAAAGGAAACATTTAATTTAACTATGATTAATTTAAAACTAGGTTTAACATTTGGTGCAACAAGATTAATAGATACGCCTTGATTCAACCCAGTTTAAGCGTTAATCCATGTTGGTGCAACCCACACAAAGACATGTTTCCCCCGGTGGTAGTGTATATAGCCATTGAACAATACATGTTTATTGAGAGGCAGGAAGGTAAGTTATTCTCCCTTAATGTGACCTGACCTTGTCTTCCTTCCTCACTAAACAACATCTTTCCATCAGTGCTTTCCAACATGCGATTGCTTTTCCTTTACTCAGTACATTCCAAGCTTAATTGCCTCCATCACGTCAAATCAAATCAAATCAAATTGTATTTGTCACATGCGCCGAATACAACCTTACAGTGAAATGCTTACTTACAAGCCCTTAACAACAATTGCTTCAAGAAGTTTTATTTTAAAACGTGTTAAGTAAAAAATGGATAAGTTGAAAATTAAAGTAACAAATAAATAAACAGCAGCAGTAAAATAAAAGCGAGGCTATATACAGGGGGTACCGGTACAGAGTCAAAGTGCGGGGACACCGGTTAGTTGAGGTAATTGAGGTGATATGCACATGTAGGTATTGTTAAAGTGACTATGTATAAATAATAAACAGAGAGTAGCAGCAGCGTAAAAGAGGGGTCTGGGTAGCCCTTTGATTAGCTGTTTAGGAGTTTTATGGCTTGGGGGTAGAAGCTGTTAAGATGTCTTTTGGACTTAGACTTGGCGCTACGGTAACGTTTGCCTTGTGGTAGCAGAGAGAACAGTCCATGACTAGGGTGGCTGGATTCTTTATGTCACGACTTCCGCCGAAGTCGGGCCCTATCCTTGTTCGGGCGGCGCTCGGCGGTTGACGTCACTGGTTTTCTAGCCATCGCTGCTCCACCTTTCATTTTCCATTTGTTTTGTCTCGTTTTCCCTGGTTCACATCCCCTCATCAGACTAAATGTATATTACCCTCTGTTTCCCCCATGTGTAACGATCGTTATAAGGAGTGGACCAAGGCGCAGGTGGTTTGGGTTCATCATAATTTATTTAAATGTGAACCAGCAACAAAACAATAAAGAGTAACAAACAAACAAACGTACAGCCTTGTAGGGCTCAAAAGCAACAATACAAAAACAAGATCCCACAAACAATAGGTGGGAAAAAGGCTGCCTAAATATGATCCCCAATCAGAGACAACGATAGACAGCTAGCTGCCTCTGATTGGGAACCATACCGTGCCAACATAGAAATACAAAAACTAGACTACACATAGAAATAATAAACTAGAACACTCCCCAGTCACGCCCTGACCTCCTCCATCATAGAAAATAAAGGCTTTCTATGGTCAGGACGTGACACCATGTCTGTGTGTGGAATTGTTCTTTGTGTAGGATTTTACACTACAGGCTGGTTTGCGCTAGGTTTGTTTCAAACCTAGGTTTGTTTGTTTTGTTTAATCTGGTGGTTAATCTTTAATCATGTTACCGTGGTTGTGCTTTGTGCTGCCTCGCCTGTGCCTTTGGGCCAGGGTGTGTATTAAAGTTCTCCTGTTATCACCCATCTCTGCTCTCCTGCGCCTGACTTCCCGGCAACCAGTCACTCACCCCGTTACACTTTACCAATTCTTTGGGCCTTCCCCTGACACCGCCTGGTATAGAGGTCCTAGATGGCAGAAAGCTTGGCCCCAGTGATGTACACGGTCGTACGCACTACCCTCTGTAGTGCCTTGTGGTCAGAGTCCGAGCAGTTGCTCTCGATGGTGCAGCTGTATAACCTTTTGAGGATGTGAGGACCCATGCCAAATCTTTTCAGTCTCCTGAGGGGGAATAAGCTTTGTCGTAACCTCTTCACGACTGTCTTAGTGTGTTTGGACCATGATAGTTTGTTGGTGATGTGGACACCAAGGAACTTGAAGCTCTCATCCCGCTCCGCTGCAGCCCCGTCGATGAGAATGGGGGTGTGCTCGGTCCTCCTTTTCCTGTAGTCCACAATCATCTCTTGTCTTGATCACATTGAGGGAAAGGTTGTTGTCCTGGCATCACACGGCCAGGTCTCAGACCTCCTCCCTGTAGGCTGTCTCATCGTTGTTGGTGATCAGGCCTACCACTGTTGTGTCATCAGCAAACTTGATGATGGTGTTGGAGTCGTGCCGGGCCATGCAGTCATGAGTAAACAGGGAGTACAGGAGGGGACTGAGCACGCACCCCTGAGTGGCCCCCTGTGTTGAGGATCAGCGTGGCGGATGTGTTGTTACTTACCCTTACATAACCATTAACTTCTGGTGTAGAAACCAGACTATGGCACTCAATATTTCCATAGGATACCTGATAATTAACAATATTTCAAGTTTAGAGTCAGAACTCATCAGTCCCCCATTTTGAACATTTAACTCCATACTGTTCAACATTAAATTAACTTGGAAATTACTTATAAATGAACAAACAATGAAAATAAAACATTTAAAAAACATGATTAACATTCACAGTTAGTGATTAGGTTTACAACTCCGAAACGTATGGCCTCTGATCTATAATCACACTATGCACATTCTTATCTCTATCTCTCATCGGACAACAGCATGACATTTCAACTGGAGTTTTTGGCTTTCTCCATTTCAGCTTCTGGTTCCTAAGAGAGTGAGCGCACAAGACTTGAAAAACAAAGATAAACACAACGCATATTAATAGAAGGGTGTAACTATGCATAATTATATATGCAAAGAAAAAACAAAGTTCGATAACATGACAATTCCCACTCTCTCTTCACCTGACTCTATGCCT
This sequence comes from Oncorhynchus tshawytscha, assembly GCF_018296145.1. Classification (NCBI taxonomy): domain Eukaryota; kingdom Metazoa; phylum Chordata; class Actinopteri; order Salmoniformes; family Salmonidae; genus Oncorhynchus; species Oncorhynchus tshawytscha. The sequence goes on along the minus strand of NC_056437.1, from coordinate 58,996,299 downwards.
TCAGGATACTTTCCTGCTGGGTTCCACAAAAATGAAGGCCCTAAAAAAAAACTCTTCATGCTTTCACCCAGTCTTCCCCTTTCAGACCACAGGCTCCAAGAGGTGTTCCCAAGCCGTGTCATTTTCACTTTGCTCCCCTTCTCCTTCTTCCTCCTTGGCCACCCGATATATATACGTGTGGTGGCCTTAATCCCTTTGGGTCCCCAGGGCCAGGGTTGAGAAAGAAAGTTCTAGTTTCCTCCAAGCTTTAACTGTCCTTTGGATGGGAGGTTAAACCAAGGTATTGACCCACTGTGGTCACTAAGGATCCATTGGCACTTGTTGCTGGTGTAGGGGTGTTAATCCATGTGTTCTGAATTCCCCAAAATGGCCGCTCATACCACCACTAGATCTACGTTGCCCATACTATTACAATGTACTGTATGTCCAGAATATAGCCCTAACAGATTGCTATATAGTTACAATATGGCCCCATTGACCTCCATTGAAGAGCACGAGTGTACTTACCAAGACATATGTTTCATTTAGTGCCACAGACAGACAGACTAATACCAGACTGATGAGATATCGCCCAGATAACAGCAGAGACAAAGGGCCCAAAGGCACACAGATGCACACACACACACACACACACACACACACACACACACACACACACACACACACACCATTTTGCAGCGGTAAGATGAGCCGTGGGTTTAAGCAGTGAGTGTGTGTGTGGTGTGTGGTGTGTGTCTATGAGTGAGCCACCCCGCGTGGTGGATCAGGTGTCATGGAGAGTTAATAAGAAAGGGATTTAAGTGGCTCTCTGTCAGTGAGCCCCAGATTCTGGTCACACACACACACACACACACACACACACACACAGACTACTACTACTAAATCATAATCGTGTAGTGGGTGCCGGGTGTCAGCCTCCTGTGCTGTCATATCTGTGCCAATCGCTGTGAAACTCAATCAGGCCTTTTTAATTAAACACGGCTCCTTTCTAGTTTGGCCAGAGTCTGTGTCTGTCTCTGTCTTTGTGTGTTTTGACCTAAAAAAAGATTTTGCGACAATCTCTTTTGTTACGGAGTCGTAAATAAAGCCTTGCCATCCATTATGTGATCAGTTTAGTTTTAGAAAAAGGGCAGAGAGTTATTTGTCCACGTTAGAGCTGTTTACATCAGTGTCTTTCACTAAAGTCACAGTAATTTCAGTGTGACGTGAAGGAATTCAAACGGTCAGTTTCTCTTCATTTCTCTGTTGCTTCTCTCTGTCTATCTTTTCTTTCCTTTCCTTTTCTCTCTCGATCTCTCCCTCCCTCTATCTTCTTTTCTCTCTCTCTCTCTCCCTGTTTACTCCTCCAGCCCTCTATTTTCTTTTACAATAATTCTACACCAATCATTGTCAGACAGTGGAGTCAAAGTACGTCAAACACACCGTGAAACGAACAACACACATCTAGCGTGACCGACATAAAAGTTATTTGAGGCTAGCCGTAATGAAGTAATGAGCAGACCTTCACGCTAGCTAACTCTCAACTCCCTCCGGCCCAATGGCAGATGCTGACGGCGTCTTGTCCTGACGTCATACGTCGACCCCTAACCTTTGACCCTATACGACCGTAGATTACTTTCTGTCAGAGACCTCCCTCACTAGGTTTTCTAGTGGACACAAGACCCACAAACCTATTATCAAATTGGTCAGTTCAGGATGAAGCAACAGGACTATGATTTAGATTAGATTTACCTCCACACTGTTCTCTCTAATTTGTTGCGGCATTGAGCAAATTTGTGGTCTTGTGAACAGAAACTTGCACATTGTGAATATGTTGTGCCACTTCCAGCGCGTTCACAGTGAACACTGAGGCTGTACCCTTACAGTTTTAGCCAATAGGCTATTGTGGCTATTTGAGCATAATGTAGGCCTACCAACAAAACCAATGGAGCAAATCCCATAACATTTTCACATGGAAATAGCTTTTGATATCTATGATATAGCCTACAGTAGCCTACTGTATATGGGGTGTTCAATGCAGGCCTACATTGCATGAGACTTTTAAAAAACGTTTTTTTTTTTTTACATTATGAAGGTCTTGACATTAATTAATTATAACACCATGGGCCAAATAGGTGACTGTAAATTGCATTGAATTGTGTTGTATGATGCAAGAAGCCACTTTACAAAATATTTGTATTTATTTTTTGCTATACAGAGAATTAGACAATGTAGACTACCCCTCTGCCTATTGGCTTATTTGCACATTCAAGCCTGCCTCAAAATACAACACTGCTTCTTTAATTAAGAGTAAGCTTTTTCTCAAAGACAGCTTTAAATGTAGCCTACACATTTTGTGCTCTTGTAAGAAGCAGTAACTCCCCATTGCTGACCTATACTTATTTCGAAAACTAGGCTAATTACTCGCTAACTAGCAAAGAATATCAACAAATGTGCACATGCACATGCACTCTGATCTGAACTGATCTGAAAAGAGCATTCACTCAAAGGTGATTGAAAGACCGCTCGTGGGCTACCCACGCCAATATGATTCTACTCCGTTGCGTTCTGGCTCTGCCTTCAACAAAATCACAGACTCAATCTTGCAGTTAGATTTGTTTTTGTTTGTTGCATTTAAAATGTTGATTTGATCACAGAAAAAAAATGTTGATCTATATAGCGCAAACTAATAGGGTGAACTCAGTGAATTTCAATCTTTTGCGTCTTTGCGAGGCCTGGCATTTCTTTTGCGTGGCAGTCCGAGGAATTGCGCGGCTTTGAGGGAACATTGTTGGTAACACCTAATAATGATTAGAAATCCTTTATAAATGATTATAAATGCATTTTGGGTGAACTATCCCTTTACAGTGCTAAGTGGGGAATGAATGACCCTCCCTCCCTCCCTCCCTCCCTCCCTCCCTCCCTCCCTCCCTCCCTCCCTCCCTCCCTCCCTCCCTCCCTCCCTCCCTCCCTCCCTCCCTCCCTCCCTCCCTCCCTCCCTCCCTCCCCCTCCCTCCCTCCCTGTTATAAAATATGACTGGCGTAGGAACAGATGTCAACCAGTGGTAGGGGTCACACTGCTACAGTAATACCACACACACGCGGCTGACTGACATGCGATGCTCCAGCTGTTCACTCAGCACTCTGCCCCCGGGGAGATGACCCATCATCAGAGCTTGGGGAAGGAGCGAGCGTCTCCGGCGGCAACCAAGGGCATGGGGAATCTACCCACTAACTGCACTATCCTCCACTCTGTCTCTCTTTCTCTATATTCTCTCTCCTTGTCTCTCTCTCTACCCTCTACCCTCTCTCTCTCTCTCCCTTTTTCTCTTTCTCTCTCTACTCTCTCTCACTCTACTCTCTCCCTCCCTCTTTCTCTTTCTCTCTCTACTCTCTCTCTCTCTCTCTCTCTACCCACTCTCGCTCTCTCTTTCTCTACCCACTCTCTCCTCTCTCTCTCTTTCTCTCTCTCTCTACCCTCTCTCCTCTCTCCTTGTCTCTCTCTCTTTCTACCCTCTCTCTCTTTCTCTCTCTACCCTTTCTTTCTACCCTCTACCCTCTCTCTCACTTTCTCTTTCTCTCTTTACCCTCCCTCTCCCTATACTCTCTCTCCCTCTCTCTCGCTCTCTCTCTCTCTACCCTCTCTCTCTCTCTTTCCCTCTCTCACCTCTCTCTCTCTGTACCCTCTCTCTTTTCTCTCGTGTCTCTCTCGCTCTATTTCTCTAGTCCAGGAATGGGCAACTTTGATGGAGGTGGGGGACAGAAAAAAATCTAAACTCACCATGAAGGGCCGCAGTTGCTTGCGGGTCTACGTTCCCACATCCCCCCCCAGTCTAATCCCCCTCCAACCCAACCTTGATGCTCTAGCCGTCCCCTATTAGCGACCACGTGGAGAGAGAGAGAACTTCTGTAACAAACTCTCTCTCTTTCAGCGTGTTCCACTTGAAGGTTACAGAGGCAAATAGAGGGGAGAGGAGGGATGAAGGGATGTGAGAGAGGGATGAAGGGATGAATACGTCTCAATGGTATTGCAGTGACACAAGACACGGTGACAGCAGCGCAGCGCTATATAGAACATATTAAAACACGATCATAAGATCTTAATAGACTATAGTCTGTGACAGAATTCCATCTGGGAATTCTAGACGTCCATCATCTCCTTCTGACACCAATTGATCAAAACAAGATATTCCAGAGATTCCGATCGGAGCAGTCACAGTAGTTATTACAGAAGATGTCCCGCTATAGCTCTAAACACGCATCCTGTGTGTGTGTGTGTGTGTGTGTGTGTGTGTGTGTGTGTGTGTGTGCGTGCGTGCGTGCGTGCCTGCGTGCGTGTGTGTGTGTGCGTGTGTGCGTGCCTGCCTGCGTGTCTGTGTGCGCGTGCATGTGTGGCATCATCATGGAAACGCTATAGATCAGTGTCTATGTCTGTCTGTCTGTCTGTCTGTCTGTCTGTCTGTCTGTCTGTCTGTCTAATAGCTGGGTGTCTCAACTCCACGATATGTACATCACGTCAATGGAGTTGAGCGGAGACGACTGTCGGCGGAGTTTACCTCCGACTACATCCAGTCGCTGTCAGTCGATAAGAGGAAACAGTCAGTGGTTGTATTTGACAAAAGTTGTACTTAAATAGTATGGATTTCAGCAAACATTGAAAGGCACAGAGAGGAAAATACATAGGTACATTGCAACGGTTTAGGAATTGACGTTTTTTTGCAAATATCGACCGACAGTGACTCGATGTAGTCAGAGGTAAAACTCTGCCCACAGTCGTCTCCGCTCAACTCCTTTGATGTGATGTACATATCGTGGAGTTGAGAAACTCAGCTATCTGTCAGAGACTACAGTGGATGTACTCAATTGAGAACTGCATTGAAATGGGGGGAAGAAAGAGGGAGCGAGAGAGAAAGACAGCCACCCTATCATAGCCCTTCTATATCTTGTAAGTCGTACAAATGTAATCGTCAAATCCAGAGAGGCACATCCCAAAAAAGTAAATCCACAACTTTACCCCTTTCTTCACACAACCGTAATGCTAGAACTAGGGTAGCTAACGTGTGTGTATGTGCGTGTGTATATAGATTCAGAAGCCTGACAGGGAAAGGTACTCTTTCATATTCAGGAGCCTCTGAGTGGGAAAAGTCTGCCTCTGCCTGTTCAAACTATTCCAACACTGTGTAGCTTTCAAAGGAAGGTGATATCCTGGTTGATGGAGAGGGTGCCTCTGTGAGCAATCCCTCCTAGCCCAATGAGGATGACCAAATAGAGTTCCTTTGTGTATGGTACGTATATGTTGTTGTGTTTATATGGCTAAATAACCAAATTGACGTGCCATTTTAGCTTCCGTTTTTTTAAATCCTGCCACATATGCCAAACTTGCTAAATGCTATCATGAAAGAGAAACCCAAAGGAAAAAAGTCAGACTTTTTGTTGTTTATCCTTGATAATTCTTAATTATCATTTTGTATGTGTACCTTGTTTTAAACGATCAAACAAACCAAACTCAACTAAACGTGACATCATTTTCACAGGGACTCAGGGCCATATGTATCAAGCGTCTCACTCAGAGTAGGAGTGCTGATCTAGGATCAGGTCCGTGTAATCTTTTCATTGTGGTCTAAAAGACTAAACTGATCCTAAATAAGCACTCCTGCTCTGATATGCCTGATAAGTACGGCCCCAGTTCTTAGGGGGCTGTTTGCTTACATAAGTCTTAAGTATTATGTTTTTCTTGGAATCCTCAGAATCAACCTGATATAAAACGGCTTGAAATTGTACTTCGCACTGCCTCCCAATCCTTCTCTCCCTCTCTCCTCATCTGCCCTCTACCCATCCTCTCTCTATCTGCTCTTCCCGAAAAACGTCCTCATCCCTCCTCCTCCCTTCTCTCTATCCCCTCCATCCCCTCACGTACCCTACATTCATCTTTTCTCCTTTCTCCTCACCCACCTTACATCCCTTCTCTATCCCCCTCTTCTCCCACTCCATCCCTCTTTTCTCCTAAATTCTACCCCGTCCCCTCCTCCTACCTCTCAAGCCCAACCCCTTCTCCCCTTCTCCTCAACCACCCTCCATCCCTCCTTTCTACCCTTTACCTCTACCCCCCACCCCTTCCCTTATTCTCCTCACCCACCCTCCATCCCCCTATCTCTACCCCTCCCCTCCTCCTCCCCCCCAGTCCAACCCCTTCTCCTACCCACCCGCCATCCTTCTTTCTTCCCCCAGCCCAACCACTTCTCCCCTTCTCCTCACCAACCCTACATATCTACCCCCCCATCCTAACCCCTTCTCCCTACAGTAAGCGCATTCACTTTCAGACCCGTTCCCAGCAGTGTTTATTCTGCATCCCAAATTGCACCCTATTCCATTTATCGTGCACAACAGAACCCATACGGCTCTTGTCAAATGTAATGCACTATATACGGAGTAGGTTGCCATTTGGGACACAGCCTTTGTCTTGGGCCACACCCCGTTAGCCAGACACACATGGAGACAGACTCTTTGTGGTCCTGAGAGGTTCATTACTGTTCTGCTGCCTCTATGAAGGACTTTCATAGAAACAACACTTCTCCCTAAACGACCCCCCGCAGAGAGAGAGAGAGAGACAGAGAGACTAAAAGCAAGCTATATAAAAACTCTAATGTTTTTCCAAATATGACAGTGCCATTTCTAGAAAAATACAATTGAATAGCAAACGTACAATTAATTTTGGAGCAACACAGGCAATCACCCTTTTCTCAAGGCCTATTCCAAAATTAACTACAAAAACGGTCTGTGAGTCTTTTGAATCACCCAGACAGACCATTACCGACTGTCTCAATTTCTATCAAAAGTAAAACCCAGAAATAGACCCAATTCTCTAAAACACTAAAAAAGCTTGCTCTACTTTCTTTGTTTTTGAGAGCAGAAGGATTAAAAAAAGCATGCAGGCCAGTGCTGCTTATCAAACTGACAGATCAGCTGTTCATTTACATAAGAAACATCCTCATCGCCAAATTAGTTTATATTTTGGGTCCCTCTTCTCCAAAACCCACTTTAATCACACACACACACACCCTGCCAAGCACAGCCAGTTACCACGATGCTATCGGTCCCGCCTGCGTCCAATTTAGCGAGTGTTGTAAACAGTACTCTGTTATAAAACCACATTATCAAGGTCTCCACACTGCCCTCTCTACACACAGAGAACACTTGCATTGCTAGGTGGCCAGGATTTGTCCCCCTAATTGTAGCACTACCTCTCCATTACCTCATTGTTTTCACCCTACTCATAGAACACACACACACGAGCACACAAGCGTCCGCACACACACACACACACACACACGCACACCCACACACACACGTGCACACACACACACACACACACACACACATGTGCACACACACACACACACACACACACACACACACACACACACACACACACACACACACACACACACACACACACACACACACACAGCCTAACCCTGCTGTTAAGTACAATAGCAATTACCAGCACTCTCCAGGCCAAAGGCAATCCGTGTGTGTGTGTCTGTATGTGTGTGGCCAGCCAAGGCAGCTAGACTGTGATTTGTTTGAGTGTAGTTTATTTTTCCACAGTGTAATCAGAAGAGCAGCAGCAGCAAGGAAGGAATGTGAGGTTTGTTTAATAAATCCAAACGTGTGTGTGTGTGTGTGTTTGTGTGTGTGTGTGAGAACGTGTATGTTCTATGAGAGAGGTGAAAACACACACGCTCCAATTAACATACTGTTGAGTTTATAGACAGTGAGAACATGAAAGAGGTCTTGGTTTGTTGGTTGGTGTGTAGCTGTAGAATATGTGTGTGGGTTGTATACATATGAAAGGGATTGAAGATTTCTTTCATCACTTAGTTGTATTGACGTGGAGGTAGAAAAATAAACACACCATTAACTGGATGTTGGGGCAAGGCGTAGGACACACATACACACACTCACACACACGCACACACATACACATAGTTATGTCTTACTATACTTGTGAGGACTTTTTGGGGACCATTCAAAATGATATTTTCCCTAACCCTAAACTTAACCCTAACCTTAACCCTTAACCCTAAATCTAACCCTTAACCCTAAATCTAAATCTAACCCTAACTCCTAAACCTAACCACTAACCTCTAAACCCTAACCCCAATTCTAACCCTTAACTTACCTCTAAGCCTAAAATAGCCTTTTTAAAATGTAATGACTGGCAAAATGTCCTCACTTCTCTGAATTTTAGTTTGTTTACTATTGCTGGGGACTTCTGGTACTCACAAGTATAGTAAAACGTGTACACACACACACCGACGAATACTAGTGTGACTAATACTATAATAAATCTATTAATATGAGAGGCTATGGTTGCAACTATCCCATAACTTCTAATGATGTCTAATATGGAAACAGATGTCTGGATCAATATGTCTGTACATATTTTAATGATTAAACACCATTTAAAGAGAACTCCGTCCAGACGCAATTATATAATGGAGGGAATTGGCTGGTAAAGTGTGTTGATTCTTTTTGAGGTAAGCATTGGCCAGTTGTCATATATATGAGGACTAATTAAATCACCTCTAAGGATCTAGGAACAAAATGACTTGATTAAGAAACAAATAACATCCTCAAATCCAAAGACCCATGCGCATGCACACACACACAAACTGGGCATCCACAGTGACTATTTGAGTCTATGCAAATCAAGCCACAAAGGTCAGGGGGTAAAGGTCATAGGTCCAACTGATAATGATGAAGGGGGTCATTTCCTTGATATTTTCCTCCTCTGTAGGGTGTGTACCATGTCTTGCACTGTAAGGAGTCGTAGCCTGATCCCAGATCTGTTTGTGCTGTCTTGCTTGACAATGACTTCCAATAAGTTGGCAAGACAGCACAAACAGATCTGGGTTCATGCTAATGCCTGTAAGTCTGCCAGTGGGGTTGGTTGAATTCTTAATTGTGATGCAACAATTTTTAATAAAGTTATCCTTATTCTAAAAATGTCAGAGCAGATGGCATATAGCCTCTGGCAGAGCTTTAGTGTTGGAGAAGAAGGGAAGGAAAGAGAAGGGGATGGAGAGCGGGGAGGAAGACACAAAGAGAGAGGGGGGCAGAGAAAGAGGAGAGAAATAATAACGAGAGGGAGAGAGACAGAGAGAGAGGCAAATGTGATATCTCCCCGCCGCCACAAAGGTGCTGTTAAAGACTGTAATCAGATTCCACTCCAGTCTTCTCTAACTGTGGTGGTTTTAAAGATCCTGCTCCTCGAACTCTCCTCTACTGCCAGCCAGAAGGAGGAGGAGGAAGAAGAGGAACAGGAGGAAGCAATTAATATTTTTCACAAACTGTATGCACGGAATACATCTTTTTCACAACAATATATGCTTACATGTTACAAACAGCGCCCCATAGGTAACAGAAACCCTCCATCTGAGGAGAGATTCACTACTCCATCCAGACCCCCTAAGGGAGGGTTGCTCTGCACCACACAGACACACACACACCGCTCTGCACTGAGACGGGTCAGTAGGGAGACAATCTATTACTGACCCCTGCCATGCAGTCATGGCCCCAAGGAGAAAGACCTTGACACCGTTACTTTCACACTGTTATTTTCTCATTATTTTGTACTGTACACATTATTTTGTACTGTATATGTGTTTTTTTCACCTCAAAGTTATCTACTATGAGGATTTGTTTAGTGTTGAAGAACCCCCCCAAAAAATTGAAAGTCGTGTCCTGCTGCCGCTGGTAAGGATTTATTTGAATAGGAAAACGTTTTTTGAAACATCGTGCTGGCTTATATGCAGTGAAATATGACATTGTGCAGTGAAATATGACATTGTTTGGACAACAGTTGCTTAGTTGTCTATTGTGACACCTGTGTATGCAGCTTTACAGTGTCCCGATACTGGACACTGTAAAGCTTACCGTGCGCTTCCCAGTCGAACCAGTTTGTGCTTATATTACGTTGACATTTTGTGACGTTTTTTGTTGTTGTCTTCGGCTGTTTTTTCTCCGGCTGTTCGTGCACACACATTTTTTAAATTGAGGCAAGTCGAAGTTCGGTCGTCAAAGTCATTGCCCCTCCGTCAGTGATTGGTCAACAGTACTACTTCTAGTAGGAGTGGGAACGTGAAGTGTTTGTTGTCGTTCAATGAGATGGGGTACGTTTTCATACAAATTTTGTCACTTGAGAATTACCGCACAAAACATGTTAGTTAGATGTAAAATTGAGCGACTAAGACATCATTTGCAAAAACATCAACGTTAATGACAGATTTCTTGATTTATCTTAGATTAATTCTGACTATTTTGTAAGTGTTTCTGGCTATGTCGTTGTGAGGGTGGCTCAAGAGGCACAACAGTAATATTGCTGTTATTTTTTCGTTTTTCAAGCAAAGGTCTTTTGGGAGTATGAGAGCACAGATGGTCGTTTAGCTATGCCGAGTTCTGCTAGGAGCAAACCAAATTGATGTATGCTGACGCCTTAACTAGACAGGCAATCCAGTGTGTTCTTATAGGGTGGTGTGAACCTAGATGGCCTATTGCTGCTGGTGTTGTTCAGTTACATCAGTGGTTCTCAAACCTCTCTGTGGGGACCCCAAGCACATATTGGCCAGATACTCTAGTGGCCGCTCTAACAATGAAAATAAATGTCTTCAAAAATGAAAGGTAGTCGGGAGAAGGCAAGATCAGGAGGGACCATTCTAGCCAATGAGAGGGCAGAACAACAGGCGGGTTTGAACAACAGACACTACTTTTTCCACTAGTTACCCCAGCCACAAAGTTAAAAATTAGCTATATCGTAAAAATGCATGCATATTTTTTTATAATATTTGTGGTGTTAATTTGAGGTTAGGGTTAGGAATAATGTTAGCAGTGTGGTTAAGGTTAGTGTTAGGTTTAAAATCACATGTTAAGAAGATAAATTGTTGAAATAGGCGGGGTTTATAATGTTGTGGCTGTGGTAACTAGTGACAACCAGGCACAACATCGATATTAATAGTTATCTCAAAGTTGTATATTCGATCAAATAAGCCACAGGTAGCAAATAAGCCATTCAACTATTTGTTAACCAAATTCAACACTCGCATTGACCTCCATACAAAAATTCCTCGGTTGGTGAGTGAAAAAAACACACAAAAACACCACCTGTTGAAAAAGACATATGTTGGGCCCTGTTATCCCTCTCACTTCACCTCTTCCTCTCTGCCCACAGCCATTCCATGCATTTGATCTATTCCAGAGATAGTACACCTGATTCGACTTGCCAATTAATCATCAAGCCCTTGACTACTTGAATCAGATGAGTTAGTTTACAGCATTGTGAAACGTCTGGGGGTCCCCGAGGACCCGAAGGGAGGTTTGAGAACCACGGAGTTACATCATTGTGAGCAGGGCTAAGATATGGCATTGGTGTGGCAGCACCAGAAGATGTCTTCCTTTGATGTTCTTACCATGTGGAGAAAGGGTTTGTGTTTCCTCCCTCCGAGGGGGTAGTCTTTCCTTGGGTTCATGGGAACCACAGCGGTGGAGCCGGAGGGCAACTCCAACGGTCACGCCCACTCTTCCAGCCAAACCTGGGATGTAGTGTGAAGTTGCCCCTAGGTGCTGATCTTGGGTCAGTTTAGCATTTTCCCAACTAATGGTTAAGGTTAGGATTGGGACAGGAGAAGCTGATCCTAGATCTGTACCCAGGGGAAACGTTCACACCTGTGGTGGTCCAAAAAGCCACTTTCTGAGCACATCTACAATGGGTATGTATATGTATGGAAGGTTTCATTCAAATCAAAAGGGATGTGTGTGTGTATTGTTTGTATGTGTGAATTGTGTACGTGTGTGTGTGTGTGTGCGTGCGTGCGTGTGTGCAATAATCCACAACGGTCAATTCCCGACTGTCAATTTAATCCAGGTCCCCATGGATGGGGATGTTGTACATCTACAAGGAGATGAGAATAATGTTTTGCCACACCAAGAGCAGCCCGGCCCCACTGGACACACCCCTGGCTCTGCAAACCCTGCCCATCCTTTTTTTATATCTGCTTTGCCACGTTGGTCTGGCACTGGCAAAGGGCACACTATAGAGAATGATTGCATTGCTAGTTGGCCAGGAATTTTTCCTGGTCAGGGTAAGTTGGTCAGGGAAATCTCCAGGACCATAATTGTAGTACTACCTCTCCATTACCTCATTGTTTTCACCTCGCTCATATACACCCCCCCCTCTGCGGATTTAATCACAACTACAACACACACACAACTACACGACACACAACTATAGAGAAGGGCCTGCCCTGTGCCCAGCCACCACACACCACACAAATACACAACACACAACTACAGAAAGAGATGAGGCAGTTGTATGAGGGCTAGGCCTGAGCCCACCACCCAATTACACAGAGATGAGGTAGTGGCATTAGGGTCAGGACCCTAAGGCTATGCAGGACCAGGGTTGAAGTCCGCAGCTAGCGTATCCTTGCACCAGACCTGTACGTGCTTTAGCCCAGGGCTTTTCAAACCTCTCTTCTGGAACCCATGTATTTTAAAGGCCCAATGCAGCTTCTTTTTTTTCAATATCAAATCATTTCTGGGTAACAATTAAGTACCTTACTGTAATTGTTTTTAATTAAAATGGTCAAAAATACACCAAAATAACTACTTAGCAAAGGGACATTTCTCAAGCAAGAATTTAGCTAGGACTGTCTGGGAGGTATGAGTGGGGAGGGGAAAACTTAAAATGTTCTGCTATTGACAGAGAGGTTTGGAACTCTCTTTCTTAATGGTCTATTAACTAATTTACCACATGGTGACATCACCATGAAAGGCTTAAACTCCATCCCTCCAAAACAGGCTGAAATTTCAGGCTATCTTTTCAAACAGGGCATTATCATCATTTTCACAACCTCATAGTGTGGAAATATAATATATATATATATAACACAGGATAATTATGTTTTGGACTGCACTGGGCTTGAACTATTCCACACACCTGATTCAACTTGCAATTAAACATCAAACCTTTGAATAGGTGAATCAGGTGAGCTAGTTCAGGGCTACAACAAAGTTGTGAAACGTCTGGGGGCCCCGAGGAGAGGTTTGAAAACCACTGCTTTAACCTACTGCTCTATCATTGCCATGCCTCCATGTATGTTTGGTATGTATGCAGGCACGTGCACAGATAGAGCTCTACCTGTGCAGGTTGTGGTATAATTTTCTTGTTTGTTTTTGTAGGCTATACATTTTCTGTCATTGTTGTTTGGAACCCACTGCCCGCAAGTCATTGTCAAGTTCGCCACCCTATCCGTTGGTTGCGCCTGTTGATATGGGCCCGGTTTCCAAAAAGCATCTTAAGGCTAAGTTCATTGTTAGAACCGTTTAGGAGCATTATTAAATCGCTGAGCTGTTTCCCAAAACAATAGAAATAGCTCTAACACTCGTTAGCTCGTATTGGCTCGTATTACTAATGTTTTGTACACTCGGTGTATTTTATGATGTGTAGCCTAACATGTGCGCAATGATATGCCAAATCTGTGATTCAGTGCATTTTTATTGGGTAAGCATTCAAGTAAACTGATTCAATATTTACAGCTGTCAGTGGTAATATCTCTCTAGGTACTGATCCGTCGTCAGTATTGTGAAATAATTATAATGTTAAGGTAAGATCATCGCACATAGCGAACGCTCTCTGCATGGTGTTTTGGGAAACGCATGTTACATATTTGGCCGTTGTAGGAAAGATGAATATTAAAACACTTGTAAGCCTGACACCCCATTCACATTAATCATGAGCACAATTTTTCCAAACTCTACGTCTTCTTCAGTCCGGCCAGGGTCCGTCGAAGACTAGAAAGTTATCAAACCATAGAAGATGAAAATATGTGTTTGGGTTTATTGGATAGCTAGCAACTTGTAAACAATTACTCATTCCTATAAGTGAGTAGTATTTTAATAGTATGTTAAAAAATAACACATTGGATTTTAAACCAATTATACTTTATGACTGTTGCCTCCCGTTTTAGTTTATTGTGATGGTAATGGCGTTTGTTTTTTATGATAATTATTAGGTGAAGGTCGCAAGTTACAGTATAGACTAGCTTTTAGCTAGCTAGCTGCTCTGTATGCTAGCTTGACTTGCTAGAAAGTTATAGAAGGAAGTTGAGGAAAAAGTAACTAAACAAAACATATTTTATTATCAACTGAAACAATGTGTTTCTCCTGTCTTGAATGAAAAGGTCATATTTTACAATCTTCCCCCCCAAAATGCGATCCCTGACAAGAGACTAGGCTGTCCTTCATCTTTTCTTGCATTGTGAAACCCTCCCTATGCTCTCTGTCCAGTAACGGAACGAGATGGCATAAAGATGACGTATGGCGCAATGAAATACGTTTGTCACGATGTAAATGGGGCATGAGTTCCATCACTATTGGGAAACCCCTCACGCACCCGATTGTGCCTTTTTTCCCAGTCTGCCAGGTATGGCGATTGCGCACGCACGGGGGAGGAGAGAGCGAAAGAGAGAGATGTGGTTTTTGTGTGTGTGTGTGTGTGGCGGATGCTATCACTGTTATTCATAAACCTGCATTGTCACTTCAAGAGCATGCATTCATTAGTCTGTATTGTGTTCCCACTGGTCCAGGCAGGAAGACAACGGATGCAGTCCAAACACACCCTATCCCATCAGCCCTCAAATGAAGTTGGCTGAGGGGATAGGGATGGCCCGGGCATTCGTCACTCGTTCATCCCGTGATGATTGTGTTTTCAGCCACCGGTAGCTTGTGGGTGCTTTATATGCGTTACAGTCAATTATAATTGCATGCCTACCTACATTAAATATATAATTATTAATATATGCCTACTGTATAATAGCAAGCAAATTAATTAGTTAAATAACGTTAGCCTGCCTAGCTGGAAACCATTTTTATTTCTACAATTTCCAAAAGCTAACCAAACAAAAACATAATTACTTTTATGAGATGTGTTTGTGCCATCATGTGCATTAGTAGCACAATTTCTAACTGATTTTACATTAGTTTTTACTTATGTTGACTCCATATATTGACGTGTAGGTTTTAATTTTTGGGTGACTTTTCTTAGCGGATGTGCAATCGTCACAAATTGAATTATGGGGAGTTTCAGGCCCCGAAGTGAACATGTTTGTACACTCGCAAACTCGACTAAAAACGAGGGCTGAGGGGCTTATGTTGCAAATTTCCCTTGCTTGGCTAATCATTTGGACCGTCCTCAAAGAGAACAAACACACTGCTATAGCATTAGAGTGGTGTGAATGGGTTTATCTGAATTTTCCCCTACATTTCCCCCCCACCTCAGCCAGCCCCCTAACAATTTGAGTTCAACCAATGAGCTTCAGCCCCTCACCATTTGACTAACATCTAGCAAGAGGCACCACATACACACACAGCGAGAGAGAGTGCAATGCAATTTTTGGGGACCACTTTTGGCTCGTGAGCACTACTTTCAGAACTACTGGATAAAAAGTATGCACAAGTACTGGAGAATCTCTTTAATTCTATACTGTGGTGCCACATTCTCAATATACTTGCTTTGTCCTCAGTTTGTGCTCTTTTGTGACACACACGCAAACACTGACCTCAATTTTGTTCAATTTAAATCATTTGATTGCCAAGAAATAGTTGTACTGTCAATATAGGCTAATAATGAAACAAGTGGTGATTTTAAGTAAAAATAAATCCAATCTAATAGAAGTGAACCTACCTGAACCACACACAAATGGGAACGTTAACTTCAAACTTCTACAGTAGTGAACGAAATGCACTGTAGACTGCTAGACTAATTACATAGCATATCTCTCACTCACGCCAAACTACACTGAGTGTACAGAACATTAGGAACAGTATTGAGTTGCACCCGCTTAATATTGAGTTGCACCTGCTTTTGCCCTCAGAACAGCCTCAATTTGTCGGGGCATGGACTCCACAATGTGTCAACAGCTTTCTACAGGGATGCTGGCCCATGTTGACTCCAATGCTTCCCACAGTTCTGTCAAGTTGGCTTGATGTCTTTCGGGTGGTGGACAATTTGTGATACACATGCGAAACTGTTGAATGTGAAAACCCCAGCAGCGTGACACACTTAAACCGGTGCGCCTGGCACCTACTACCATACCTGTTCAAAGGCACTTAAATCTTTTATCTTGCCCATTCACCCTCTGAATAGCACACATACACAATCCATGTCTTAAGGCTTAGAAATCCTTCTTTAACCTACCTCCTCCCCTTCATCTACACGGAGTGAAGTGGATTTAACGAGTTACATTAATAAGGTGCCTTCAGAATGTATTCACACCCCTTTTTCCACATTTTGTTGTGTTACAGGCTGAATTTTAAATGGATTTAAATTGATTTAATTTAGATATTGTGTCACTGGCCTACACACAATACCCCATAATGTCAAAGTGGAATTATGTTTTGAGAAAGTTTTACAAATTAATAAAAATGAAAAGGTGAAATGTCTTTAATCAATAAGTATTTAACCCTGTTGCTATGGCAAGCCTAAATAAGTTCTGGAGTAAAAATGTGCTTAACAAGCCACGTTATACATTGTATGGAATCATTCTGTGTGCAATAATAGTGTTTTAACATTTTTTTTATTTTTTATTTTTTACTTAAACAGTTAAGAGTTTAATGGCTCTAACAGGATAAACTGAGGCTGGATCAACAACATTGCAGTTACATCCTGCTCATGCAAGGCACTAAAGTAATACTGCAGAAAATGTGGCACAGCAATTCACTTTTTGTCCTGAATACAAAGTGTTATGTTTAGGGCAAATCCAATACAACACATTACTGAGTACCACATTCCATATTTTCAAGCATAGTGGTGGCTACATCATGTTATGGGAACGCTTGTAATCGTTAAGGACTGGGAAAATAGGAATGGAGCTAAGCACAGGCAAAATCCTAGCTGAAAACCTGCTTCAGTCTGCTTTCCAACAGACACTGGGAGATGAATTCACCTTTCAGCAGGACAATAACCTAAAACACAAGGCCAAATCTACACTTGTGTTGCTTACCATGAAGACAGTGAATGTTCCCGAGTGACCAAGTTAGTTTTGACTTAAATCTGCTTGAAAATCTATGACAAGACCTGAAAATGGATGTCTAGCAATGATCAATAACCAATTTGACAGAGCTTGAAGAATTTCTTAAATACTAATTCAGAAAGTGTTGTACAATTCAGGTGTGGAAAGCTCTTAGAGACTTGCCCAGAAAGACCCACAGCTGTAATAGCTGCCAAAGATGCTTCTACGATGTATTGACTCAGGGGTGTGAACCTATGTAAATTGAGATATTTCTGTATTTCATTTTTCAATAAATTAGCTAAAAATTCTAAACATGTTTTCACTTTGTCATTATGGGGTATTGTGTGTAGAAAAATGGGTGAGTAAAAAATGATTTAGTTATTTTCTATTTAATCCATTTTGAATTCAAGCTGTAACACAACAAATTGTGGAGTAAGTCAAGGGGTATGAATACTTTCTGAAGGAACAGTAGCTTTCACCTGGTAAGTCTATGTCATGAAATGTTTTGTACACTCAGGGTATATCTATTCTGACAGCACTTTCAACTCAATCACACTAATATTAACCTTATAGATGATAGGGTGAGAACAAGATGCACTTTTGTAGAATGACTGACAGATATCATGTTTCATTCTAATTAACCCATAGCAAACTAATTGAAATAGGTTGGTAAAAAGGAAATTAGGCTGAAACAAAATAGCAAATACTATTATATTGCGAAAACATTGCATTTATTCTTAGGCCTAAAATATATGTTTTCTATTTCCTGTATCGTGCAAATTAATTAGGCCTTCATTAAGCGGGGAGAGTGTTAAACCAATTTAATCTAATATAATGGATAGGCTAGAATAATCAATCATATGGCTTTCAGCTCCTTCTGGAAGATAGTGCCTTAAAAGTATCCATACCCCTTGACACATTTTGTTGTGTTACAGCCTGAATTCAAAATGGATTATATTGTTGTTGTTTTTTATCTCCCCCATCTACACATAATACCCAATAATGACAAAGTGAAAACATGTTTTTAGAAATGTTTGCAAATGAAATACAGAAATATACAGAAATATCTCATTTACGTAACTATTCACACCCCTGAGACAATACTTAGTAGAAGCACCTTTGGCGGGTGTTTCTGCATCAGCTTTGCACATCTGGATTTGGGGATTTTTCTCCATTCTTCCCTGCAGATTTTCTCAGGCTCTGTTAAATTAGTTGGGGAGCGGCAGTGAACAGCAATCTTCAAGTTTTTCCAGCGATTTTCAATGGGATTCAGGTCTGGCTTGGGCTGGGCCACACAAAGACTGTCACATGTGCTGAAGCCATTCCAGTGTCGCTTTGGCTGCATGTTGGGGTATTTTCCCTGTTGGAATGTAATTCTTTGCTCCAGTCGAAGGTCATTTGCACTCTGAAGCAGGTTCTAATCAAGGATGTGTCTGTATTTGGTTCCATTCTTTGTTCCCTCTATCCTTACCAATCTCCCAGTCCCTGCCGCTGAAAAGCATCCCCATAGCATGATGCTGCCACCACCATGCTTCACGGTAGGGTTGGTGTTTAACAGGTGATGATCTGTGCCTAGTTTTATCCAGACATAGCACTTTGCATTCATGCCAAATAGTTACATTTTTGTCTCATCAGACTACAGAATCTTTTTCCTTATGATCTCAGAGTCTTTCACATGCCTTTTTGCAAACTCCTAATGTGCTGTCTTGTGCCTTTTTCTCAAGAGTGGCTTCCATTTGGCCACTCTCCTATAAAGCCCAGATTGGTGAAGTGCTGCAGAGACTGCTGTCCTTCTGGCAGGTACTCCCATCTCAGCCAAGAAACTCTATAGTTCTGTCAGATTGGTCATTGGGTTCTTGGTCACCTCCCTGACCAAGGTCCTTCTTGCCTGGTTGCTCAGTTTGGTCAGACAGCCAGCTCTAGGCAAAGTCTAGGTAGTTCCAGATCTTTTCCATTTCCCAATGATGGAGACCACTGTGTTCTTGTAAACTTTCAACACTCTAGAAATTGTTTTACACTCTTCCAAAAAATATTTGCCTCGACGGAGATCTACAGAAAGTTCCTTTGACTTCCTGGTATAGTTTTTGCTCTGACATGCACTGTCAACTGTGGGACCTTATATAGAAAAGTGTGTTTCTTTCTAAATCATGTCCAAACAATTGCATTGACAACAGGTGGACTCCAATCAAGTTGTAGTGACATCTAAAGGATGATCAAAGGAATTTGGATGCAACGGAGCTACAATTGGAATGTCATAGCAAAGGGGTGTGAATAGGTATGTAAATGAGATATTTTTGAATTTGATTTTCAATAAATATGCAAACAATTCTAAAAACATGTTTTTATTTCGTCATTATAGTTTTTTTTTTAAATATCCATTTTGAATTCAGGCGTTAACACAACAAAATGTAGAATAAATCAAGGGGTATGAATACTTTCTGAAAGCACTGAAGATTATCATAATCTATTGAGTTCCTAAAGTAGCCTACCGTCCGCGGTATAATCACAGGACAGGACGAGACCGGGAGAATATGAGCACGGCACCTAGATCCAAACCCACATGTCAAGATTTTGGGATAATTCATTCATACAAAAATAAACTCCAAAGGGCATAATATTAATGATGAATTGCGAACCGGCATGACTGACGGGCTGAAATGACAAACGCACTTGTCACAACAGCCTATGCCTGAGACCGTCGTCGCTTGATCATCGGTCAGTGACTGACACAACACCGCAGAGGCAGGCGTTGTAAAGAATTAAGACCCGGGGCAGTGGGGTGCTGGGTGCACCAGCCCGGTGACGTTGGAAAAGCAATGAAACGACACAATAATATATTCTATTGTAGACTACTGGGAGCAATGCCAGCAAAAATTCCCAGATAAATATACTCTCATAAAAATGGGGGAAATAGCGATTAACGGATATTGGAATAAAAAAAGGGTGCTGTTACAAACACAAAACATTATGATGATCTATTCTATATCACCCACCTTTGTCATCTCACGACAAACAGACGCGACTGATGATGGTGCGGCTATTCTCGTTTGACGTTTTTGACTAATAGGTAGGCTACTGCCCCTCTTTCACCGGTACCCCGTTATGAGAGAAGCGAATCTCCTCCAATCTTCCTTTTCCTTCTTATTCTTCTTCGTCATCGATTCATTCGTGATAGAAACATCAAAAGGACTGTAATCGGAGGCTAGTGCTATGGAAACGCTGCAGGATGGAATCGTTCGTTTTACATTTGATTGCCCCTCTGTCCGGCGGATGCTGCTCTCCCGCTGTATGTCATCAATGCTTTGAGACCCCTCGTGCGCACAAACGAGACGGTCATGTCTTTTGAGACCGCTTTTCTTCTATACCCGCGCCGAATGCGCCCCCAGTCGTGGAATGAAGGGGCAGCACACACACAAGCGCTCACACATGCTGATGATGTGGAATGACTCAATTATATATTGTAAGACGTTATTTATTATTATGATTTGATGAAGTGTTGTTTGTGTGTGGATGGCCCATGGCGCCATATTGCAGGGTCCATATGGTCGGGGTAGACTGGATAGAGCATTACTTGGACAATAGAGGGAGACAATGCCTCGTTAAACGACACTGTCTTGTCTCCTTATTGAAAAATTAGTTGATCCATGAAGTTTATTATGTTCCTGTCTTCACAATGTCTGTTTATGTCCCAAATAGCCCCCTGTCCCCTATGAAGTGCACTACTAAGACAGTGGGTTGTGTTCATAACAAGCAGAGGAACATAATGAACTTCACGATCAACAAATTCTTCAAGAAGTCTAGACAGTATCGTTTAACAAGCATTGTTCCCTAAATGCTACTTGGTCAGCAATGTTAGACATTTCTGACTATGTAGGCCTACATTTTCTGATACATTTTTTTTTGTTTCATAGAATGTATTGGCTCATTTGATGGCGACAGTTGTGCTTTTAAAAAAAAAAAAAATTTGTGATTCAGGATTATTGCTAGGCCGCATAGGCCTACACTTGATTCAATGTTGTCATGCTTTTAGTTGATCAAAGTTATGGAATTCACATGGGATATCTATATGTCTGTTTATCACACTTACCATACATTAAAGAGCTTAATTTACACAATAGCTGTAGCAACTGGATGAAGAGCACTTATCTGACGAGTTGGTTATTTATGAGAAGATTGTCCTCCTATAACAAAATACAAGCAAGGCAAATGGCTTCACTTGGACTAAAAATACATATTTAGTCAGACAACAATGTCAGCAAGTAGCCTTGGTATGCAATATAGATGCATTTTATCCGGAGACAAACAATGGTTTGTGCAGAAGCTCATGTAAATCTGATTCATGATACTCATGCGTGACCACAAGTGTATCATTGGCCTAGCTACTTATATAATTGCTTCAGCATTTCACCTTCATCGTCCATGTACTTTACGGAATATGACAAACAACATGTGAACCAAATGCAAACATGTTCTATATGTCTGCCTTGTGAAGTGTGAAGAAATGATAGTGTGTGGCCCTGTCCTGTGACATTGCGACGACCTCACAGAGGGGTCCTCTGTCACTGAAAGCCCTCTTATCTTCCTATGGAAGAGTTGAATAATTCACCTTACGCACGCACGCACACACACACACACACTCACGAACACACACACACACACACCATCTAGGTTAGATAAGCCCCCTACTGCTCCCTTCTTCCCTCCTACAAGGCTTGTCATCACCATCGATCACCACAATGCCTTCCTTGGCCCCCCCCACCACCCCACTCCTCCCTCATCCCCTGCTCCGCTGCTCCCTTGGTACGGCCGGGGCTAGTGTAGTGCTGCTTGGATTTCAACTCCAGAGAGAGAGAGAGTGTGTGTTTGTCTGTGTTAGCTTGACTCTCGGAGGGAGGAGAAACCCCACTTCTCTAGGATCAGGTATCCCGTACAGCCAGGCCTCTCTCTCTCTCTCTCTCCCTCTCCCCATCTCTCTCTCTGCTTAGCTCAGTCCTGGGCGGATTAATGGGTGCTCTGTGTGTGTGTGTTTGTGTTGTGTGTGCATACGTGCATGCACTTGCGCTGTGTGTGTATGTGTGTGTGTGGGGGGGCTTAATCTTCTGTGATGATTTAATTTGCATGTTATGGCCTTTTGCACTCCCTGCATATTTTCTATGGTAAAGCTGCTCTTTCATCATTTCCCTCTCTCTGATTACACTACAGAGGGAGCTCAACTCTCCGTCCTCTCATCAACTGTGTGTGTGTGTGTGTTTGTGTCCAGTCAGTAACTGGAGCAGTTCACCAGGCAAGGCTGAGGGAGTGCCAGCTTTGCCTGTTAAAGTGACACACACACACACACACACACACACACACACACACACAATACACCCTTAGAACCTCCACCAGGAAGTGGCCATTAACTGTGAATGGGGTCAAAGGTAAAAACAGAAGAGCCGACAAGGAAAGGTGGATATGTCTGTGTCCCAAATCGCACCCTATTCCTATATAGTGCACTACTTTTGACCAGAGCTCTATGGGTCCTGGTCCAAAGTAGTGCACTATATACAGAATAGAGTGGCATTGGGGAGAGCCTATGTGTTAACAGGAGTTTTTAGAGTGTTCACTTTCTCTGTATAACAAGGGTGTATTGGTATCATATGTGTCATTAACATAGTATTAGTGTTGGAGCACTTAACCTAGTGTACGTTGAGTTGAGTAGAAATTTGGCTGAGGACAGGTACCATGTATGGTGAAGAACAATCTGTCTTTTTTGGTCAGAAATTATTGACACCCCTGTTTTCAATACCTTTCAATATCTCAACTTGCGAGGATCACGGCACTGAGCCTTTTTCTAAAATGTTTTATGAATTGGAGACCACATTGGGAGGGATCTTACACCATTCCTTCATACAGATTATTTTCAGATCCTTGAAATGCTTCATCTGTGTTTATGGACGGCCCTCTTCAATTCAAGCCACAGGTTTTCAAAGGGGTTCAAGTCTAGAGACTGAGATGACCATTGCTAAATGTTGATTTTTTTGGGGGTGTATTAACCATTTCTTTGTGGATTTTGATTTGCTCTTGTGGCCAAGTTTCAAGAGGCAACCAGGTTTTTGGCTAAAATGCCCTGGTTCTGGGTAAAGTTCAGGATGCCGTTGACTTTGACAATGGCCCTAGGACCAGTGGAAGCAAAATAGCCCCATAACATCAAAGATATTTTACAGTAGGCATGAGGTTATTTTCTACTCATGCATTCTCATTCTCATGCTGGTTTACATGGCCAAGAAGCTCTATTTTCATGTCATCTGAACAAAGCACTGGTTCCAATCCAGCCCCCCACCAAACCACAGACACTATATCAAAACCACAGACACTATATCAAACCAGCTCCCCTCTGACCCCTGGGTGTTCTGAAATCTCACTAGTGATCAGCTTAGTGGTGCAGTCCACATACCGGGAATCTAACGGCCTGTAATCTGCAGGATGAAATGGGTAACAATAATCTAATAATCTACCACAGATTGAGATGGGTGACCTGGGTCTATGGCTTGCGTCCCAAATAGCACTATTCACTATATAGTGCACTACTATTGACCAGGACCCATAGGACGCAACCATCTATACACCACACGTGCAGTGTAGGAAAAGCAATCATCATTAATAACTCAACCTCAATCTTCTAAGTGATCCTCTTCTATGGGCTACTTCCCAATTGGCTCCCTATTCCTTAAATAGTGCACTTCTTTTGACCAGAACCCTATGGGCCCTGGTCAAAAGTAGTGCACTACATCGGGAATAGGGTGCCCTAGATCCACTGCACATCTGACTAAGGTAGGTAGGTCACTGCATCATCAGACAGTGCAGTACAACATACTCTCAATCTCAACCTTTGTGTTTATATTGTGTGTCCTACTCTGCTGTCGATCATATTAAAAGCATCATTAAAGCCATGTGTGTCCCAAAGTTGATGGGTTTATTGATCCCCTCCCCACAGGACAAAGAACGTAATTTCAATGTGGAAATTTGGGTAATAGTTGGTTGAGACATTGATCAATGCGATTTCAACCTTTATTCACCCACTCAAAAAGACAGCCAGAAGTTTGTTGAATTCCCAATGTGTTATCACTATGCTTTCAACCATCTAAAAGCACAACCAAATTCCAAAGGAAAAACAATGTCACATTTTTGCTTTATCCTCATGTGAGCCAGTTTCATCAAAGTGCTTGATGATTTTTGCAACTGCACTTGAGGAAACTTTCGAAGTTACTGAAGGTCAGTCAATCCGGAAAATGTCATGTCTTAAAGTAATGATAGACTGTCGTTTCTCTGTGCTTATTTGAGCTGTTCTTGCCATTATATGGACTTGGTATTTTACCAAATAGGGTTATCTTCTGTATACCACCCCTACCATGTCACAACACAACTGATTGGCTCAAAAACATTAATAAGGAAAGAAATTCCACAAATGAACTTTTAACAAGGCACATCTGTTAATTGAAATGCATTCCGGGTGACCACCTCATGAAGCTGGTTGAGAGAATTCCAAGAGTGTGCAAAGCTGTCATCAAGGCAATTGCTACTTTGAAGAATCTCAAATATAAAATATATTTTTGATTTGTTTAACACTTTTTTGGTTACTACATGATTCCATATGTGTTATTTCATAGTTCTGATGTCTTCACTATTATTCTACAATATAGAAAATAGTACAAATAAAGAAAAAACCTTAAATGAGTAGGTGTATCCAAACTTTTGACTGGTACTGTATATATTGCACTACTTTCAGTATATAGGGGATAGGGTGCCATTTGCTATTCTCAGTCCACTCCCCCATCATATTACGTTTACTTGTCTTGTCACGTTCACATTATAAAAAGTGAACACCAAATGTATGCAGTGACTGTAATTAACACTAGGTGGCGGTGACGGTCAAAATACCGTTTACCGACCTCGTAAAGATGGCAGCGCCCTTCACCCGTTTTGTGTTTGGAGGAAAGTAGGAGATTATCTATTACATTTTGTTATCATAGGTCAGACAACTGCGTGTAGCAGAAACATGGACACAGATAGAAATACGAAGGTTTGAACAATCTGATGTTAAGCTTTCTTCAAACGACAAATTGTCAATTTTGCGATCCTGAGTGTCAGTAGGCTACTGAATGTAAACAATTGCTTATTGACCAGCCCTAAGATTCAATGACTATATTAAATAGTCAATACCGTTTATACAAATTAATAACAGGACTGTCTGAAAAATCTAGCTATCAGTCATGTGACTTCATAAATCGTACCTGGTAGGCCTACTTTAGCTATCGTCAATAAATGATATGGAACGCAGTATTGGTGCAAAACTAAAGTAGCTAAATTTAACGTTTAGAGATATAGCCATACAGGCTGTACTGTACTCTGAGGACCTAGTTCACTGCGTGCTGTATCTAATTTCTCTGTTCTGTACAGCTGGAGTTTGCAGTGCAGATGACATGTGACAGTTGTGCAGAGACAATCCAAGCTGCTGGAGGGAAAACCAGGCAGGTGCATTTTTACCTGTCCATTCCACCACTCAAGTAATTGATTAGTGTAGTAGGCTACGAACTACACTTCTTCTACAGTGTGCACACCCAACTCAATGTGAATTAGGGGCATTGCCCCTAGGCTGCATACCAATAGTAATACAGTAGAACAAATTATGAATGTTATTATTTACTTAGCTATTACTGTTACATCCTAGTGCAGTACATTGCAATTTAGTTAGCAATACAGGGGCTGCTCTTGCTTTTGCTCAAATACTTAACACTGGAACGAAACCACAGGGCCCCTCCATGCATTCCACGATTCATCCACTAAAAGCCATCTAAAGCATAGCCGGTCACATGGCAGCAGTAATCTCTCTTTTCCTTCATTCCTCATCTCTGTGCGTTCTCCTCATTGCTTTTCGCTCTCTCTGTTTTGGTTCCTCACCCTTTTCTTTCTTTCTCTCTTTTTTTTTTTCCAGTGTTCCTCGTGCCCTCTTTCTCACCTCTCCTTTATTCTGAGTACAGGAGTGCGGTCGGTGAGGATAGACGTGGGGAAGGAGGAGGTTCTGGTGGAGGCATCTCTGACGTCCAATGAGGTGCAGGGTCTCATAGAGAGCACAGGACGCAGGGCGGTACTCAAGGGCATTGGGGGAACAGAAGAGGGTAAGGCTGCAGACATACTTTCGGACATGTTTAATCCGTTTCGGACACGGATGAAATTGTATATTACTTGCATTCATTGCCCGTCAAAAAAATTTGTGCGTTTTTTGTCGGACAGCCATCTCCTTGTCATTCACCTCTCAAAGGATGACTCTCATTGAAAAAGCATTGCCTCTATCCGAAATACTCTGAATACAAAATCCCAATGTGTCCACGGCCTATGGCGGGAGCTAACAGCCTGAAGGTGTGTGAATTACTTGGTGAATTCAGAATGCCTGAACATATTAACAGACTAATGTCCAATATTGAAGTTATTAGTAGGCCTAAATCACAGGTGTATGGGGCAGCCTATGTGCATCTGTATTTGTGTATTCTACTATATGTGTAATGTGTGTCTACTCTTTATGTGTGAGTCTGTACTCTATGCAAATGTTTGTGTGTCTCTGTGTATCAGACTTGGGTGCGGCGGTAGCCATGATTGTTGGTAGTGGTCCTGTTCAGGGGGTGGTGCGGTTCCTGCAGCTGTCTGAGGAGCGCTGTTTGATCGACGGGACCTGGTGCCCACGGCCTCCACGTCCACGCGCTAGGAGATCTCACACAGGACTGCCAGAGGTAGTGTGTGTGTACGTCCTCAAAGTCGATTAAAGGAACCATTGGCTAGATCTGTCGCTCATGATATCACAGTTGCACCTGCTTGCCCCAGAGGATCATGGGACCTGATAACTCATGTTTCTCTCTGTGTGTGTGTTTGTACAGCTGTGGAGAACACTATAACCCCTATGGGAGACAACATGGCGCCTCGCAGGACCCAGACAGGGTACAGTTTCCTTGCCTTCACTCAGAGTAGGTTACAATATATAGTCCTGCTTCATTACCTTGTGAAACTGGGGTACTTTCTGAGATGTTATGCTCTCAGGAAGTAACTTTTTACTGTCTCAAAGAGATGATAGGATTGGTATTGACTGATATTGATTAGACAGATATTGGTTAAAAAAAATAATCTTTGCCTTTTACCTTTTCTAACTGGTCAAATGCTATTCATGGCTGTGATATCTATATCCATGTGTTTCTATATCCAAAAATGTGTTTTCTTCCAGCATGTAGGTGATCTGGGGAATATTGTGGCTGGACCAGACGGCCGAGCCTCATTCAGACAAAAGGACCCTCAGCTAAAGGTAACACACGTGCACACACCTACTCCTTCTGATCTAAAACCTATGTATTTACATGGTACTTACACAGGCAAGTACAGTGTAATTATAGTGTAGACATTTAGTACATGGTGTTTGAGGCATGCGCAATTTAAAGAATTTACAACTAGACTCACTATGGAGATAAATGAGTAATCTAGAACGTTAATTCTAGGATGAGGGCAGGTTTAGCCACAATTACATCCTGAGCACAGCACACTGGTCAGTTGTACCAACAACATTGTCTGTGTCCTAATTGGCACCCTATTCCCCATTTAGTGCACTACTTTTGACCAGGGAAAAAGTAGTGCACTAAATCGGGAATACGGTGCCATTTGGGATGCAGGCATTGACAGTGTCCACTCTGACCCCTCCTCTGTCACTTCCTGCAGGTGTGGGATGTGATTGGTCGTTCTCTGGTGGTGGATGCTGGGGAGGATGACCTAGGAAGGAGTGGTCACCCCCCCTCCAAACTGACCGGGAACTCCAGGCAGAGGTGATCTCATGGTAGAGGAGAAATGAGGATAGCGGTTAGGTGGACTAACTGTAAGTCAGAGTTGGAGTTAATGAATTGTATTTGACCGTTTTAAAATACAATTCTATTGGTTCTTGGAATTTCTCTTAGTGACAAGTGTTCTGTGTATATTCCTGTGTGACTTCATGTGTCATGTTGCCTTCATTGTCTAGACTTTGCAGGTGCTGACCCTGTCAATGTATGTGTATCTATTGCTCCGTGCTCATTGGGTACAGACTGGCCTGTGGGATAATCGCTCGCTCTGCTGTCCTGTTCCAGAATGCCAAGCAGATCTGTGCGTGTGACGTGGTGACACTATGGGAGGAGAGGGACCGACCGCTGGCCGGGAACGGTGCCGCAGCAAGACCACCACAGAGACACCTGCCGCTCACCTGTGATGCCAGATGCCTGGGTCATATTCATTAATGCACAATGTAGCAAAACGTTTTGCAACAAAAACAACATGAGATCTCATTGGACAAGTCCAGGTTATCCGTTCATCATGTGTTCTGTTTTTTGCCTAGTGAAAATTACGCTGAATGGTGAACATCACTGGCTGTCGTTGATGATGTCGCACACTGACTGAAACTGCACGGAGAGAGTGGGAGAGAGGTTAAGTAGGAGAGTGAGGAGGAGAGATCAAAGAATTGTCTGTTCAGCTGTCATCTTCCTTTTTATTGAGATGCCATATCGAATTCTTCCGAGACCGGAACCTTTCATGACAGACTAAAGAAACACAACAGGAATAGGATGTATGTTCTTATTTCAAGCCAAAACATCCCATGCTGACTATTCTGTTGTAGTTGACTAATTTGAATAGTTTTGTAATATCAATGTGGATGTTGTCATTCTATGTTTGATTACAATTTTGATACTTATCTCAAGTGCTCTACTGTGTAAATATCAGTTAACTCCAAGGGAGATTGTGGTTTACCTCTCAAATGTCGTATGATTTATATCACAATCATTTTATCAAAATATTTGTAACCAGTGTTGTAGAGATTTTTTGTTGTTACTTTTCTCAGTCAGACTTGTAGTAAAAGGCACCAGTTGCCCTTCGGACTGAGTGAAACCTGTATATGAATTGATAAATGACTGACTTTTGTAATAAACCCTTTTTTTTTTAAATAGCCTATCTGTTCAAACGTTATTGTGAAGAATCGGCGATCTAGTGTGGCAAGCCCCGAGCTTCCCCATTGGTGAAAAATGCGCGTCATTCTAAAAAAACGGAAGCAGGCGCTACCATTTTGAAACACGACACTGCTTAGGTAAGTAAGATGTCTGTCCATCTCTTTCATTTTATTTCTTTACAAACGCTGGAAAATACACCAAACGACGATGCGTAGAAATATGAGGTTTTATCCGCGTAGAGCGGAAGAATCAACGAGACAAAAGAGGGAAAGCGGGTTGTCGTACCATTTAATAGATTTTCGCTCTCGCGGAATGTCCATTCCAGTGCAGAAAAATGCTCTTATTGTAACGCTTCAACTGTAAAATTGTTTTGTAATGTCTCCAATCCAACACCATTCACTCGATACAATGTGCGTATTGTTTGTGTAATTGTAGATTGGGTTGATGATAATTGGCATCAAAATGGTTTGATCACATTTTCGCCGCGAGGTTTGTTCAGTTTCGGTCACACCAAGCAAAACATGAAATATCCCCGTCGATTACTGGTTTTAAATAAAACTGGTGGCTCAGTCTTAACTGCGACTTTCGAAATCATGTAAACCCGCACCACATTTTTGTAAAATTTCTGTAATATCGTGATCGATCGGGAGATTCCCAATGTTTCTAGCAAAACATTTTTTATTTTCTCTTGCTGCGTCATCAGAAAAATTAAATCGTTTCCATACGCGATGATCCATCATCTGAACTTTTTAAACTAACGTTACTGTAAATATAGGTGATCTCAGCGGATAGGCTACTATGTATAACTGTAGCATTTTCAGTATTCTATACATGTTGTGCTTGGTATGTACAGAGAACAGAAACGTCACTCTGGTGGTGTCAAGTTCCTTATTTTTTTTTTTGTTGCTCTTCGATCGCTTTAATAATGGAACACTAGTCACTTTAATGTTTATGTACTATTTTACTATTTTAATGTTTCTACTGTATTTTAGTCAGTGCCACTCCGACATTGCGTTTCCTAATATTTCTTAATTCCATTATTTTACTTTTAGATTTGTGTGAATTGTTAGATACTACTGCGGTGTTGGAGCTAGGAACACAAGCGTTTCGCTACACCCGCCATAACATTTGCTGAATATGCGTATGTGACCAATACAATTTGATTTGATCTACAGCTAGCATAGCAACTGGCCCAGGCTAAGCTGTTGACAAACCTATAGGGTAGCTTAGTGCTTCTTGACCTGTAGGAAGTGAGGTCAACTTGTTGCTTGTGACTAGAATAGGCAACATAACCACGGTTCTATGGTGTCATCCATAGAATAACATATTCTAACTCGATATGGTGTCTTCAATCTGACATTCATGCCGTTGTAGTTATTGTGCATGGTGGTCAACTGTCAAATCTCTTGACACATTTCCTTCCCCTCTTCTCCTGTGGTTTCATTAATTTACTCATCTTTTGCTTTCTCCCTCTGAATGGTTGTAATTTGGTTTCTCCAGTGACCGCCGTGGACAAGAGCAACAAGTTGAAGTTCAGGAAAGTTGTATTCAGTATGTTCACTTGTCTGCTCTCTCCCTCCCTTGTGTGTGTGCCTCTGTTTGTCTGTCTGTCTGTGTCTGTCTGCCTGTATCTCGTGTGTGCGCCTGCATCGGTGTGTCCCCAGCGCCACAATGGACAAGAGCAACACGGTGAAGCTCTTCGTGGGCAACCTGGCTCTGGACACCACCCAGGAGGAGCTGTCGGCCATCTTTGAGTCGTATGGCCAGGTGGTCAGCTGCAGTGTTCTCCGACAGTTCGCCTTCGTACACCTACAGGTAGGTTATAGATATCCCATGGGGAGGACTAAGGCATGTCCCAATTCTCCTAAAGTGTATATTTGGTTGCACAGACTGTTCTTTATGGCCTTAACAATGGTCTTAACTCCATCTAGGCGAAGTTTACACCAAACAATCCTATGTTTTTAAACCCATGATGGGGAGGGAACTCCAGAACTGTATGTTGGTTGTTACTTTGTAGGCTACATTGAGTCCATACGGTACAACATTAATTTCCTTATTGGGTGTTTCTCACATTGTTTTCTAATGTAACATTCAAATCTAAAGATCTAAAATGATCCTATTATTTAGTTAACATTTTGAAATGCAATCTAATGTAATGTGCTCCTCAGGGCGAGGGGGCTGCAGAGCGGGCCATCAGTGAGCTGAACGGCAGGGAGTTCCGTGGGAGGAACCTGGTGGTGGAGGAGTCCCGGGGCAGACCGCTCCACTCCACCAAGGTGTTTGTGGGCAACCTGTCGGGCATGTGCACCACTGAGGATCTCCAGGAGCTCTTCCAGACCTTCGGCAAAGTACTGGAGTGCGACAAGGTCAAAGGTGAGTCTCGTCCCTTCTCATGGAGGAGTACTCAGAAGGGAGATAGTGCAGTACATTTTGGTCCACCAGTGCCTGAAGTGGGCCGGATGGTGCTGTCTGGTACGAAGAACTTGCACCTCAAATGTTTTACTGCTGAAGGAAGTACCGTACCTCTTATAGAATATTGGCTGTAATATGTGTATTAGCAACTAAATATAAAGAGTTCCAGCACCCAGAATGAGTACCGGCACCTATTTCAGTGCACTTCAAGCACCGTGTACCATTGATAACTAGTTAAGATCCAAGGTATTCTTAGCTGTTTAGGGCTTCTTCATTATGCAACTTGAATTACAGTCAGGTACAGTCTGTGTATAATTGTATAGAGCATTAAGAAATGTGTGTGTATAGAGCGTTAAGGTGTGTGTGGCATGCCCGGTGTGGTTCTAACTGGTGTCCCTGCGCTCAATGACAGCCAGGCTCTCCTCTTCTGCAGGATACGCCTTTGTGCACATGGAGAATAAGGAGGAGGCTCTACAGGCCATCGAGGCCCTCCATGGCACCTCCTTCAAGGGACGCCCGCTCTCCGTGGAGCTCTCCAAGGTGCTGTAGCACGATGCCCTGACATAGAAATAGAATGGGGAAAGGGATTGATGGGTGGACCGGTGGCCATTTTGAGTGGACCTGTGAAGGGTGTGGCCAAATTGCTGTGGTCTGAAGGGATATTTCCGTTCTAGTGATTGTATTTCTATGTGTACTACAGTACCCGTAACGCTCTGCATTGTATATCTGGTTTTATCTCAGTAAAGATGCCCCCGAAGCTAACGGGATTGTGTCTTGTCTATTTATCCTTACAGGTACAGCCCTCTAAGCAAACCCCCACTGGGAAGATCCCCTGTGTGAGCTGTGGGAAGCAGGGCCACTATGCTGGGGAGTGCCCTGTAGGGAAGCCCTCTCTGGAACAGTACCAGAGCCAGGCTGCTGTGTTAGCTGCAGCCGCCGCCGCCGCAGCCGGCCTCCCCCTCCAGGTCCAGCAGAGCGTCCACAACTCTGTCTACAACACCTCGACCTTTGACCCCACATACGCGGCGCTGACGGGCCACACCACCGGCACGCGGACGGACGGCAACCCCGTCAACCAGGCAGTGTACGGTGCCCTGGCGACGCAGGTCTACGGCGCCAACGTGGCCAATCAGCTCTACGGAGTCCAGGCAGCAAATCAGGCGGCGGCGTTGACGCAGGCGGGCGCCACGCAGGTGTACGCCAGGTCCATGAACCCCAGCCACGCCGCCCTCTACAGTCAGCTCAGTCAGATCGCTGCCAGCCCCGCCGCTGCCTACTCCACACCCGTCTACGCGCATGCCATGGCCAACCACCACCACCACCCAGGGGCCGTCTACCTGGCAGCCCCTGGCGTAGAGATGCCTACGACCGCTGCTGCCATCAACCAGGCCTACGCCTTGGCACCGGCGCTCTATGGGGGCGCCCAGCATGCCTACGGTCACATGGGGATGGGAGCCATGAGCGTGTCGGCGGACCCGTCGGCGGCCATTTTTGAGGCGGCGAGGGTGCAGCACTACTTCGCCCAGGGACAGCAGGTTCTGGCCGAGCAGCAGAATGCGGCGGCGGCCCAAGCGGCAAAGTCCGGGGAAAGGGACCGGAGTCCCCTGAGGCGCTCCGCGGGGTCCCTGCTGCCTGACCCGGTCATGAAGCCCTTCATGTATCAGAGAGCGCCCAAGCAACGCCGGCCGCTGCTCCCCACCCCCGCTGGGCGAGCTGCAGAGGAGGAAGCGGAGGCTGCGGAGGACCCCATGACTAGGTACTAGCACTTTCTCCTTATCAAATCCTATTTGACCCTCATTCACAATTTAGTTTACTTTACGCTCTATGGGGTGTATCCAGATTTCCACTTTAAGTAACAATTTAGTGTCCCATTGACATCAGTGCAGGACTGAGTGACATTTGATTTCAGTAGAGATTTGTATTCTCCCCAATGGTTGTAGGAATGTTTAATCCTCTCTGATCCTCCCCAATGCATTGCACTCGACACCATAAGCACTCCTTTCTCAGTACATTACCCTCTCACTGCAAAGCTTCGTCTGTTCTCAGGCTTCAGGAGTGGAAGTGGACATACAGAACTAGGCAAATGTTTAGACACACTTAGTTATTCAAGGGTTTCTCTTTAGTTTGACTATTTTCTACATTGTAGAATAATAGTGAAGACCTCAACTATGAAATAACACATGGAATATGGAATCAGGTAGTAACCAAAAAAAGTGTTTAAACAAATCAAAATATATTTTAGATTTGAGATTCTTCAAAGTAGCCACCATTTGCCTTGATGACAGCTTTGTACACTCTTGGCATTCTCTCTACCAGCTTCATAGGGAATGCTTTTCCAACAGTCTTGAAGGAGTTCCCACATCCTGAGCACTTGTTGGCTGCTTTTCCTTCACTCTGCGGTCCAAACCATCTCAATTGGGTTGAGGTTGGGTGATTGTGGATGCCAGGTCATCTGATGCAGCACTCCATCACTCTCCTTCTTGTGTCATTGTCCTGTTGAAAAATAAATTATAGTCCTACGAATCTCAAACCAGATGGGATGGCGTATCGCTGCAGAATGCTGTGGTAGCCATGCTGGTTAAGTGTGCCTTGAATTCTAAATAAATCACAGATAGCACCATCCCACCTCCTCCATGCTTCACGGTGGGAACCACACATGCGGAAATCTTCAGTTTACCTACTTTGTGTTTCACAAAGACCCGGCGGTTGGAACCAAAAATCTCAAATTTGGACTCATCAGACCAAAGGACATATTTCCACCGGTCTAATGTCCATTGCTCGTGTTTCTTGGCCCAAGCAAGTCTCTTCTTCTTATTGGTGTCCTTTAGTAGTGATTTCTTTGCAGCAATTCGACCATAAAGGCCTGATTCACGCAGTCTCCTCTGAACAGTTGATGTTGAGATGTGCCTGTTACATGAGCTCTGAAGCATTTTATTTGGGTTGCAATTTCTGAGGCTGGTAACTCTAATGAACTTATCCTCTGCAGCAGATGTAACTCTGGGTCTTCCTTTCCTGTGGCGGTCCTTATGAGAGCCAGTTTCATCACAGCGCTTGATGGTTTTTGCGACTGCGCTTGAGGAAACTTTTAACGTTCTTGACATTTTCATTATTGACGGACCTCCATGTCTTAAAGTAATGATGGACTGTCGTTTGTCTTTGCTTATTTAAGCTGTTACAAATTAGGGCGTTCTTCTGTATACCACCCCTACCATGTCACAACAACTGACATGGTAAGGAT
The DNA here is from genome assembly GCF_018296145.1 of Oncorhynchus tshawytscha. Taxonomy (NCBI): domain Eukaryota; kingdom Metazoa; phylum Chordata; class Actinopteri; order Salmoniformes; family Salmonidae; genus Oncorhynchus; species Oncorhynchus tshawytscha. Next base: position 58,961,614 of record NC_056437.1, on the reverse strand, counting down.
GTCAGTTGACACATTAAGAAGGAAAAGAATTCCACAAATTAACTTTTAACAAGGCCCACCCGCTAGTTGGAATGCATTCCAGGTGACTCATGAAGCTGGTTGAGAGAATACCAAGAGTGTGCAGAGCTGTCATCTAGGCAAAGAATTGCTACTTTGAACAATCTCAAATATAAAATATATTTTATTTGTTTAACCTCTTGCGTCGACCTGAGACGCAGATGTCTCATCTAGCCATCAGCAAATGCAAATGTGCTACGCCAAATGGTAATGGCACTCGTTAAAACTCAAACGTTCATCAAAACACACATGCATGGCACTGAATTAAAGCTACACTCGTTGTGAATCTAGCCAACAAGTCAGATTATTAAAATGCTTTTCGGCGAAAGCATGAGAAGCTATTATCTGATAGCATGCAACACCCCGAAATACCTGAAGGCGACGTAAACAAAAGAATTAGCGTAGCCGGCGCTACACAAATAGCAGAAATAAAATATAAAACTTTCATTACCTTGGACGAGCTTCTTTGTTGGCACTCCTATATGTCCCATAAACATCACTATCCTGGCATCTTTTTTTCGATTAAATCGGTCCATATATACCCAAAATAAATCTCTCTTCCAAAACTTCCTGTCGGAGACCGGATGGAAAGTGGTCTCTCTTCCTCGTTTGACCAAGAAACAACGAGAAGGCAATTGACAAGACTGGTGACATCGTGTGGAAGCTGTAGGACTTGCAATCTCGGCCCCATTTAATTTCGTGCCCCTTGAACAATACATGCAAGTGGCGCATGGATATTTTTTTCAGTGATCAGTTTTTCTTGCGCTTTTCGATGAAACAGACGCTCTGTTATAGTCACAGCGGTGATTTAACCAGTTTTAGAAACGTGAGTGTTTTCTATCCACACATACGAATCATATGCATATACTATATTCCTGGCATGAGTAGCAGGACGCCGAAATGTTGCGCGATTTTTTTAACAGAATGTTCGAAAAAGTAGGGGCTCGACTTAAGAGGTATTAACACTTCTTTGGTTACTACATGATTCCATATGTGTTATTTCATTGTTTTGATGTCTACAATGTAGAAATGAGTAAATAAATGTAAAAACCCTGGTATGAGTATGTGTCCAAACTTTTGACTGGTCCTGTACGTACCAGAATTGTTCAATACATTAGCCTTCATTGCAATCAAAGACTCGCTTTACCCCTTGTGCATTTTCTGAAAGCCTGTTCTTTTTGTGTGAAAATACTTCTATTCCCTGCTAGTAGATGATCTGAAACACTCTCTGTCTCCCTCCCTCCGTGTGTATCTTAGAGACCAGTGTCAACAGTACGCTGAGTACTACCAACAACAGCACCAACAGTACCAGCAGCTCCAGCAGTTACAGTAATTAGGCGAATCCTAATTTCCATTTTAAGTCGACTCTTCACTTAGTCTCACGTTTACATCAATGCGTGGCTCAGTGACATTTGACTTCTATGGAAGTTAGGGCCCCAATGGTTTTAGGAGCACTTAACTCATCTCTCTCCTTATTGAATCCTCTCTGACATTTCCCAGTGTACTGCACTCTCTCTCCTATTCCACTACATGACCCCTCCTGATGTTCAGACTTCAGGAGTGGTAGTGGACATACGCTACGTTATCCTTCATTGCCTTCAGAGGCTTGTTTTAATTTAACCAACCCCTTGCACATTCTCTGAAAGCCTGTTCCCTACTGGTACATGATCTAAAATCTGTCCCCCCTCCCTCCCTCCGTGTGTATCTTAGAGAGCAGTACCAACAGTATGCTGAGTACTACCAACAACAGCACCAACAGTACCAGCAGCTGCAGCAGTTACAGTACGCTATCTACCCTACCTATCGCCCCCCGAAAAGACTCTGTACCCCCACTTGAAACCTTGTGTGTAAAAGACTAACATACAATCCCTAGTATATAACCCAAAACCCTCTTGTCTGTCTGTCTCCCTCCCCCCTCTCCTTTCCTCTTTTTCCCACGCCTAACTTCCCTCCCTCTTTACTCCTTTTTCTCCTTCCCTCTGTCCGTTCCTTTCTCCCCCTCTACCCCCCTCCATTTCCCCTTCCTCCTTTCTCTCTCCTCTCCCCCAGGTACTATGCAGAGTATTACCAGCAGTACCAACAGTACCAGCAACTCCAGCAGTACCAGCAACTCCAACAGCTCCAGTACGCCTACCCACCTCCCAACCACCATGCCATGGCCGCCATCCCTGCCCACGCCATTGCGGGCCACGCCCACCACCACGGCCAGCCCGGTCACGTCACGGCGCTGGACTCCGCCCTCAGGCCAGTGGTGCCCGCCTCCGCTATGGTGGCAGTGCCCAGAGTGTATGAGTCGCCGCTGCCGCCGCCACCGAACCGCAAGGAGGCCGTCCTCCGCCGAGCCCCCGAACTCTCCCTTCACACGCCTGAGCCCCCGTTCCGATAGTCCACACCTCCCTCGCTCACACCTCCTCTGCCACCCCACCGCACACAACCCGTATACCACCCTCGTACCCTTCCTTTCTCTCAGCGGCTGTGTGTATCTGTGTGTGGAGGTATATATATATCTGTGTGTGTCTCTGGATGTGTATCTGTGTGGGAATTAGTGTTTTTGTGTGTGGACTTGGTTTGGTATTAGTTTTTACTGTAGTCAATGGATAAACACCCAAGCATCTAAACCCCAACCGTGGTCCTGATACCACACACACAGTGCAGTGAAAAGGGGGAAAATGAGCTCTTACCCGCCACATACCGTTGGCTTTTTTTAGTAGTGATTTCTATTGCCTTTTAAAGTGTGTGAAATAGACTGAGAACCGTCATACATTTTCATTGCCTTCAAGAGTGATCATTTACAGTGATTCAGTGAGTTAGCTAATCTCTCCACTAGTTCAACAGAAATATTTCTAGCTTTGATTTTAACGATATGAATGTATTGAAACTGCACTGTGGTTTGTTGTGAAGGTCCAGGGTTGGAGGGGTCTGTGTGTCTTGCATGCGTCGGGACTGTGGTGTGCGAGAGCGAGAGAGATGTTGGCTTTCTGTTTCAATGTAATTCACACTGTCCGGTTCCCTCACGAGTGCAACCCTGGGGGACGCGAGGGCACAGACCACAGCCACACTATTATTTTAGAACTACATTCTACCTACCCAGCCTCATCCCTCCCCTCACCCCGCTGCAACCAGAACACTGAAAGACACTGCTACATTTCTGCCCTCTTTTACTCCCATCTATACCGTAGCCTGGTTAAACTAGATTGAATGCTGTGCTCATCACTGAAACAATGGAGGATTCCACATTGTCAGGTTTCACCAGGCTATCTATACCTACCTCTGATGATGAGATTAGGATTGAGATTAGGATTGAGATTAGGATTGAGAATATTAATTGTCTGCTTTCTATCCATCCAGTATATAAATTGGTGTCAGTTGCAGGGTTGGCATCCATTCCATTTGAATTCAAATCAGTCAATTTACTTCCTGAAATGGAATGGACCCCAACCCTGGTCAGGAGTTTGGAGAATGCCACATTTTAGTGACAAAGATGATGTACTATACTAATAGTGTCTTGCTGCATCAGTATATTTTGAGGCCTTTTGAAGTATGTTTTTTTTTTTTGTAAGTGGTTGTGGGGTCGACGAGTACATTCTAACCCCTCAGATCATGTATATATGAACTGTTTGGTGGATTTATAAACAAGTCAACGTTTTAGACTTTTTAGCTAGAGAACCATGAGTTTCAGTGGGCTTGACGTTGTGCCTGAGCGTTGCGTGAAGTGCATTTAGTGGAGGGAATAGCTCCTTTTTTTGAAGTGCTTTTTTTTCTAATGGCAGTTTTTAAAAATGTAAATGTAAAAAAAAAAAAAAATCTGAGGTGGAGGGTTAAGATAATGTGATGTGATAATTTTTTTTTTTTTTTTTTTTTTAGTGGTGCGGTGACCTTCGCACCGATGGTATGATGACAGGTGGAGCAGTATCTTTCAGTCGCCCGCCCCCCGACGTGTCCGTGCACCCCCATTGTAAGACGACTCACTACCCCCGTACCCCACTGCCCTTTCGCCTTGTGGTTGTAGTGATGTAGCTTTTTATGTTGCATATTCTCTCTCCGTCTCTCATACATACCAACGCACACACGGTTGCATCTCCTGTGAAATCTCGATGGTCACAACAAAAACAAGTATTTTTTTATTCTTATTGCTTGCCTTGTGTCTGACCATGTTTTTTATTTTGCCTTTTTTTTGTCTTTAAAAAAAAAAATAAACAATTAAACCGGCATGCTTTTTAATATGTACACTATACATGCCCACCGTTTTTTAAATAAAGAATGTTTCTGACTAGTGGGGGGGAGGGGCCTGAGCGTTTCAGATGTTTTTATTTTTTTGTATTTTTCACTCCTTCCTGTTTCTCCTTGTTGTAATGACCAGACCCATGTGACTGGGGACCAGGGTGGCAGAGAAAATGAGGAGTAGCGTCAGTGTGTGCTTCCCCCCCCCCCTAGTCTGCCTCGGTGGATGGGGTAAGTCTAGTCTGGGGTCGGCCTCTCTTTCCAGCCTCACTCGAACTCTGTAGGACTACAGCACAGACAGGCTCCGGGTGTGTCCCAATAATATCTTCTTTTTTTTCTCAATTGTGCACTTGTTCACATCCCTTCACTAATTTGAGAGGAAAGGACTTGTATAAGAAATATGATGGAAACACCCTCTAGCCCATGCATCCACTAATCCAATGCGATTTAGATGTGTAAGAAGTAGTGAACGAGTGTACACTTCAGGAAGAAAGGGATCATTGGGATATAACCTCTCACTGGTATCCCAACAAGGCTGCTGTTACCATGCGCTCATGTCTGAAAACCGTTTCCATGACCTCTGATCTTTTTTGATTGCCACTTTGTGTCGATTTTATAACATTTTAATTGCAGGCTCAATGTTGAACCGAGTAGCGCACATTACTCGTTTGCAGATGATTCCTTGTTTACCAATGGCGGACACACACACACAGCATCTGAGAGCTGGAGAGAGGCACACAGATAGAATGGCTCCATCTGTAGCATTTTGATCTGTTGGGCTTGCTCCTACCCAACCACAACACCCAACAATGTCTGTCCCCAGTGACTTCTGTTCTAGACGTGCATGTGTCACTGTGCTCTATATCCAAAGCCCTGTACATACCGACTAACTATGTCAACTGAAATAGGTCCCCGGCCATCCAGACACAGCCAAGCGTGTGAGGTGAGAGGGGGAAGACAATAAACGTCGCGCAGGCAAATGGGAAGTGGGAACTCAAATCTACTCCACCAAGGTAATGAAACAAAGCACCGCTCCCGCCCCCCCCTTCTCTGACTGTGCTTTGACCAAACTCCCATCACCACCACCCCTCTGTAGCTCCCCACTCACCTGCGTTGACATTGCCAAAGCAGGGGGGCTTCTCTTGGGGAGGGGTCACTGCTCACTGCTGCTGTGATGTCTCCTACCAGACTTCCAGTGAATTGTCCCGTCTCTCGCCTTGCAGCACCTACATTTGGACTGTTCCGTCAGTCTCTCTCTGTCGTGCTGATGTGTGTGTGTGCTTTACTTTTTGTGTGTGACTACATGTTTAATAGAGTGAGCCAGTGTGTGGTGTCGTTGGTGTGTTGAGGCTTGGCACATCCTGCCCCCCGCTAGTGACTCCTACACCGCCGTATTCGCCACCCCTCCTCCCAACCCATCCCTCTGTGCCTGTCCGCCGTACACAACGCTTTCCGCTTCCACCGCTGCCATCTTGGATCTAGGCTGGGTTCTGTGGCTCTAGCTGCGGATCAGCTGGCCACACCCACCCCTGGGTAGGGCTGTAGCTATAGAGACCTAGTGAATGACAATGGACACAGTGTATGGTGGCCTAGTGGGGTCGCTTGGCTGGTAAGAGTATTACCAGCAACGGTAGAGAAAGCGAGACACTCCACTCCCTAATTTTTTTTCTTCTAATCGGGGCAAAGAAATCTCACTGGCTCATTTTTTTTCTGGTTGGTCGGGGCAAGTGAGAGGGGGACAATAAATAGACTAAAGCCAGTTGTTCCCTTTCTCACGTGCCAGACATTGGCCGCGTGCCTCTGCACAGGCGTTGATGATGCATACCTTATCCTACAACGCCTGGATAGGTAATGTGATTAGCTCATACTTGAATTTTGTTATAGCAATCAGTCAGTCGATGACGTGGCACGCAAACATCGGTTGATGCATGCAAGGGAATGCAACCTATATGGAGGAACTGGGCTCGTGCGGGAAAAGCATGCTCACGCGAGAGATGAAAAATCCCACTTACACAAACAGGAACCCTTGACCATTATTGTAAAATGGTTAGCGGCCAGAGTCAACTCTTGTTTATCCACCATCTTTGGTATTCATAAAACAGACTTTGTAGGGAGAGTTTTTGCTTTGCAAAAACTGTGATGATGGGTTTGCCATGATTGTATGGGGGTTAATCACTGTTCACTACCAACACCACCAGCTCCTTGCAGTTTAATCAATAAATTCAAGACTCTAATAAAGCCAATAAATTAACCTCCCTCTGAAGAATAACATTCATGTTTTTTTTAACACAGTTAAAAAATGTCCCTATCAAAAATGTCCTATAAGACAGACGAGCCCAGTAAGGGTTAACTACCTGCAGATTCACTGCAATCTCAGGACTCTTATAGGATTTCTTTGGTACGGGGACTATTTCTCTTCACTTCCAACCGGCTCTACTTGTTTGTTGTTCTGTATAAATGTGTGTATCTGTTAAGAATCTCCCTCTGTTAGGATGGCCGAACACACACACTTGTCCCCCAACGTGTTCACTGGGCAGCCGAGAGGTGCGTTGCTGGCGGGCAGAGACTTGACAGGGAGAGGGCGTGGTCTTCCTGCCTCTGTCTGCTTCACCACTGAAAAGAATGAAGGATGGATGGAAGGAAGCTGCGTTGGTAATGTAGGGATCTCCGGCTCTGATCCCTGCCTGTTCCCTTAAACCCATTCTGTCCTGATCTTAGAGGAGAAAAGTAATCTAGATGTTTAAAAAAATGGTGGCTCAAGGAAAGGAAGTGGGTGGGTTAAGAGTGGTGGGCCAGTAACCGGAAGGTCTGTGGTTCAAACCCCCCGAGCTGACTAGGTGAAAAATCTGTCTATGCCCTTGAGCAAGGCACTTAACTCTAACTGCTCCTGTAAATCGCTCTTGATAAGATTGACTACAATGTTAAAAGGTTCACCACCAATCTCTCCTCTGAGCATTCAAACTACAGTATTGCCCCGGCACAAAATGGACTAACTCAAATAACTAATGAGGATGTGCCCCCCCCCCACATAGTCCCCTTTTCCTCTCAGATGTGGATGTGTGGAGTCTGACTAGTGCTTGAGCAAATGCAGTCAGCTTTGTATTTCTGAATTCCCCCTGGCCTGCTCCCTATTAGCTCACACTGACTGGTAACCATATGGCTGCAGCCTTTCATCACTGCTCCTGTCCTGCTCTACCTCGCGCTGCACAACACAGGACAGGGAAGCCAGAAATGCTGCCTTACCAATAGAATCTCAATTCCAAATTTCGCCCCTCTTTCCTGAAATGTGCGTTTGTCCACTCCCCCTCGGGGGGAGCATTGGATTGTTCTAGACAGAGTATACCGTATATCTAATACCAATCTCAATATTTTCATGGAGTGAACGAGTGCACACTTCAAGGAGATCGGGGAGAATTGGAATTGGGCCACAGTTTTGCCCCCAGGGTAGTCGCCAGTCAACTGTCTATCACACTTAACATTGCTGCCCAAATACTACCTAGTCACATCAAATATTATATTCTCACATGCAAGGACTTGTTCCTAAGTTGACTTAATTAAGAATCTGGGGCAAGTCAAGTGTAGTTACAGTGTAATGGTGTGCGATTTCATCTGGTTAAGGAAGATACTATTTATAGTCCTACGATATAAAGGCAACCTAATGTAAACTGTTACCTCAATTGTTATCTAATAACTATGTTCTTATAGAGTTATTGGAGGAGACATTTTTTTAGGGAGAAAGAGCATTTTCGTATGCCGAACTGGATTGTTTTTGCAAATATCAATGTTGAGTAATTTGGTACTTCAAGTGCATTTACAGGGAAAAACAAGTGCAAATAATCAGCATGCTTCAAGGAGATGAAGGGGGACATTTTAATGGTGCAAAGATGCCAGAAAATATTGTAAAACTCATAATCCAGCAGTGTTATACATTTGTTTTCAACAATGTGCATTATAAAAGTGATTATCTAACTAGGGTTTAGTATGCTGAGCAATGCATGAATAGTGTCCTTTTTATAACACACAATGCTTGAGAAGTCTAATTTAATCACAATGCCAGATTGAGTTTTGTTTTTGCAAGACTTTGCACCATGAAAATGTCACCTGAAATGTATTATGACAATGAATAACCAAATTTCATATACTTATGTATACTCCTTGCATTGCTTATGTCTCGAGGCACTGTACCGTCTGCATGGTTGTACCAAATAAATGATTATTTTAAAATAAACTTTTTAATTTTCTTATTAAACATAATTAGGCTCATTTTAAAAGTTTATAGCACATATGGCAATAAAGCAGTGCTATACACCTTTTAATGCTATTTTTGTGATTAAAAATGTAATACTGTAGGCCTAGATCACTTTGTTTGATGGTATTATGCTGTTCCGCCTACTGACATTTTTCATCGGAGCTGTCACTGGTGTATCAGCCAAATATTGCGAAGTCAACTGCCTTCAGCTGTTCTTTGATTTCTACCTCCGAGTCACAGCACTTTATATAGGCCTTGTCATGTCAATGTGCCATCTGGATATGTGACCTTCAGAGTACTACAGAGGCTAGGCCAGCCTTTTTCAAACCTCACCTCAGGGAACCCCAGAGACGTTTCATAATTTTTGTTGTAGCCCTGAACCAACACACTTGACTCATAGTCTAGGGCTTGATGATTAGTTGACACTTTAAATCAGGTGTGCTAGATCTGGAATAGTTCAAACACGTGGAAAAGCTGGGGCTCCAAGATGAGAGGTTTGAGAAAGGATGGAAAAAGCCTATCCCTGTGAATTTTCAGGATTCATACTGTCATTTTCCCGACAATTATCCTCAAATGTACTGTGTCAGTATAATTCTTAATGACACATGTATCTTAGAATAAGATATCGTTGTAAGGACATTCAAGTTATCCGAGGTCTGTATTGTTTATCATTGTAGTCAGTGTGAGGGGTATATAGACTACAGCCTGAGAATAGAGGCGCACCAGAGGCAACAGGTGCCGTTCACAAGCTGAAGTTTACGATCTCCTTCAGTAAGGGGTGTGATTGACGTCTCCATCCTCCTCTCTCAAGCCTCCCTGCCCCGGCATAGGTCAACTCTCCAACCACAACCCCACCCATCGCACCTTTTTAGGGTCAGACCCTGACACCCGCACGCCCGGGTTCTCATACTTATTGGGGTGCGGTCACGTGTTCTACTTTTGACCAGGAAAGTAGCACCGACCAAGCAGAGTTTCTGGTAGTGGGAGCTGCACCTCTGCCGCAGTCTGTACTCTGTCGCCGCATCTCTTGTTTCTGCTGACCAGCACACCTGACAAACAGCGAGTCCTCAAACCCAAGGAGGGTTTCATCTGCTATCTACAAGGCTTAGAGTGCGCATAAACCTCGTTTCTTTTCTATATAATCAGAGGGGGTACTAGAAACCCTAGACGGCATTATGATGGCTGTCGAACCCCAAGCGCAATATAACACCTCGTATATGATGAGCGAGGAGCATCAGTATATGTCTCCGGAGGATGAGTGGGACAGGGACCTACTGCTGGACCCCGCCTGGGAGAAACAGCAGAGAAAGGTACGTTCGGTGCCGGACTGTGAGTAAGTCAAGTCAAAAGTGGCAGCGTGACGGTTAGATGTTGTCTAGAGCGGCTCGTTGTGCACTACGGACATTTGTGCGTCTGGCTGGAGTCCGGCCATCCCGTTGTGTATGTTTTATGAGTGCCCAGAATCAAATGGTTGACAGTTACTAAAATCCCTATAAAGCGTATTACAGTTGTCAAGTGAAACGGGGGAAGATAAGGAGTTGGCGCACGCACCTGCTCCTTTTCAGTTCTGGAAGCTATGAGCAGAGCGGTTAGATATTTCAGACGCGTAACGTTCTCAGTGTTATCTTTCACTTACCCCCGAGAGGCACACGAAGACAGTCTCAAAAAAAAAAAAATCTATATATATATATATATTTATATATACCCCCCACACATTTAAACTAAGCAATAGAACAAATAGGAACTTGTGTGATTTCATGCACGACTTTTCCAAGAAGTTACCATGCGCTATGTGCAGGCCCAACTCAAACCATTTACAGAATCTCTAAACCAGCGTTTCCAAAACTCGGTCTTGGAGACCCCAAGGGTTGCACGTTTTGTTTTTTGCCCTAGCACTACATAGCTGATATTTTTTTTATAAAATCAAAGCGTGATGATAATGATTGCAGCCCTTAGAGTCCCCAGGACCAAGATAGGGAAACGCTGCTCTAAACGATGCTTAGACCAACCAGTCAAAAGTTAAGCCTACATAATAAAAGTAGGCCTATATACATGTAGAGAAATATGTTGACATATTAAAAGTTGAATGATTTTAAAATTCTCGCTCAAAACTACTCCCAAGTTGTCTCTCTGAGTTATTTTTTATTTTGGGAGTGCCGCTTATTTTTCTGTGCTTGAGGTGGCAACATAGTGTCTGGAAGTGTCATGTAGCCTGGATGAGAGCGTCTGCTAAATGAATAAAAAAGTCAAATAGGCCTAGAGAGTCGCGAGGGGACTTGGGCCCGCCCGTTGTCTTGGCGATCAGCCGGCCTCGCTGTGCTCGTGGACATGGATGACAGGTGCGTTTAATGAGCCAGAGCTGTCAAGCCTAAAAGTCACTGGGCTGATGTGACAGTTATGATGTACGCCTCGCATGCCTGTGCTCTATGGCCTATCCTAAACTTGGAATGGGACAACCATACTTCCAATCGTGAATTCATTGAGCATAATGGCTAAACTGCTAATAAATACACATTTGTCCATTTCTGATATGTATATTCTATTACCATTGATTTACCAGAAGACATTTTCTGCTTCTGACAATATTTTGTAGAATGTTCATGTACACCTTGCATACAGGTCTGACTCCCTGTCTGGCCTATTTATACATACCTAGCCTACTTGGGTTGATTGGCATCTTGGGAGAAGGTGGATACTGTACATAACATACATACAAACATTAATTAGGAAACATAGAAAATGGAATCTGTTCATTTTTCTATGGAACTCCCCTGTCTCTATGATGCAAAAGTTTCCTTCGCACAGTGACTGTACTGGAGATCACATGGCCTTAAGGGTGAGAGACGTCAACAGATGGCCAGTTAGGCAGCGGCCAGAGAGGATGAGTGAGAGAACAGAGAGCCGGAGAAGGGGAGAGACGACTCGTATAGAAGTACACCGACAGGGTTAGTTTCAGACCTACGAATAAACCTGTCCTAAAAATACGCCTGAAATCTTTCTGTTTCTCCCCTCCCTCCCTCCCTCCCTCCCTCCCTCCCTCCCTCCCTCCCTCCCTCCCTCCCTCCCTCCCTCCCTCCCTCCCTCCCTCCCTCCCCCGGCTTCTCTCTCTTTCCCCCTGCTTCTCCCTCTTTCCCGGCTTCTCCCTCTTGTTCTCTCTCTCTCTCCTACACCCCCCCTCTTTCCCAACAATATAGTAAGCCTCCTGGCCAGTTCCCAATCCAACAGTCACTCTCACACCTCTGTACCAAGAAGTTGTTGAGGTGGTGCAATGTCACTTTCTTTTTTGTTGTTGTTTAGGTAAGATGATAGAGGGTCATTTTTTCTGAGAGGAATACAAAAATATTTTATCCACACACCCCAGAAGGGCTGTGTGAGTTCACCTCTATGACTGGCCTGGGTGATTGGGTCACTTTAGCACATAAAGAACAGCACACATACACACATACCAAAAAAACAGCTTCAGAAGCTGATCTCATATCATCAATATAGAAAGCTGCATCATTTTGAGGTGAAACGAATCTGAGAGGACCTCACCACCTGTTCTAACCCCATGTTCCAAATTTCTGTGGAAAACCACCCGGCTGCAGGCAGGCACAGTAATAAAGTGTTTGTCAACACACTGTGACCCTGTTGAATATGATAAGAGCATTAGAAATATACACAGCACTCCTTTCACTTTGAGAGGGTAGAATTTGTATGTTTCACTTGGTCCTAAGAGTTGAAGTAGTATGGCCAATCAAGGTTTAGACTGCAAGACTGTGTTAGCCTGCTGAGCTAAAGCAGGCTAACACAGTCTCGGGGAGCTAACGCAGTTTCTCATTACTCGAGCATGGATTGACGAGCCACCTCCGCTACAGTTACGGTAGTTAACATGTTACAGTGGTGTTACAAACTATATCTGAACGTTGACCGCCTAAGCAGTTCAGACTGAAAGGATGATGAATGAGAGGAAGGTATGAACGCTTCGTATTCACATCACCCATCCTGTCTCTGACTATAGCTCAAGTCCTAATAATCCTTTTCTGCAAATAGAGAGCTAGGAAGCTATTTCCTGTGATACGATACAGTACTTTTATTTATCTACTAACATGGAAAATAATTTAGTCAGGTCAGCTTTCATGGAACTAAAGATAATGTCAACTGCAGTAAGCCTATAAAGGGATTGTGTATTTCGGTTAGCTCTGTGTGTACCAAAAAAGGATATTATAATGATATTTGGCATCTACACTAAAGCCCTAAGGTGAAACAGAAAATAGATGAAGTTTACAGAGCAACACTTCAACTTTAAGTTGAAAAACATATTAGTCTAACACTTTATTAAGAAGTTACCCCCTAACATTACAAAAATAAACTTTAATTTACACCACATAGTGTTAAATTGGCCAAGGGGGGGCCCCATCACTGCAGTGGGGACAGGATGTGGACTATTCACACTCAACAGATGTCAACTTAATATGATCAGGGATGACCATTCCCCTGTGGCTGGTAGGCCTGTACCTTCCTCCCCCAGCTAATAGGAAACTCAGCCTGTGAGACTGCATATACAGTTCATTTGGAAAGTATTCAGACCCTTGAATTTTTCCACATTATGTTACGTTACAGCCTTATTCTAAAATTGACTAAATGTTTCCCCCCCCCTTATCAATCTACACACAATACCCCATAATGACAAAGAAAAAACAGTTTTTAATACATTTTTGCCAATTTTTGGGGGGAAATGCTGAAATATTACATTTACGTAAGTATTCAGACCCTTTACTCAGTACTTTTTGAAGCACCTTTGGCAGAGATTACAGTCCTGGGTATGACGCTACAAGCTTGGCACACCTGTATGTAGGGAGTTTCTCCCATTCTTCTCTGCAGCTCCTCTCAAGCTCTGTCAGGTTGGATGGGGAGTCCGGGCTCTGGCTGGGCCACTCAAGAACATTCAGAGACTTGTCCCGAAGCCAATCCTGTGTTGTCTTGACTGTGTTCTTAGGGTTGTTGTCATGTTAAAAGGTGAACCTAAGCCCCAGTCTCATCTCCTGAGCGCTCTGGAGCAGGTTTTCATCAAGGATCCTTCTGTACTTTGCTCCGTTAATCTTTCCCTCGATCCTGACTACTCTCCCAGTCCCTGCGGCTGAAAAACATCACAACAGCATCATGCTGCCACCACCATGCTTCACCGTAGGGATGGTGCCAGGTTTCCTCCAGATGTGATGCTTGGCACTCGGGCCAAAGAGTTCAATCTTGGTTTCATCAGACTAGAGAATCTTGTTTTTCATGGTCTGAGAGTCCTTTAGGTGCCTTTTGGCAAACTCTGTCATGTGCCTTTTACTCAGGAGGGGTTTCCATCTGGTCACTCTACCATAATGGCCTGATTGGTGGAGTGCTGCACAGATGGTTGTCCTTCTGGAAAGTTGTCCCATCTCCACGGAGGAACTCTGGAGATGACCATCGGGTTCTTGGTCACCTCCCTGACCAAGGTCCTTATTCCCCGATTGTTCAGTTTGGTTGGGCGGCCAGCTCTAGGAAGATTCTTGGTGGTTCTGAACTTCTTCCATTTAAGAAAGATGGAGGCCACTGTGTTCTTGGGGACCTTCAATGCTGCAGAATTTTTTTTGGTACCCTTTCTCAGATCTCTGTTTCGACACAGTCCTGTCTCTGAGTTCTAAGGACAGTTCCCTGGACCTCATGGCTTGGTTTTTGCTCTGACATGCATGAAACAGGATGCACCTGAGCTCAATTTCGAGTCTCATAGCAAAGGGTCTGAATACTTATGTAAATTAGGTATTACTTTTTTTTTTTTTGCTAAAATGTCTAAAAACCTGTTTCTGCGTTGTCGTTATGGGATATTGAATGTAGATTGATGGGGATGAATATTTTTTTTTAAATACATTTTTGAGTAAGGCTGTAACATAACACAATGTGGAAAAAGTGAAGGGGTCTGAATACTTTCCGAATGCAATGTATATAGGTTAGCATTGCGCCAGGATGAGCTTGTGCTATGCCAGACAATTACTCAGCTATCTAGCCAGTTAGTTAGCAGCTGAAAACCCGGAGTATGTGATGTGATTCACTCGGCAGTGAACTTATTCCCATAGGAAGAGACTCACTCTCTCATGTTGCTTTGCAAGTGGCATCTTATTCCCTATATTGTGAACTACTTTGGACCAGAGCCCTATGGGCCTGAAGTGCTGCACTAGTGCACTATGTAGGGAATAGCGTGCCATTTGGTAAACCTTAGTCAGTCTTCAAGGGCTTGGTTTGGACACTTGAGAGCTCATATTTGGGTAGTGGATATTGATCCAGTAAGACAACGATCAATGATTGTTGTGGTGGATACTCTCTTTATAAGGCCTGTAAGCTGCTCAGGGAGCCCAAGGCAGTAGGCTTTGATGGAGTGTGTTTGTGCTTGTAAGTGTGGGGAAAAAACACTGCCTCTTGAGCTCTCATGGTAAATCCATTTTCCTCTTATGTCTCTGTGTCTTATTTTAATGCAGTAGTAATAACTAAAACTTCACAATTCACTATTCTTCCATTTCCCTCATCTCTAGTTCCAAAAATGTGTTACTGAATTCACAGAATGAATTTCCATGGAAACAGACCAACACAGGATCTAGCAGAGATTAGGGGAAAATATAATTTTTTTCATCTCAACGTCTATTTACTACTCTCTATTTATGTGATGTTGTATGTATAGTTATTTAGAATGTTTCATCCCTATCACACTTTGACTTTAAAAAATTAATCCAATGGAAGTTTTGCTACAAATCAGATTAAGGGTTTTGATGGAATACAGTAGTACTGTAATTTACTTGTAAATCTCATCCAAAGGATTTTGAAACTGATGAGGATGTGTCCCTTTCACCCAGCCTGGTATCATAGACTAGACGTAACATAGCAAACATAAATCCGGGACACTCAAATTAGTATGATATGTTGTGTTTGGTATGTTTACATAAGACAGATGGTCACTTAAAGCAAAAACGAAAGTAGGGTAGTTGGTCGGGGTGGATGGGTGGGTTGCGAGTTTGAATCTTATCACAGACAACTAGCATTTTAGCTAATTTGCAACTTTTAAACTACTTACTACTTTTTAACTACTTATCATGTTAGTTAACCGTAACCTTAATCCTTTTAGCAGCCCTTCCCCAAACCCTTACCCATTAACCTAACTCCTGAACTTAACCCTAACCCCTAACTAACCCCTAGCTTAGCTAACATTAGCCAGCTAGCTAACATTAGCCACCTAGCTAGAATTCGTAACATATACGTTTTTGCAAATGCGTAACATATTGTACATTTTGCATATTCGTGACACATCATGTGAATTGTAATTTGTAACCTATCATACGAAATGAGTGATGGGCATCCACACGTTAATACATACCATATGAAACGTAACATATCCTGCTAAATGGAGTGTCTCGGATTTACGTACAGAATAATAAGAAATGCTCTGAGACCAGGTTATTTCACCTCACATTCTCATCAATCTCTGGTGACAAGCACAGTGACTAGCTTAGCCTATGCAATGTGTTTTCTCAGATATTCATGGACTGGATGATATTATTAAGTCCCTTTTAACAATCTGCTCTCCAAAAACTGTTGGTTCTGTCATTAGGTCTAACCAGTCAAACTCACCGACATTTGAGGAATATCTCATCGATCTCATAGGTCTCACCCACATAGCTGGGTGAAGTTCATGATGCCATTGTCCTTATTAACAAGGGGCCCCAGGAACAGTGGAAGAGCCCTGTTTTCATGTCATCCAACAAATGTAAACACTTGGAGTTTGCTAAACGGCATTGGCACTTAGATTGGAAATGGTGCCATGGTCAGATGACATGAAAATAGAGCTCGTAGGCCACGCACACCAGTGGTGGATCTGGTGATGAAAAAAGGAGGCATATGCAGAAAAGAAACTCATAAAATATGGTGATGGCTCTTAGATTTAATGGGGCTATTTTGCTTCCACTGGTCTTGGGGCCCTCGTTAAGGTCAACAGCATCATGAACTTTACTCAGTACCAGGACATTTTAGCTGAAAACCAGTCTCTCTGCCAGGAGACTGAAACTTGGCCGCAAGTGAATCTTCCAGCAAGACAATGACCCCAAGCACACATCAAAAGCCACAAATAAATTGTTAATTGACCACAAAAATCAACATTTTGCTATGGCCATCTCAGTCCCCAGACTTATTGAAAACCTGTGGTTTGAATTGAAGAGGGCAGTCCATAAACACAGATGAAGTATATCAAGGATCTGGAAAGATTCTGTATGGGGGAATGGTCTAAGATCTCCAATCTCATAAAACATTTTTTAGAAAAGTCTCAGTGCCATTATCCTCGCAAGGTGAGGTATTTAAAGGTATTGAAAACATGGGGTACCAATAATTTTGACTCTTATTTTTCTTATATTTTTTTTATTACTTGTTAAACAAAATGTTTCTCTGAGGAATTGTATTTGTATAAAATTATTTTATTTGAGCATACGATATAGCTTATATATATATATATATATATATATATATATAAAATTTATTTTATGCAGTCTTTTTTTTGCTCCTCTTTATCAAGGGTGTCAATAATTTTGGACCGGGCCTATTTTTATAAGTCTACTGGAATCGACAAGCCTTCCTAAGTAATGTGTTTTTATTGTTCTATCTTTTCTCCTTCCTTACAATAATTAAACATTTTGAAACAAAGTTCATCCTGCAAGTGAATGCAAGGCAGAACTGAACTGGCCAAGAGAACCTTTGTGTGTGTGTGTGTGTGTGTGTAGGGAAAAAGCGAGGTAAGAGAGAGCTTGTAGTGAGATCAGATGGCAGTTGCTATTCCAGAAACTGTGTCCATGTAGGGAGGCTTCTATAAACTGCCTTAGTGGAGCTAGGAGCCCTGGGAGGCCACAGGAAGGGCTGAGGAGTGTGTTCTGTGATGCCTCCTCCAAGTGTGTGTGTGTGTGTGTGTGTATGTGTGTTGTTGGGGGCGCTAAGACGTGAGGTCACAGGTATTCCATGGTGTGGTAATGGTAAAGGGACACCGAGGTGTCCACAATCCACAGGGAGAAAGAAGATATGATTGGGGGAAGGGATGGATGGAGAGAGGGATGGAGGGAGGTATGGAAGAGTTTTGTCATGGTTTACTCTCCATCTGAGGCAAAAATCCACAAATTATGTCTTTCAATGGTCTTATTACTTGTTAATTTTGTATGATAATCCTTAGTATCTCTCCATTGTATCAGATGCCGCCGTTGGCACTGAAGATGAAGCCTGTCATTGTGTGTGTGTGTGTGAGTATATGATATCAGAATCCTGTTTAAAGAGGCAGAAGTCAGAACAGAACTGATACGCCTGCTGAAATTAGACCCCCTCCCCCCACACTCATATAAGACAGACGGTCAGCTGTAAATCCTACTCCCCTCTTTAACCAATTTATCCCTCTGCAATCATCAATCACAGTGCCCAGAGCACATAAAACACACACACACACACACACACACACACACTGTGAAGCAATCGGAAGGTTGTACCATGCTCTACGTTCCCATACCATATGCTTCTGTGACCACTAGAAGGCCCAGTGTGTTTGACATTTAACCTTAGTCACTCAGTCAAGTTGCAGGCAGGAGGATAGAACAGATGAACACTGGAATGGAACGGAACGATATATAATGGAATGATGTTTAGTAGAATGGAATGGAACAATGGCATGGAATATATTTCATCTCTTGCCCTTTAATAAAACCATTGATGCAAACAGATGGAAATACATTATGATTAATATGTCAGATGTGTAACTGTTGGTATCACTCTCTGCAGGTGCAGGTCCAAGTGTTAGTCATAGTCATACGTATTGTCACTTTGATCGTTTTAATACCAGTCAGTACTAAAAGCTTGGAATGGTCAACCTCATAAATAAGCAACACACAAACACCATATTATAGAGAACTCGTTGTAAACCTGCGGCATTTGGTCTATTTCAGATTTCCTGTCTAAAAAATTGTTTTCAGAACAGAATTAAAGAAAAAGTCCAGCATTGTTCATCCCGATGCACAAGTCAAGTTGAGTGTGTAGAAATAGGCCTCGATCTCTGTTTTCTTCAGTATCCTTCAGTAATTCAGTTCCTGTATGGCTGTTGCTGTCAATGAGAATATGTTCTCAGTCAACCTCTCTGGTTAAACAAATGCAAATTAAGGATGGGCATTCTCTCAGATGTGAGTCAATGAGAGGGGCTTCACTCCATGCTGTAACTGCTGAAATAAGTGTTAAATACAGAATAATTAGCAACGGGCATTCTCTTAGACGTGAGAGTGTGAGGGGGTGCATCAATTCGCTGCACGCTGTCATCAGGTGTGCCTCCTGTTGCTTGGAGCTGGCTGCCCTTGTGCCCAGGGGTGGCTGGCAGCTGGGACAGAGCTGGGTTGGCAGAAGAGGTGTGCCCGCTGGCCGCTACACTCAGCCTGCCAACGCGAGGCTAGTCAAAGCCCTTGATCCTCTAAATGTAGAAATATTAGGACTGGTGTTTAGAATGCTGGCCCTCAGAGTCTCTGGATGCGTCTCAAATGGGACCCCATTCCCTTTTATAGCGCACTACTTTTGACTAGTCCCCCCGGGGCCCATTACTTTTCGGCCGCGGTCAAAAGTAATGCACTAGGTAGGGAATAGGGTGCCATTTGGGACATGGCCTCTGAACATCCTGACATCTTTACTTACAGTACCCATAGTAGTATGAGTTACCATACCCAATCACAGGGATGGCTAACTCTGGAAATTCCATCAGTTTCTACAGACTTATGAAAAACAGCTTTTAGTTTTTTGGCACCCCATGTATGGAATAATCTTCAGAGTTCCCTCCAAATGGGTGTATTGGTGCCTTTCGGGCAGTTGAGAGTGTTGATTGAAGACATATTTTTGAGGAATGGGATTGTTTTTCATGAGTTTCTCTCTTTTTGCACTTAATTGTTTTGTCTTATATTTCTTATTGTGTAATTTGTTGTGTAATTCTCAGATGCAGGGCTCCCTTACAAAAGAAACCTTGCTGTCAATGGGACTATTTCTTAAAATAAGGTCAAGTAAACTAATGTATTTTGAATTGAAAACTATTTTGAAGATCTACAGTATCTTGAAGACGAGACATTTGACAGTGTGTGTTATTGCCCTCCCATTATCCTCCCATTATGTCTGAAGTAATGGTTTGCTCGGGATTCGGGGAATTGGAGGTTGGAAGGTGGGGTGGGAAGGTCGGTTTCAAGTTTTAGTAGTTGTATGTGGGATATGTGGGATACACAAGGTATACATCGCCCAACAAAATGCTTACTCTCAGGGGGCTCAGTTCTACTCTTATGTCATCGTCCCAAAGCGTCCCGGTGGCAGCGGCAACCAAGTTCAAGCCTTAGGTCTCCGTTAGGGGGATATTTAAAACCCTCATGAGGGGAAGACGAGGAAGGAGGGATGTGGTGAGGGTGGTGGGGTGTCACTCCAAAAGCTGTCGCACCTGTTGTATGGCCAAGCTTCCCCTCCCCTCCCCTACCTAACACGGTCTAATGAAACTCAAAGGAGAAAGAGTTGACCAATGTTGACATTCCACATAAATACATTACAAGTACCCACTGACAACTGGCAACCACTGACCCTTTCTGTCAGCTGTAAAAAATGTAATAAAGTAAAGTTATCCACCCATACGGTTTTTACAGCACAAAGTCATTTCTCAGTAGTTAAACCCATGAATGTGTGACTGACATGCACAAGGCTTACGTGTGGAGGACAGAGAAAAGAAGCCAAGTGTAGCATTTGGTGATGATGATAATGAGGCGTTTTAAGGGCTTGTCAATCATAGGCAATAAGATACACTACATGACCATAAGTATGCGGACACCTGCTCGTCAAACATCTCATTCCAAAATCATGGGCATTCATATTAGAGGTCGACCGATTAATCGGCATGGCCGATTTAATTAGGCCCGATTTTCAAGTTCTCACAACAATCGGTAATCTGCCTTTTTGGACGCCGATTATGGCCGATTACATTACATTCCACGAGGAGACTGTGTGGCTGACTGTGTGGCTGTTATGTGAGTGGAGCATCAAAAGGACCTTGTGGAAGCAAGGAGTAAGTTGCTCGCTAGCATTAAATTTAGCTTATAAAAAACAATCAATCTTCACATAATCACGAGTTAACTAGCTTGTCCTGCGTTGCATTTAATCAATGCGGTGCCTGTTAATTTATCATCGAATCACAGCTTACTTCAACTTTCGCCAAACGGGTGATGATTTAACAATAGCGCATTCGTGTACCTAACCATAAACATCAATGTCTTTCTTAAAATCAATACACAGAAGTATATTTTTTAAACCTGCATATTTACTTAAAATAAATTAATGTTTGCAGGCAATAATAACTAGGGGAATTGTGTCACTTCTCTTGCGTTCAGTGCAAGCAGAGTCAGGGTATATGTAGCAGTTTTGGCCGCCTGGCTCGTTGCAAACCTTGTGAAGGCCATTTATTCTTAACAAAGGCCGTAATTAATTTGCCAGAATTGTTCATAATTATGACATAACATTGAAGGTTGTGCAACGTAACCACAATATTTAGACTTAAAGTTGCCACCCGTTGGAAAAAATACAGAACGGTTCCGTATTTCACTGAAAGAATAAACATTTTGTTTTCGAAATGATAGTTTCTGAATTTGACCAAAGGCTTGTATTTGTGTGTTTATTATATTATAATTAAGTCTATGATTTGATAGAGCAGTCTGACTGAGTGGTGGTAGGCAGCAGCAGGCTCGTAAGCATTCATTCAAACAACACTTTACTGCGTTTGCCAGCAGCTCTTAGCAATGCTTGAAGCACAGCGCTGTTTATAACTTCCTGAGATTAGGCTGGCAATAGTAAAGTGCCTATAAGAACATCCGATAGTCAAAGGTATATGAAATACAAATGGTATAGAGAGAAATAGTTGACACGTCAAATTCCTACAATAACTACAACCTAAAACTTCTTAACTGGGAATATTGACGACTCATGTTAAAAGGAACCACCAGCTTTCATATGTTCTCATGTTCTGAGCAAGGAACTTAAACGTTAGCTTTTTTACATGGCACATATTGCACTTTTACTTTCTCCGACACTGGGTTTTTGCATTATTTAAACCAAATTGAATTGTTTCATTATTTATTTGAGACTAAATACATCTTATTCATGTATTAAGTTAGACTAAAAGTGTTTTATTGTTCATTCAGTATTGTTGTAATTGTCATTAATGCTAATTGTCGCAGACCAAGGGGTTTGGTCAAAACGTTTACACAGAACAAACACGGACAGAGTAGGATTAGCTCGGTTTCAAGGGTGTGTATTTGAATAACAAACCAAAAGAAAAGAATAGGTCTCCCCCATGAGACCCTCTCAGGCATACCGTCTTCTGGGCTCCGGGTCTTGCTGTATCCTGCGGGGAACAAAAACTGAGCTCCCTCCTTTGACCTCTGGAACCGTCTCCAACTATACGGGAGTAACCTTTCTTCCCCCAGTCCCTTCTCCCGTGTGCCGCCCTTCTGGCAGCTTTATGGGACTCGTCCAGCTGGTGAGCAATCAGCCCTTAATTACTCACCAACCCCAATCAGCCTCGATTAGTCCTGGCCGGAGAGCCAGTCGAGACCTGGCACGTCCAGCAGAGGGAGCCATTGCCTCGTGATGTAGACTCCGTCTGTCACCAGGCCTCGACGAGTCTCCCCCTGGTCGCTGACCTGCTGTACTCCTCAAAATACATCAAAATCGGCTGATTAATCGGTATCGGCTTTTTTTGGTCCTCCAATAATTGGCATCGGTATCGGCATTGAAAAATCATAACCGGTCGACCTTTAATTCATATGGACTTGGTCCCCCCTTTGCTGCTATAACAGCCTACACTCTTCTGGGAAGGCTTTCCACTAGATGTTGGACCATTGCTGCGGGGACTTGCTTCCATTCAGCCACAAGAGCATTGGTGAGGTTGGGCACTGATGTTGTGCGATTAGGCCTGGCTCGCAGTTGGTGTTCCAATTCACCGATATCGACAAACCATTTCTGCATGGACCTCGCTTTGTGCAAAGGGACATTGTCATGCTGAAACAGGAAAGGCCCTTCCCCAAACTGTTGCCACACAGTTGGAAGCATAGAATCATCTAGAATGTCATTGTATGCTGTAGCGTTAAAATGTCCCTTCACTGGAACTAAGATCATGAAAAACAACCCCAGACCATTATTCCTCCTCCACCAAACTTTACAGTTGGCACTACGTATTGGGGCGGGTAGCGTTCTCCTGGCATCTGCCAAACTCAGATTCGTCCATCGGACTGCCAGATGGTGAAGCGTGATTCACCACTCCAGAGAACGTGCTTCCACTGCTCCAGAGTCAAATGGCGGAGAACTTTACACCACTCTAGCCGACACTTGGCATTGCGCATGGTGATCTTAGGCTTGTTTGCGGCTGCTCGGCCATGGAAACCCATTTCATTAAGTTCCTGACGAGCTGACGATGCTTCCAGAGGCAGTTTGGAACTGTTGCTACCGAGGACAGACGATTTTTACGAGCTTTAGCACTAGGTGGTCCCGTTCTGTGAGCTTGTGTGGCCCACCACTTCGCAGCTGAGCCTTTGTCGCTCCTAGACGTTTCCACTTAACAATAACAGCACTTACAGTAACCAGGGCAGCTCTAGCAGGGCAGAAATTAGACAAACTGACACAACCTATGACGGTACCATGTTGAAAGTCACCGAGCTCCTCAGTAAGGGCATTCCACTGCCAATGTTTGTCTATGGAGATTTGCATGACTGTGTGCTCGATTTTTAAACACCTGTCAGCAACTGGTATGGCTGAAATAGCCAAATCCACTAATTTGAAAGGGTGTCCACATAATTTTGTATCGATAGTGTATATATTTTTAAAATTAGAACATATAAGCCTAAAACTTATGCGTGGACAAAAGGTTAATGGTCCCATCTTTGTCATCTGTGGGGTCACAGATATCCTTTTAATTTGTTCTGACAAATCATGCTTAATATTGATATTTTGTAGTTGTTAGCGATAGGTGTAGTTGTTAGGGATAGGTGTAGTTGTTAGGGATAGGTGTAGTTGTTAGGGTTAGGAGTAGCTGTTAGTGATAGGTGTAGCTGTTAGTGATAGATGTGGTTGGCATGGACCTGGTGTGAAGAAGGTATGGCTTTCATGATGGATGTAGTTGTCATGACAATCTGTCGGTCGGTTTGGTTGTTAGGTTATTTAGACTTTGTTACACTTTGGTGGATTGGTTGTTTACAGGTTGGTTGTTTATACTTTGTTACACTTTGGTTGTTTGGTTGTTTACACTGGTTGTTTACAGGTTGGTTGTTTACACTTTGTTAGACATTGGTTGTTTACAGGTTGGTTGTTTACACTTTGTTACACTTTGGTGGTTTACAGGTTGAGCTGCAGTACATTATTTAGGATGTACTAAGAGTTAGGTGGGGCATATAACATGGCATTGTGAATGTGCGTGGTGCGCGTGTGTACGTATGTGCGTGGGTGGGCGTGGTGCGCGTGTGTACGTATGTGCGTGGGTGGGCGTGGTGCGCGTGTGTACGTATGTGCGTGGGTGGGCGTGGTGCGCGTGTGTACGTATGTGCGTGGGTGGGCGTGGTGCGCGTGTGTGAGTGAATGTTCTCTTCCATTGTCCCCCCCACCTGTGAGTTTGGTAGAGCAGCTATGTATGGCTTTGCCAAGTGTGGCTTCTCTCCAGACTGATGGGACTATTTATAATTATAAAGACGGCTGCTTCTGTTTTTATACACAGCGTCATACCTCATCAGGATGGTACTGTGTGTGTCCGAGCGTGTGTCAGGCAAGTGAGTGTTTGTGTGTGTGTGTGTGTGTGTGTACATGCGTCTGTGTGATTCATACCACAGACATCTGTCTGTCCAGGTCTGTCTCTCCCTGGCCTATCCCACCTGTTCTATAGTCATGTGTTGGCCTGGACTGGACAGAGGCTGTGTTTATATATACGGTCAGTGCTCAGACTGGGCTCTCACACTGGGTGGACACACGCACACACACACACACAGTTTAGCCAGCCCTGCAGACATTGTTACCAGATTTATTTTACACTGCTGTTGAGCGCTGATAGAGGAATACTCCTGTCCTGTTATGTTTAAGGCATGAGTGGTTGTGGTATATGGCCAATGTACCACGGCTAAGGGCTGTTCTGGATACAGCCCTAAGCCGTGGTATATTGACCATATACCACAAACCCCAGAGGTGCCTTATTGCTACTATAAGCTGGTTACCAACGTAATTAGAGCAGTAAAAATACAAAATTTTGTCATACTCGCGGTTGTCAGCCAATCAGCATTCAGGGTTCGAACCACCCAGTTTATAATAATTAAAGGATATCAATGGCAGATGGGGGATGCATCCCTAATGGCAACCCACTCCCTTATTAGTGCACTAGGGCCCATAGGGCTGGTAGTGGGACACAACCAATGGAGTCTAGGATGTGATGTTAGCATTAGCAATCCGGTGGATCAGGGTGAGTTTGTTTTGGATTTATATCTAGCTATGTCTTAAAAGGGTAGTTCATAATTCTTTGTCAACACAAGCCCATTTTTGATTGTTGGGATTCCACCTAATATGTTCACACAGAGGTGTGTCATCTTAAAGGGATAGTTCACCACCAAAATTAAAGTTAGCCAGACAAGTCATGTTGCGCTGAGTCTATGTCCACTTTTGGTGAAAAAGTCTGAGAAACTGGTTTGAACTGTCCTTTTAAGACTGTCATGTGCATGTTGGCAACTTCTACCTGACGCTTCTACCCTCTTCTCTATTCTGTTTCTTTGTTAAAGGTCCCAATGCAGCCGTTTTAATCTCAATATCAAATCATTTCTGGATAAAAATGAAGTACCTTACTGTGATTGTTTTCAATTTAAATGGTAATAAATGTAATAAAATTGCTTTTTTAGCTAATAGACATTTCTAAGCAAGAATTTTGCCAGGACTGTCTGGGAGTGGTCTGAGTGGGTAAAAGTAGCTGTTATTGTCAGAGGTTTGGAACTCTCTTTCGTATTGGTCTATTAACTAATTTACTGCATGGCGATCAATGTATTTATAAAGCCCTTTTTATGTCAGATGTCACAAAGTGCTATACAGAAACCCAGCCTAAAACCCCAAACAGCAAGCAATGCAGGTGCAGGTGTAGAAGGCTGTATCACAACTGGCCGTGTTTGGGAGTCCCGTAGGGTGGCGCACAATTGGCCAAATGTCGTCAGGGTTTGGCCGGGGTAGGCCGTCATTTTTCTTAACTGACTTGCCTCGTTAAATAAGGGTTCAAGAAAATAAATAAATAAAAGAAGCACAGTGGCTAGGAAAAACTCCCTAGAAAGGCAGGAACCTAGGAAGAAACCTAGAGAGGAACCGGGCTCTGAGGGGTGGCCAGCCCTCTTCTGGCTGTGCCGGGTGGAGATAATAAGAGTACATGGCCATTAAGGCCAGATTGTTCTTCAAGATGTTCAAACGTTAATAATAATCACAGTGGTTGTAGAGGGTGCAACAGGTCCGTACCTAAGGAGTAAATGTCAGTTGGCTTTTCATAGCCGAGCATTCAGAGGTCAAGACAGCAGGTGCGGTAGAGAGAGAGAGAGAGTCAAAAACAGCAGGTCCGGGAGAAGGTAGCACATCCGGTGAACAGGTCAGGGTTCCATAGCCGCAGGCAGAACAGTTGAAACTGGAGCAGCAGCATGACCAGGTGGACTGGGGACAGTCAGGAGTCATCAGGCCAGGTAGTCCTGGAGAAGGAGAGAGAGAGAATTGGAGGGAGAATACTTAAATTCACACAGG